>NC_141830.1:10441473-11041473 GCF_982586985.1 Callionymus lyra
GATATTTTGAAGACGATCAGGGCAACATGAAGTAGCTGGAAGGAACATTTTGCTTCTCTGGGTAGAATACTTGGGTCGTTTCGGGCTGGATCTGGAGACTGCAACACGATCCAAACTGAAAGACTCCTCCTCCTCCTCCTTCTCTTCCTCCTCGCACTGACTTTCATCTGACACCGCTTCTCTCTGAAGTCCGACGTCTTTTCCTGTCAAAGCCTCCGTTAACTGTCGAATGTTAAGTTATCTCCGCGTTTATTCTCGGGATTAAATCATAAGCTACTTTGATAGCCGCTGTTGCTTTTAACTCCCTGTCTCCCGGTTGGAGGCGAAAGGTTCTCCTGAAAGTCTGCTTCGCCCACATTTATCTTTGATCTGGTGTCCTCGAGGTTCCGCGGGCCCAAGGACATCAGCTCCGTGGACGCAGTGATTTCCTTTTAAGCCTTCGATTTAAGATCCAGCGTGAGCCAAACCGTCCGATATTCTCCTCGACGCTCCTTAAATGAGTCCCTGAAGGCCGGAGTTAACCATTGATCCTGAACAACTCCATGTTAATTCATGAAAGTAGTTTTAGAAGGTGGACGATAGAATTCACTGGGACCTCAGTTCAACCATGGACTCACATATGATTGACAAGCAACAACATAGGAGGACGACGGTTGCCTGGCAACATGTTTTGAAAATTCTCTTTTGTTGTGACATACAGTATCCGGAAATCTTTGTTCTGTTACTGTGATGCTTAGTACAGTCAGTATATGTTAATGAATAAAAAGACAGGTTTAAATATTTGAAAAAATATATATATATATTTTTCAACAATATTTGAATTTAATCATTATTATAATATGTAAAATTCGGCCAGTGAAAGTGTATTTTTTTTTTCAAGTTTTGGCCAAGCGTTATCAGTTTGGTGCATTTTATTCTAAATGTTCTTTTGCTGTTTGTGATTTAACTTCTTTCTCAATCCACATTTTCATTTTTCCACTTCACCAAAACCTTAAACATTTTTCAGTTCAATAATTTTTATTCCAAGGTACTTAAAAAACAAAAAAACAATAACAATGTGGTTGTTTTTTTTTAATCAATTTTAGGTTTAAATAGTTTATCTTAACAAAATCTATTATCTTATCTAAAGGTATTATTTAAAATGAAGACTTTTTTTCTTTTCAGGTCCAAAAGTTTTTAGATTTATTAAAAATGCTATAATCTTATTTTATAGAACATTCTTTGTCGGATAACATTTTTAATTCACAAACTATTTTTGTTTGTTTTATTTCATTCAAAACTTACAAACTTATTTTTTGTATTCGTAAACAATTTTTTCAAGGTCCTTTTTTTAAAAATACCATTTGCATAGTTGAAACAATTTGGGTTTAAATTATTATATTTATTTATCCTAAATAAACATTTTTGTCCGATCCAAACTTAACTTAAATTTTTTCTGCTTTTCGGGTTCAAAAGTTTTTAGATTTATTATCAAATTTTATTTTATTCAAAACTTTCTTTGTTGGTATACAATTTTAATTTTATTCCATTTTGTTTTATTTAATTGAAAACTTATATTTCAATTTATACAAACTATAAAATTGGGTTAAAAAGGTTATATTTATTTACCCTAACCAAACTTTTTGTCTAATCCAAATGTCACTTTTATCTATATTTTTTCAGGTTCAAGTTTTTTCTATTTATTATGTTTTGAGCCTAAAAATGATTTACTGACTAAACCATGAACGCATGACGATCAAGAGTGAACTGAGGTTGTAAAGCTCCCTAAAAAAGCTGATCTTGAGAATATAAATATTCAGCATCGGTCGCTCCACCCTTGCAGTCACTGCAGTGCAACACAGCGGCGGCAGCAGCTCAGGTGGCTGCCAGTATGTCGCCACTTTATGGCGCATAAATCAGGATGATTATTACAATGAAATCTGTACATTCGTGTAAGTCATTTCACTCTGGTGATTTATCACGGTGCTGCGAGCGGAGAGGCTGCTCCCGCTGGTGTGTTTCCCTGCTGTAAATAATCCCGGCAACACTTGTTGTCCCTCTGCAGAACAGCTCGGATGATTTGGTTTGTTCGCTGATTTCAAAAGTTCATATTTATCTTGATGTGGCTGCTGCTGTTGCCATGGCGAATGGAGAGACTTTTGTTGAGGTTTGGAGGGGAAACCGGAGTCGTGCACTTCTTGCTGAGTCAGTGAGACTTAACTTTGAGTGAGTCACTTACTTTATGGAAGTGGTGCGAGTCATGAGATCCACACACATTCTAACAGGAAGAAGGTCTAAATCCCAAAAGTTCCACAAATCCCAAATTACGGATGGTTCCGTAGTAAGACTTGGACTAACATTTCAGTTCAGTCCTGGTAGATTCTAGAGAGGAAGTGGTCTGTATGTAGGTAGTTGAGTGAAGTTCAAAGAAAGGAAGGGTTCACTCGTGGAATCACTAAGTCCCTGGACGACACCATCTTGTTTTCCCGACTAGACCCACTGGAACACCCGATTTCTGCCGTGACGTCTTTCCCGCCTTCAGACTTCCGAGTTGCCTGGAAAGTGTCATTTTTCTAGACATCATGGACTAAAACTCATAAGAGTTACTTGAGCTGCTAAACACAATGTGAAGATGTGAGTAAATCCACGTACTAGTTGTTGGATACAGATTCTTCTTGGAAAACTGTATCTAACAGATTGTACCCTAACCTCTAATCCCAACCCAACCTTGACCATTTATCACAATCCCTAATCTTTAATCCTAAACCGACCCCTTACCCGAATCTGTAATTCTAACCCAAACCTGACCCCTTACCATAATCCCTAGCCCAACCCTCACCCTAACCCCTATTCTTCAATCTTATACCGACCCCCACCCCTTACCAAAATCCGTAATCCTAACCGAACCCTTACCCTAATCCCTAGCCCAAACCTCAGCCCTAGCCCCTACTCTGTAACCCTATATCGACCCCCAATCCCTTACCACAATTCCGTAATCCCTAACCCAACCCTGACCCCTAACCCCTATACCGACCAGACCCCTTACCCAAATATGTAATCCCAACCCAACCTTGATCCCTTACCATAATCCCTAACTCCTCACCCTAATCTGTTATCGTAACCATGACTCCTAACCCCTCATCCTAATCCTAAATCAAACTCCTAACACTAACTCCTAACCCAAGTCTACAATGCTAACCATATCTTTAACCTCCAACCTCCTTACCTTAACCCCTAAATCTAAATGCCCCAACCCTTGAGACCTAATCCATATCCCTTGCCCTTGCCCTAAACCCTAAAACTAACTTAAGTCCACTCATCTGTGACTGTGTAGAGTCTGTGGAGAGGAAGTGAAGATGTCAGACAGGAAGTAAACCTGGGTGCACAGTTCAAAGAGTCAGTACATTTTTTTTTTTTACATGTTAGAAAAAGGCAAACGTGCCAGAAGTGAACATTGTTAGCGAAGAAACTGCCTTCATCTCACCGTTCTCCTCATTGGATTATAAATTCATGACTGTAAATTAGCGTGAGTTTAACGTACCCTTGAAGGTAGATTCTCGTTCTCCCCCGTGAATCATTCATATAACGTCTGTGTTCCTGCGCCAGAGAGGACCTACATTTCCTGAAATATTCATCCCTGCTCTTTTATTTCAGCTTTTCTCTACCTTCACCTTTTTTTCTTTTCTTTTTTTTTTTAATCAACCAACTATCATCGCCTGCCGCGCTGCTGTCCTCATAGACGTCAACGAACTGGATTATTATTTCTGGAGTGCAGCTGCAGACTAATCTCTAAATAATGAGGTCCATCTGTGACAACAAGTACAGCGTCTCCACTTCACCACTGGTTGTCATGGACGTCTAATCCCATGTCCTGGCGTCCTCGATCTAATTCAGCCGTCTCGATATTGTTGTCGCCTCACCTGTTGATCGCTACACACGCCGCACACGCTCTACGAAAATGCTTCCTTGCCGCATGGTTGCCATAGCAACCGTCGTTTTTTTGTGTGTCTTTTTTTTTCCACCCCGCAGCCACAGTGGCTAATTTTTCAAAACGAGGGTCTTTGATGATGAAGGGATCTAGCTCGGCTAGATTAACATGATGAATGGACGCCACACCGCTCTCTCGCGGAGTGGTGCAGTGATTGCTTTTTTTTTTTCAGAATCATTTGTTTTCTCCGCGCCATTAGCGACACCCGCCGCTGATTTGTCCTGATAAGTTCGGACAAATAGTTAGTTCTTATGAAAGCCTGGTGGCCCCTGGAGCGTCGCTGTGGTCAATGACTTTCACTTCATTCATGAAATTTTTACATTCTTTATGTTTGTTGCAAAGATTTATAAAGGTCGTGACCAGAGAGCGGCCCTGTGAACCTGGCCCAGTGGGTCACTGAAGAGCCTAGTCTGTTAATTCTGATCCAAGGTAAGGTAGGAAGACGTTTCAGCTCTCATCTGAGAAACCTAGAACTCTCTTCGGAACCACTTGGATGACCATGACCTGGAAGAATGAGATCTTACTCGGACTGATTGATATAAACACAGACGATACATGTCAGACTTGTGTTTTTTGGAGAGGAAGTGGACTAGTATCGTAATGTAAGTACCTACATGAGTATAAGGGACTCGAAAGCTGTGAATACAAAGCAGGTCAGACTGTTGACCGGGATTAGTTAACGCAAAATAAATGTGATTCACCTGGAATGACTCTCTCTCCCTTACAAATCAGTGTTGCTCATCTCCGTCGATCACGCCGGCCCTTCATCTCAACTCCGTCATGGTTTCATCTCCCTCTCAAACAAGTAGCTAGAAGAATTTAATCACACCCTGACGGATGTGTGCCATATTCATGTGAAGCTGTTTTGTGAGAGTCGAGCCGGTCTTTCTTTGGGGGGGTGGGTGTGCAATACGTAAATCCTTTCATCAAAGCGACCTGCTACGATTGATCCACCGGATATCAAACTATGGTTCAAAGACATTATTTCCCGATTGCGGAGACGTTGATTTTTCACCGTTTTTTTCAACTTTCTGTAACAAAAATATTTGGATTTTTCCCATTTTTTTGAGGCTACAGAAAACAACATTTTCAAAATTTATGCAACATTTATTTGTATTCACATGATCAGCCTGATATTCAACTATGGTTTAAAGACGTTATTTCTCGATTTCGAAGACGTTGATTCTTCACAATTTTTTCAAGTTTCTATAACTAAAATATGCAGAATTTTGCCCTTTTTTTTGAAGCTTCAGAAAAACAACATTTTCAAAATGTATGCAACATTCATTTGCGTTCACATGATCCGCCAGATATTAAACTATGGTTTAAAGACATTATTTCCCGATTTCAGAGACGTTGATTTTTCACAATTTTTTCAAGTTTCTGTAATAAAAATGTCGAATTTTCCCCTTTTTTTGAGGCTTCAGAAAAACAACATTTTCAACAATTAGGCAACATTTATTTTTGTTCACATGATCTGCCAGAAATTAAATTATGGTTTTAATGACATTAGTTCCATTAGTTCTGAGATCTTGTTAATCCTCTGCCGTGGTCACTGGGGAAATGTACAGTTTTGTACGCTCGATGCCTGGAACCCGTGAGTGGAAAACCAAAGTATCAGTGCAGTAATTGAGCATCCTGGCATCCAATTGAGCCAAAGATAAAGAGGAAAGAAAAAGAAGTTGTGAAAATGCACCACGTGGAAATTGTGAGTATGACTCTCCATCTGCTTTAGGAATAAATATTTTCAGAATTTGACTGTTGCCAGTGTGAATGGAAGCGTCTGCTGGCAGTCGGCTCCTGAAAAGCGAAGTGACACATCTCCCGCCTTCACAGTCGTCGCTGCCAAATGAATCGCGGCGTTTTTACAGCCATGGCTAATATCCTCGTTAACACTAATCTACAGGGAGTGGAGGAGACACAGGGACGCGGGAGACGAGGAGGAGACGAGGAGGAACGGTTGACGAGTCAAGCGCAGGTTGGGGAAAATATGGTAAAAGAGGGGAACCAGCCGGAGCGAATGACCAGTGGGAGCTTTGAGGCGCTTGATGGTTCCTCCGATGGCGCCTGATTGGCTCATTAACCCTTCTTTCTCTGAGTAATTACCCACAATACATTCGACACACGTAGAAGTCCCGTGCACGCAAACAAATATGCTCATTAAAGACTAATGAAGCAGTTTAGTCGACACTCCGGAGCCTCTGAATGTAGCTTGTTCAGTATAGTTCAAGTATAGTGTACCGTATTTTCTGCACTAAATCAGGCGCACTTAAAAGCCTTTAATTTTCTCAAAAAACAACAGTGCGCCCTATAATCCGGAGCGCCTTATATATGAACATTACCTGGTGGGTGACTTGTTTACAAACACTTTCATGACTCTGCGCCGGCAGAGCGGACACGCTGTGGGCGGGATTATGTCATTGCTTCATCACGGGAGGGGATTTACGAAGCAAGTCGCATAATGGTGGACGGATATGGAGTGATATTACTGCCACCGGTTTGAGCGAGTGTGTCTTGGTTGTTTTACCTTTAAAATCCCTCAGCTGTGTGCTCAACCAGTCATACACACTCGCTCTAGCTGTCATACACGCGCTCAACTTCACTGCTGCTCACTCAACATTTGTCTGCTCACAACACCAGTCTCACGCGCTGCTGCTTGAAGCCTTTTAAACAGTGGCTGGCCGTCAGGGCCAGCAAGACCTTCTCTGCTGGCCTACACATAATCAGAAGATACATTTAAATTTTTAATAAAAAAAATATATATATATTTTTATTTTTTATTGTTTATTTTTCATACATATGTATTAAATGATTCCTCATAGTCTTTTCTCTTCATTTCATTTCTTTCCTCTTGCTTGCGCAAGGTGCGCACTGCTTCCAGGATTCTACCTTCATGTGAGAGCTTTCATCCAATCATATTTGAGCAGCCGGTCATGTGTTACCCGAGGCCTTCAGTCGCTTCAGAGCTGGCCCTTGCCCATTGAAATCAACAGCAGCCGAAGGATTGTGTTAACCAATCAGATTCGAGTTAACGACACAACGTCAGCGCTTAGGAAGCTACACAAGTTTAAAAGGATTTATGTATTTCCTCCCTGAACTACGTGAGTAAATGCATTTTTTTCTTAATAATGTTGCGCTGCTGGCGATGCAGAGCCTGTTTGTCGTGGCCATGGAAACCACACAGACTAGTGGGAGTGATATTTTGATTCAATATCTTATAATGCACTGATGTTCATTTGATGATAAACATCTTATTGACCTATAACAGTACATGCCCAGATCCCTGTTGTGTATAACAAATCTTAAAGTAGTTATTGAGAGGTGGATTCATTCAAATGTGCGCCACTGAAGGCCTATGTGTGAATTGCACGGCCGGCCACTGCTTTTAAACATCATTTGAACATCATTACCATGGGAGTGAACGGAGTTGTCTGAACGCTAAATAAAGTTTGACTTTGTCTGACTGTTTTGTTGACATTCCCTTTAGCACAGCTTTTTCTAGTGGATGCATAACGCAACCCCAGTCAAACGTTTGACTGTATCTTTTATTCTATGCGCCTTATAATCCGATGCGCCCTATTTCTGAAAACAGTTCTAATATAGGCCATTCATTGAAGGTGTGCTTTATAATCCAGTGCGGAAAATACGGTACGTACTTGTATGCATACAGACATCTTGGCTACCATGCTCTTAGTGTAAACAACCGATATGGTTGACAAAAGCATCAATGTTGGCTCAGGGACCATCTTCTTGGTCATTGTGGAATGGTTGCATAGGAACAGTGTTCCGCCTCTCGCCGTCAAGTATTCGGTAGCTGCCTGACTTGATGGTTACTACAGCGTTGTATGTAAGTAAGTAAGTAAGTAAGTAAGTAATTTATATTTATAGAGATTTTCCAGACCAAGGTCACAAATCGCTTAAACAATCAAAACAAGGAGGACAGAGTTCTGGAGTTCCACAGGAGTTCCAGAAAATCAAGGAAAAGGCTGCACAAAATTTTACAAAGCTTAGGAGCAACAGTCTGGAAGGATTTCTCTTCTCTGGTCCGGAACCGTGTGCGTGGAACCATCAGTAGATTCTGATCCACAGACCTCAGAGCCCGAGCTGGGGTGTAAGTCTGGATCAGATCAGTGATGTAAGGAGGAGCCTGACCATGAATAGATCTGAAAGTAAGAACCAGAATTTTAAAGTTGATCCTGAAAGAAACTGGAAGCCAGTGAAGAGTTTTAACGATCGGAGAAATGTGAGTTCTTCTACTAGAGCGGGTCAGAATTCTCGCTGCAGAGTTCTGTATCAACTGCAGACGAGACAGATCCTTCTTGTTAAGACATGAAAACAAACTGTTGCAATAGTCCAGACGAGAAGAAACAAACGCATGGATTATAAGCTCCAGATCGTGTTGTGATGTGTTGTGTGTCGTAAATATGTTTTGTATGGTGTGACAAGGCAAAACCAATTCATAAAGTGGACTTGGAACTTGGAAGGTCTCGCCACTTGCGACTGCCGTACCGCCACAAGACCAACCTCATTTATTGCAGGTTACATTTCAGAACGTTGATATTCATTTGTTGCCTCCATCTTTGCAAAGTCCCCAACAACACCAAAGTCCAATTATTGTCGTGACATCATTATTTCCAGAGTCCACAAACATCTTGTTGCGATGGCGTCTTTATTATTTGGAGCAGCAGGTTGTTACCGCCGGCAAAAGGGTTTTTATGTTCCCGTTGCACTCAGATTTATATCGCTCTTCTCTTCAGGTCGGCTGCGATAAATCCCAAGGACGAGAGTGGAAATGTGACTGCCGGGTTGTAAAACATTTTCTCCTCTCAGCTGGTCCGTTCGCCGCAAGTGGTTGGGACGCGGGGTCGATGGAAGGTAATGGGGGGGTCACGCCGTGATTACTCATTACATCAGGACGAGAATATTGGTTTTTCAGTAAATAATTCAAGACCAATGTGTTGCATGAACTTAAATGGGACCCTCGTAAGAGCACTATAAAAACCCAAATGGACGTGTATCTGAGAATTTTAACATTCTCACACGTCAGGAGATTTGTGGTTGGGTATCAAGGTCCATGTGTAGTTCGCCCACAGCAGACCAGGGTTCAAGGCTAGGGTGGGGTAGGTGACAAATGGTGTCAAGGGCAAAAATATTCAATCCTCCGTGTGAAGGAGCGAAAGTAATGGGAGGAAAAAAGATGACTCGTGATGTTGTGTATTCTGGACTAGGGTTTGTGTTGTTTTTTATGATATCAAGGTCAGGAAAGTGTTCTTCTATTATTTCTGCAAATATTGTCACACGTGTCACGAAGTTCTCGCACATTGTATTGGCGGTCTTTAAGGGACAACTCGGTAACACAATTGAAGTTGCCATAGCAACCAGCAAGTTCTTTAACGTGCTCATCGCTGTTCAACAGAACATGAGCAACGGTTTCTTAAGTGGTTTTGAAAATATAAAACCTTTTTTTTTGGTAGATCCATTGTAATTATTGAACACTTTGTGTAATAAAATCACAGTTTCCACAAGAGACCCAAGTCCACCCGAGGCATAACAAGTGTATTTCTACTGTACGACCCATTGGGAAAAAGATTGAAAGGCAAGGCCGGTCCAACTGTCACAATGGTGAATAGGGTCCCGGGTGCCATCGACATCCAAGCCATTAAAATAACGCATGTTTCGTTGGGTGTGAGAGACACACAACGAAACATGATAACCTCGCTGTAGAGGACCCGAGAGACCTTGGTGAAGGAGAATAAGGATCCTATAATTTAGACGTTCATATGGTCATATTAGCTTTTCAAGGCGGGAGGGGGGACGTGATAAAGTATTGCGGCAAGGTTGAGCGCACGCCGACTGTCATACCAATAAGAAAACTCAGGGTCTTTACGGGAAATCTGGGTTTAAGGCAGGCCCAGCTACTCTCCTTAGACAATGAAGTATGGTGTCACGAGTAGGATAAGACGATCAGAAACGTCGTAATCCCAAGTGCATGAGGGACCTTCAGGAATTGTTGATCACATCACATGTTGCTCCTAAGCTTTGGAACAATCTTCCTCTCTCTTTGCGCTTGATGGATCTACTGACTCCTTTAAGAAACATCTTAAGACGTTTTTTATTTGTTCAGGCTTTTCCTTGATTTTCTGGAACTCCTGTTGTGTTCTCAGTTTTATCTTGACCTTTAAAATATATATTTAATTGAATATTGTTTTGATTGTTTAAGCGCTTTGTGACCCTGGTCTGGAAAAGCGCTATACAAATAAAAATGACTTACTTACTTACATGTGAAGAGTCAGTAAGGATTATACATAGCTCTTTGATTGGCTGAGGGGCAAAGGTTCACTTCCTCATGGAGTGGATTGCTGTGTCTCAAATCGCATACTTCTCTTAGTATACTAGAAGTTAGTATGCATCAGGATAGTGTACATACTAACTAGTACTTTCTTTTTTTCAAATTCTCAACAGATAGTATGTCTCAAATCAAACACTGCCGCTATGCACTAACAGGAAATGACGTAACAGCTTCTTCTTCTACTACTATTTAACGACGGTCCGCAACCAGCTGTTTGAACGCTATCTTGTTTTGCAAGTTTGGAAGAAGAAATAAAGGAAAAAATATGAGAAACCAAATATTCGTGAGATATTTACGCCGGTATCGGCACCGAAGATGTCTCATCCTCCTACTGCTGGCTGATAATGCACCTGTAAGTATATATAAGTATGTATAAGTAACTTCCGTTTACAAATTCTAAGATGGCGGCCGTTTAGGGAAGATGGTGTCCATCGAACCATACTCAGTTTTGTGGGCGTTTTAGTACGCCAATTTAGTGTGAATAGCGCACTATATTTCGCATACTAAGAATTGAGATGCACTTATGCACTAAAAATACTAACTTTGAATATGCAAGTATGCCATTTGAGACACAGCTTTTGTGTTGGTGTTTGCACAGATGACCGGGTCGGGGTGAGACCGATATTCTCTCAGCAGCACCTGTCAGTGAAATGTCAACCGTTGTAAGCGGTAGCATCTCTGGATAACGTGTTTTAGCGATAAGCCTAACACGTGTTCAGGGGCGAGTAAGTATTCTACAGCAGCTAAATAACCGATTCATGTTCATGTCCAACCGGTCCTAAGAGTGGAAGGGTTTGGGAATTTTAGGTCCGCTGGGAAATTTCAACCAACAAACTGATGATTCCAGAGTCAAGATGCGTGCTGCCAACAGTTGATTAAATCCACGCTGTAGGTGGATTTATTAAAAAAAAACAATGTCATGAACTTAACCTTTTCAGAGAGTCCCAGCATCAGTTCATCTTGGCTCGTGTTTATCTTACAATAATAGCCGTCGAATTAATCCATGGCGGCGGATCCAAATGTCACCCGGCCACGCAGTCCGTTTGCTCTTCATTTTGAGCGATATCATCCGGTTATTTTTTTGTCTTCGATGCCTCGTCTCTGGCTGATTTCTGTTTTAATGAGCCTCATTGATCCGCCCTCATCAAATCTTCATTAATCACCGCGCAAGCGACCGCCGCGGCAGCATGCGTTTCCTCGCCACGTGAAAATAGACGCCGGGATATGCTCACTTTGATCGACTGATCAAATATTAACATTAAAAAAAACACTTTATTAGTCCTTGCTTGGATGTTTCTATCGAGGCTGCTTTGTCCTTCTGTGAAATTTCCAGTTGCGTGTGTTTTCGTCAGTCGCTTCGTGTGCGACTTTCGTCAGCATAAGAGGGTGTCATGGAGGGTGATGTTAACAACCTGCCTGTCTGTTTAGTTAACCAGGAAACCAAAGTAAACACATGTTAAATGCAGGAAGAACTCTAGCACAAAATGAGTGTTTCGGCTTTTTTCCAAAGTTGAACCACTAAGTGAGTTAAACCTTGAGATGTTCCTAAACGTGCGAGACCTCAAAATCAACCCTGTCAATAAACAGTAAAAAACAGGCTTAAATGGAAGGTGCCAAATTTAAAGTTTAATTTTGGTGTAATTGAATGTTTTTGGTTTTTTTTAACAATCTCTCTGAGAGAAAAAAATTAACTTTTTTTTTTTCCTAATCTAACCAGGGAAACTGAAAATGTCCATTTCATCAAACTACAGCTAACTTTTTTTTTACCGTAACCACACCCACTCTGCTGTGATTGGTCGAACATCAAGGTTGTCACTGCGCGTCATCCAGCACGGAAGTCTCCACCTCCAAGGGACTCGTTGTATAAAACAAAGCGGGCGTGATTACAGCTGGCTGGAGGAGGAGTGAAGCCATCATTACGTCATAATGGACTCTGCTCTCGTAACCTCTCGTTCGCTGAGATTTCAGACGAGCTTTATAAAGTAATAAGTTCAAAACATGGTCATGATGAGGGACTTACTGCATCTTGGAGAAGAAGACTTCAACATTTGAAACATGTGAGTGAGTCAGGAGAGTTTTTTTTTTCATATTAGTTGACCTTCAATGAACAGCATCAGACCATTAAAATACACATAAATAGAAATGAAAGTATCCCCTGTTAGCCCTTAGCGTTGTTCTCTAACAATGAACCATCTATGATCCATCTTTGACCCAGAGACGACACCAGGGATAAGAATTGTTTGGCTAATAATGAACGCTAAGTTTTAATGATTCCCACGTCCTTGAACGCATCGCTCGCCGATCATTGAAGCAAAAGTCGAGGTCCGTCAAATCTGCATATATGTAGATTCATTGCTGTGCTTGTATATTGATTTACGGGTGAATTAGACATTTAATGTTTAACAGTTTTGTCGAAGCATTATTATAAACTAACTTGTGCAGATGTGCGAGGGGAAACTAAAACTTGTCACTTCAATAAAAATACTCTTTAAAATAATCAATCCGATCTTAACAGGAATATTAGCGACTCTGTGCTACGTTAGCACCTTTTCAACAGTAAGTAAGAAAGTAAGTAATTTTATTCATAGAGCGCTTTTCTAGACCAGGGTCACAAAGCCCTTAAACAATCCAAAAAAATATATATACTAAAAAGATCAAGGTAACACCGAGAAAAACACAGGAGTCCCAGAAAATCAGGGGAAAGCCTGCACCAATAAGAATGTCTTAAGATGTTTCTTGAAGGAGTCAGTAGATCTTCAAACACAGAGGGAGAGGAAGATCGTTCCAAAGCTGAGGAGCAACAGCCTGGAAGGATTTCAATTTTAAAGTTGATCCTGAAAGAAACTGGCAGCCAGTGAAGAGTTTTAAGGATCGGAGAAATGTGAGTTCTTCTACTAGAGCGGGTCAGAATTCTCACTGCAGAGTTTTGTATTAACCGCAGGCGAGACAGATCCTTCTTGTTTTTAGACAACAGGTGCCATGGGAGAAAAAACTTTTAATTTCACTGACACAAAAATACATTCTTTAAGTTTTCTACGATCATGTATGTCAGGCTATTGTGTTCTGAGACGAAAATATAAAAAATGGCAGATCGTTATTATTGTAATAAGGGACCAAACTTGAGAAGTCAAATTGATTTTTGTTTTTTCAAGTAGCTGTTTACTTAAATTGCTTCCACATCAATGTTCGGAATATTCGCCGCACAATAAGACTCCAACCCGCCTACGACGCCATATTGATCTACGAACAGAAATATTCTTCCTGGTTTTTTTTTTTTTCGAGCGGTCGACTGAGAAGGAGCGACACGTTCTTAAGATTGTGGAGTGCAGCCGAGAGCCACTCGCAGAAAACACATTAAGCCTCGTCTCTTATACTCTGCATCGCTCCAGCACCTGCAGGATGAGCCCGAGCATCACCGCCAAAGCTTCTGAGTCAATATTAATCTGCCCACATGTGAAAGAGTGGATTATGACCCGGGTCGATTAGACCCGCGTCCTGTATGAAAACGAAATATAATGCGGAGGACTGGGGCGAGAGATTGTAAGGATGTGTGCGGAGATGAAAGACTTCCAGCTGAAGGATTGATTTATTCCATTTTTTTTTTTTTTTAGGAACTGGAAAAGTGTTAAAGGTTAAAGGTCAAACTTTGTCTTGGAAAGTTGCAGTGAAGCAGTGGAATGTCACTCTTGATGCAGAGTCACCAGACGACACTAACGTTTTCGAGGTTTGTCAAAAACCCACTTCAAAAGCAGAAGAGCGACGACTTCTCCCTGAGTTTTATTCAGAAGGTTCTGTAACTCTTCACCACGACGTGTCAGGATCATGAGGAAGCTGAAGAGAGTAGAGAAGTCTTCTGCTGTTGGACAGGAGGTGTCACATGACCACACATAGGTCAGTAAAGTCATCAAAGTGCCTCCTCACGTTCGCTAGTGTTGGCGCTAAGATCTGTGGTGGAATATGTTGAACATGGAACTGGAGTTCATCACAAAAATATCGTTTTCCTGACATATGCGAATATATAAAGAATGCATTGTTTAAAAAAATGATTTATCGTAAATTTAACATTATTTTTTACAGTTGGTCTCATTCAATATCGCTTTATTGACCTTAATATTAATAGTTATCGCATTCATGTTTTACAAACTATTTTATTTTATTTTGTTATCTTTCCAGGGGAACTTCCCTTATTTTGAAAATATTATTTATATATATATTTACATGTTTTATGTATATAAAAAAAAAATTGAAGCGAAGATTCCCAAATGCGTAAAATGTTGTTTTTCAAACTCAAACTTTTTCAAACTTTAAAAAATGGCCCAAAATCGACGTGTCCGAAAATGGAAAAAAAGGTCGGAATACTTAAGTATGATATCAGACGCACCATGTGAGCGCAAAAAGTTGTTGCCTAAATGCGTAAAATGTTGTTTTTTGAAGGCTCGAAAAAATGTGTATTAAGACCGATTTTTTTCACTCAAACTTAAAAAAATGGCCCAAAATCGACATGTACGAAAATGGAAAAGAATGTCGGAATACTTAAGTGTGATATCAGACGCACCATGTGAGCGCAAAAGATTGTTACGAAAATGCGTAAAATGTCGTTTTTTGAAGGCTCGAAAAAAGGTATACTTCGACTGTTTTTTTTCACTCAAATTTAAAAAAAATGGCAAAAATCGACGTGTCCGAAAATGGAAAAGAATGTCGGAATACTTAAGTATGATATCAGACGCACCATGTGAGCACAAAAGATTGTTACGAAAATGCGTAAAATGTTGTTTTTTGAAGGCTCGAAAAAAGGTCTAATTCGACCGATTTTTTTCACTCAAACTTTAAAATATGGGCAAAAATCGACATGTCCGAAAATTGAAAAAAAGGTCGGAATACTTAAGTATGATATCAGACGCACCATGTGAGCGCAAAAGATTGTTACGAAAATGCGTAAAATGTCGTTTTTTGAAGGCTCGAAAAAAGGTATACTTCGACTGTTTTTTTTCACTCAAATTTTAAAAAAAATGGCAAAAATCGACGTGTCCGAAAATGGAAAAAAAGGTCGGGATACTTAAGTATGATATCAGACGGACCATGTCATTTTTACAAAATTACAATTTGCTTTTAATGGAACATTTTAGTTTTTATTAGTAATTATTATTGTTAATTTGACAATTTTTACCCTTCGTTGACCATTTCTTGACAGCCAATTACAATTACTTTTAACCAACATTTATATTTTATACATATATATTGTATATATATATATAATTTTTACAATTTATTTATTAATATCTTCACATCTGTTTTTGTGTTCACGCCGACCTCATTTTAAACAACATTTTCTTTTAAGTTTCTTTACTTTTTCTTCAATTTAATCTTTGTTTCTGGTGATTTGTGCATGTGTCAGTGACACATTTGTATTCAAGTTAAACTGTCAAAGTTTAAAGTAGAATGAGATATATATTTCTAGAAGTTGGTTGCTAACAGTTAGCAACACTAGCATCGTAACTGACCCCAAAAATGAATAAAGAGAGTGGAGTGAAACAGATTTTCTCTCATGGCTGTTGTTCGCGACACAGCGCTGCCCCTCACTTCCCTGCAGCAGGTTGTTGCGACAGTAGGGAGTCGACGGATTCGCTGCCGGTAAATGTTCAGCAGCGAAGCCGTCGTGCTTTGTGACATTTCATCTCCGTCCCCGACGCAATCAGCCCCGACTCCTTCTCCACCTCGACCCGCTGTTGCACAAACCCTCCATTATCTCGCCAGCGGCTTCGCCCGCCTCAGCCTTTCGGCGCCGCCGTCGTCCGTCTACGCCGGCACCGGGTTCCCTCGGCGACGTGACGGTCACTTCCTGTCCTGGCCTCTAATCAAGATCGCTGCGACGGAGACGATCGCCCGCGAGACACGAAACGTCCTTCTGGAGCTTCCGGAAAAACTGGGCCAAGGTCATCGCAGACGAACGCCACCGCCGCCCGCGGGGGAGAGTTAAAGATAAGAATCCTGCGGTCTTGCAGCTAAATTAGGATTCAGGGAGTGAGACGGAGCGAAGTCAATAATGGCCGAAGATCATTCTACTCCTGAAACGAATGAAAGAAAGCGGAACATTAGCAGCGTCTCGCGCACCTGTTTAACCCTGTGATGAAATATTCAGCCGAAGTTTGAAGGTCGACCCGAAAAGAGAAGGCCTATTTCGATCAACACCCATCAATAATTTACCCGCAAACCCATAACCCCGCCGGGGATGGAAGGTGGGTGACTGGCGGGCGGCGAGTCGTTCATCTCTTATTTAGCGGGCGATGAAAACATGTGCCACAATAGACATCGCTTCGAGTCAAACTCTCGCACGACGACCGTCCTGACTCGCTTACGGATGCGGTCGTGGTTCATTTCCCGTTCGAGTTAAGTGGAACAAGTCGAGAGATTGATACCAGAGTGAGGGTTCTGTCCCCAAAGCTCCTGAGGATGTCATCAACAAGGCTGTTCCTCTTTTCCAGACCATTACCTGCGGCTGTGATTCGCCCGCCGACGAAACCTGGAACTGTTATTGAGCGGCAGACGTCGAGACGGGAGGAATCCACTGCCGTTTTGTTGTTGATGTTCACAGATGACAAACGTTATATTTCTTTATTTAGCTGCAACATGCGTCCATAAAAAGTAGATCTGAAGCCGAACGGATGATCTGATTGGCTGACTGGGAATAATCGGCGAAGATGAGTTGTTGAAAACTGACCTTTGATGGAACTTTTGTGGAATCTTTGCCTGTTCTTGTACCATTTGTATTTTATTTTGTGTGGTGCCGTGAGAGTGACGCGTGTACAAAGAATAACTAGATCTTAGGAAATGTCATTCTTAATTTAGAAATATATATGTCATCATGAAAACTGGCGAAATCTGAACACATTTATAGAAGTTAATAAAACAACTAATGGAGACTAAGACTAATGGAGAAATAAGGAAGAAAAATGATGGGAAAAAAAAAGATTGCACAAAGAATAAAACGTTGATAAGGAAAAGGTCAGAGGAAGAAATAAGAGACAGAAATAGGAGGGAAAGGGTTTTTTTTGGAAAAAATATCAAATCAAAAGCATGGAATTGACCAAGAATATTTTCTACATCGAGAAAAACGGTCGAGACCTTCGTCTCTCACCGAGATGATTCCTGTTGAATTTCCTGACATTTATGAAGACGAGGATCAGCTACTCCGAGTCTAAGACCATGGCTCTCATCTTGAGGTCTTTGTTTATGAGTGAGGGGAGACTCGGATCAGAACCACTTGAATATCACCAGGTTACTTATGTCTTTACCGGCAGAAATCTTCTGAATGACTATAAAAAGACGTAAGAAAACAAAAAAAAAGCAGATTTTTGAATTTCCATTTTCTCTGCAGAGCTGTCCAGATTGCGCAGTGATGGCCACATCAAAATATGTAATAGAGTGAGTGTTTTTATGCTACTTTCTTTGCACCATATATCACATTTTTTCTACACATACAGTGAATAATCTCCTCCAGAGATCAGAAATAATATTTCAGATCTTTTTTCAAACTCTCTGGGCTAAAATATCTCTGCAAATAACTGTTAGGGTTGTTATTCCAAAAGGAACTATTTTTTTTCCATCTTTTTTTTTTTTTAAAGCAAAAGAAGGAAAATAAAAGTTGACACTCGATTAGAAAAGAGAATAGGGCGGAGGTGGAGAAAGAGTCGTGTCAATCATCGGGTTTAATGGGAGAGAGAAACTGAGGTGAAGAGGACGAACAATAGTGCCTGCAGACAAAAGCTCAAGTAGAACTTTCCGCCAATCATGGTGGTTCTATTATACAAACATTTTTATATTGAATTTAAAAGGCTACGAAAATAACATTTATTTCAATATATTTACAGACAAAAATGCTTGAAAAACTTTTGAAACCTCTGCTAATAGGGTGATAAAAAATCACACTTGTGTAGTTTCTTAAATTAAAACATTGTTCTGTCACTAATGGCAGACTTTTCTAACTATTCACAATTAAATACTTTTTTTTTTACTATAATCAACCCAATTATGAGTTGAAAACATTTGATTACCATTTGTTTTGTGTTTATTTAATAATTTTCTGATCATTATGTATTTAATTTGTTAATTTTTCGTCGTAACTAGTAACTATGTGTCATGCACACATACATAGTGATTGATTTCGGGGTGTCATGTGACTACTATGTTTCCAAATTCTATCGCAGTATTATTCCAAATTCTATCTATTGTGTTTTCTTAAATGATATTAATACGTTCACTCTGTTCGGGTTTTCATTACTGAGGGATATATACTCATGAATACACATATAATGGCAAGAATCTGGCAATACGATACGTATCGCGATACAGGGACAACGTCATACTGTAGTAACAAGGATATGTTTGGAGTATTGTTGAGTACTTTGCTAAGTCGTAACTGTTTTCATTTGTTTTGAAACGGAAACATGTACAGAAATCAGCTTTAAAAGATGCTGGATTCGACAGTATCCTCTTGTCCTCAGCCATCTGACTGGATTTCAATGTTCCTTTAGCTGCAAAGGATGTAATGACTGCTGCCCTCTACCTGCCGGAAGTTTAATTACAACAGAAAAATTAAGAAAGTGCGTGAATATTTGGATGTTAATTATAAAAAAAATTGTATTACAAATGATTAAACTATAAACTGAAAAAAATATATATATGGCAACACATTTTTAAAAAGTCTATACAGTGCTGTCGAATATCGATACAGTATCGTAGAAAAACAGTATCACGATATATCGCTATACTCCCCTAATACTGTGTATTTTAAGATCCTTATCTGCTCCACCTCTTTGTTCTCTCCTTTAATTGTTCACTTGAAAAAACCTTCAAAATGATTAAAAGGAAACTTTTTCTTCTTCTCATAGTTCACCTCGTATGAGCCCCCTAGTGGTGAAAAACACCTCCCTCAGTTTTATTGCTTTCATTCAACCTTCGGGAAGTAAAATAACATTTTGAAGAACTTTCCATGTCGCACCACGGCCGTCACCAGCAGAGGGAGATCTGAAAAAGGTGTCGCTGACGCTGCATTCATTTGTCGGAGAAGAGTGAGAGGCGAGGCGGAGCCATTTAGCGGCTTAAAGACCCCCACGGGGGGGATTTTACAGCAGAGTGGATTAAGTTTGTGGTACAATGTTGTATTTCTTTAAGACCCAAAACTTGATCTGTGTAGAGACACGATGAACGTGGTTTATGCAAAAGAAGAAGGTCGAGGAGTGAGGAGGATGTTTGAGACCATGGTTCTCAGTCGGAATGAGACGTGAGGAGTTCAATCTCCAAAAATCATCTCATCTTAACATCGAAAACGGCAAAAAACCTGCAACAAATTGTCCACATCTCTTACGCGTGACTGGACTCGCTCTGATCCCACATCTATTATTTCCGGGATTATGAGCCGCCGATGTTTGCGTGGGATCTAATCTGCCGCGTGGGAACTTCGGAGAAATTGCTTTTTTCAACCTTCGTCACGACAGGTCAAAGAAATTGAAGATGGACTTTTTCTTTTTTTTCGCTGTCAAAACACGTCAAAATCTGAATTTGAGGTTTTTGATTATAGTGCGTGTGTCGAGCGCACGTGGATGTGCACGATGTGTTTAACTGCAGCGACGGCAGACGGTTTGATCGATGAAGAAATTTCTGTCACGATGGAAGCAGCTTCAGACACTTTTTATGTTTTTAGGTTTATGTTCTTTTTTTGTCGTCCACACCAAATCTTTTCTCTCACCTCGGACACGAGTGTGTGTTAATGGTTGTGGCCTGAGTTCAGGTCAGTCGGAGGAAACAAAAATAGACAGTAACAGTTGAGTGTGTAGTTCAAGATGTACTTAAACATAGTTTAACAGTTTGAACTTTCTAATGATATCTTCAGTGGTTCGAAGCGTATATTCAGCTCAACGACATGACCTTCAGATGTGAGGCACTTTAGACGGGATTTCTTTCAGGTTTCATTCCTTTTGTTCTTCTCGAAGCAGAAATGAATAATTTAAGTTCCACATTGTATTGCAAATGACAAAACAACTCTCGCCTCCTTTCACGACGTTCTCCGTCCGTATCCGTCTCGCCGTTCATGACGGATGCTTCACTTGGTTAAACATTTTTTCAACACACCCACAGTTATGTTATTAGCCGTGTTAATCCTCCCTCCGACGCTCGTAAAAAGCACCGTAATTAAGGCCGTCGTGGTCGTGGAAGTGTGTCGTGAAGTGAGGCGGCTTCCATCCTGGCGCGAGGGGGGGAACGTTTCAAGGGCATTTCTGGCACAAGGATCGCCGCGACGGTCGTCAGGGAAACGCTTCTGCCTTTCTGTGTTTGTCTTTGATAAAAAATGAGTTTAATTGCACTAATAGGAGGCTGTTGTGTTCCAGCGCTGCACTTTTTCAAATCTCCGCCTAATGCCCTCTTGCTTTTAGAGCGCCCGGATAATTTCTCCAACAGAGTTGGGAACGAGGGAACGTAATGAAAAGTGGACTTTGGTTTGTTTTGATGCTACGAAAGTAAACTTCCCATTTTGTTTCCCATATAAAAACTTATATCGTCTGAATATTGTTGTATATATTCATTATTTATTTAATACATATAAATCATCCAACTGTTTATTTTTTACTTTTCAGTTTTGTTTTAAATATATTTTTAAGGTAAATTTCTGTTCCAATGTTCCATCCGCTTTGTCACTTATATTTTATGAATTTATTATTTGTTTGTCATTTCAACGTTTTCTTTGTTACATTTTTTATATTAATTGATCAATGCTTTTATATTAACTAAACTTAAAAACAACTGAAATTGAAAATCTTTAATAGCAATATTTGTATTTATATGTTTGTAAGATAAAAATGTTATATATATATATATATATATATATATATATATATATATATATATATTTATTTATACAGCACAGGGATCTGACCGTGAACTGTTATAGGTCAATAAGACGTTTATCATCAAATGAACATCAGTGCATTATATCAAAATATCACTCCCACTACAGTCTGTGTGGTTTCCATGGACACGACACACACACTCTGTATGGCCGCCCAAAACACACAAACACACACACACACACTCACTCTATGCGCTTCAGCGACAAACACACACACGCTAAAGCCAGGCACACACACAAACACACACACACACTAACTCTACGCGCTTCAGCGACAAACACACACACGCTAAAGCCACACACACACACAAACCCCCCCACACACACACACACACTCACTCTACGCGCTTCAGCGACAAACACACACACGCTAAAGCCACACACACACACAAACCCCCCCACACACACACACACACACTCACTCTACGCGCTTCAGCGACAAACACACACACGCTAAAGCCACACACACACACAAACACACACACACACACACTCACTCTAAGTGCTTCAGCGACAAACACACATACGCTAAAGCGACACACATACAAGCACCACTATTGATCTCATAAAGCGCAACATTATTTAAAAAAAATTTACTCACGTAGTTCATGGAGGAAATAAATAAATCATTTTAAGCTCGTGAAATACTCGTCTCAGAGTTAGCATAACTTTCTTAACAACATCCAGCTCTTATTGAAAAGTCCTTCTTGAAAATGGCTTATATATAAGTATATCCGCGACCAGATCAAGCTCTTCAGGCATTGTGTTGAAAAACAAACAGTTAAATTAACTCAAATCATCGTTTCAGCTCCATTTGACCAGTCTTAGTTCTATCCAATCAGAGGACATAAATGTGT
Organism: Callionymus lyra; assembly: GCF_982586985.1. Lineage (NCBI taxonomy): Eukaryota > Metazoa > Chordata > Actinopteri > Syngnathiformes > Callionymidae > Callionymus > Callionymus lyra. Next base: position 10,463,550 of record NC_141830.1, read on the forward strand.
CACATGTTGTCACACACAACCCCCAAAGAACACGGCAGTAGCTACGAAAGTCTGATGGAAATGAGCGCAACGTGTACTGCCTGATCCAGGTGGACGTGTTAAGGATCAGAACCATTTATCTCGAGAAAGCAGCTGCCAAGTCCCTGTACTCTGCTTCATCTCCCTCCCTTCACACATGCCACAACTGCCGTGTCATCAGAACACTTTTGTATGTGGCATGTTGCAGAGTTGTGTGCAAGGTCTGGTGTGTAAATTGTGAACAGGAAGGAGCTCAACACATTTTAAAACACGCTTTTCCCTAGCCTGACATACTGTATGTATATTTATATATATATATATATATATATATATATATATATATATATATGTGTGTGTGTGTCTATTCTGAAATTGAGCAAGCGAGAAATAAACGTTTTAAAACTGCTTTTGTATTCTTGGCAAAATCCACATGTGTGGTTTCGTTCTTGCTATTGTGCAACAACATTTGTGACAAATAGAAACACACACTTCCTGAAGTGTCGCCTGTTGGTAAAGATCAAGAGGAAGTGGTTTGTTTTCAGGCGACTCTGAGCGAGGAGGTGTTTAAGGAGAAGATTTGTCAGCGGCCTGCATGAGAAAAGGTTCTAAAAGGTCATAATGGTGCAGCAGTTGAACTCTGATGGTTCCATGTCTGAGGTGTTTGATGAACTCTCGAGTCCGTCCACTTTCCCGCCAAAGCCAGACAGATTTATGACACTCGCTTCCGGTCGTGGACTTCATGAATCAGGCGCTGATGACCAACAGTCCACCTGGAGTTTGATGCACTGCGGCTCCGGGCTCAGGGTTCAAGTCCCACCGCTGCAACCGTGTGAGGCCGACACTGACACCTGGCGGCCGCCACGGGAGCTGCATCCGCCAAGTTTGTCTTGAGTCCCGGTGTTGGGTGAACCATTGAGGTTCTGCAGGTCGTGGGTTCTATTCCCTCTGTGCGCCTCAGAAGACCAGAGATTTCAGACATTGTGCTTCGACCTGATTCTTCCTGCTGTGTGTGTGTGTAAGTGATGAGATCATGCCCCAATCCATCCTAGAAGTGTGTTTGCTTGTGTGTGTGTGTGTGTGTGTGCTTGTGTGTGTGTGAGTTTATGCCCTGATATGTAATGTTAGTTCTCAAGTAATCCAGATATATTCCCCCCTGAGGGTCTCCTCATCATTGAACTGCTCTCCCATCATCAAAAGAGCTTGTTTCTACACTACACACACACACACATGTACACACACAAACACACACACACTTCCCACCAGATAAATTAGCGTTATTGCCTCTGAGCGAGAAAGTAATATCAACTTGTCATCAAGGGTGTTTTTTAATGACATCAGCAAGATGATATTGACGGAGAATATTAAATTGAATTGTTGTATTCAGAATATTCCCAGTCCTCCGGGGGGCTGTAGGTGTGTGCGTTGCTTTTTACAACAGAATCCATTCTCCATCAGTGTCTCACGCACGTTAGATAAAGTGTCATGATGATGAGAGCTCAGAGAGTCACGGAACCTGATGAACCTGCGATATTGATCCACCGCTGAGTCTCCCAGTGGAGGCATCATTTCACTCCTCATACATTCCCTGTATCCTCTAATTATCGTGTGAAATTGCCCTTTTTTTTTACTTCCAACCATCTCCTCTTTGTCAGTTCCATCCTCCCAATTTACATGTTGTTTTAACAAGCTACCCCCCAAAGAGCATAACGTGGAATTAGTTGGAATTTAAAATTAAAATATTTATAAATAATAATAATATTAAAAACTCATATTGTGTTATTTTTATCTATTTTTATTAATATAAATGTATTTATTTTTTATGATTCCACAGAAATGTTGTTGTTTAATATAATGTTATGAGGAGTTTCATCTTAAGAATATTACTTTAATTTAATTTAATTGTTACTGTTATAATTAAAAGGTATAATAATTGTAATGTTTAGTATAGACTCTGGTGTCATTACTTTTTAGAATGGATAGGATAAGTTTTAATATAATATCTTCGGTTTTCTAATTTTCAATTCTCTATTTAAGCATTTATTTCACCAGAATGTGTTTCAGTTCAGTTTATTTTAAAAGCACAATGTGCAGTTACATTAATTCTTAATTGTACACGTATTTGTTTAAAAAAAAACCTTTTAAATCTATATTTTGAGAGGGATAATTGACTAATTTAATTAAATCACATAAAACATGGTTATCACGGATAACGTTTCAAAAATGTATGAAATGGAATTCTTTCGATTCATTGTTTTTGGTTGTGATTCTTCATCTTAGGCTGTCCAAAGTTGCCTTTTTAAATTCTGACCACAAGGTGGCGGTCTTGTCCGCTGAAAAAGCTTTTAGCCACCATGTATGTGGGTCAGTGTGACGTGTTAGGAACTCCTGCGCTACAGTGTAGTCGCAGGTTCGAATCCAGAGTGAGGCGTATTTGCAAGAAAACACGATAAAGAAGCAGCCGAGTTAACCATCGTGACAACTCTTGAAATCAAGTCAATATCCTGTTTTAAAAGCGTATGTTTTCTCTTTCCTTCTCTGGTGAAGGAATGTCAGAGAATCTCAGGTGGAAGAAGAAGTGCTGGAATATTCTCGCTTCTGACTCAAAATGGTGTTTTCAATATTTTAAAAACTGTATTGTATTTCCTCTTCACAATCAAATTCTATAAATCCGTGTTTATTAATCCTATTTTTTATTGATTTTGTTATATTTCCTTCATTTATATATTTTTTTGTTGAATATATATATATATATATACAGTATATATATAAATATACATATATATATACTATGAAACTCTGATATGAAGTGTCTTATTTGAAGAAATCCTTATTTATTATCATCATTATATAATGAAAGAAGAAAGAAATGATTTATAAGACTAAACGATTCTTCTGGAGGTGTAATATTTATATATAGCTTTATATTATATTTATATAGCTAGCAAACAGGTCAAAGTTATTCAGGTTTCTCGTGAGTCTAATGATCTTGACATCTTGACATCTTCCACATGCATCACACCGTGGAGAGAGTCAAACCTGGGTTGCCGTCTGAGCGACTCACGCCCACAGAAAGAGTCACTAAGACTGGGTTCAAATTTTGCTGATTCAGCACCAGCACAGGAGAGCGCTCGTCCATATGGGATCGTCTCAATATCTAGTATAATTTCCCGTCAAGTAGCGAGTCGAGGTGGGAGAGTCGACTCACGACTCGTGGGCTGGCGTTGAGCTCCAGATTAGAGCTCTGAATAGGCCTGACTCACACGTCGCCCCGAGAATGTTTTGTTTTCAGTGGAAGGCGAAAGTAGAGTATCCCACATCGAAGACCTTTTCCCGCCCCTCTTCACTCGCCGCTCTCTTCCCCGGCCTAGTCATTTCAATCTAAATGCAAATTTCATCAACCTCCCACTAAGAAAGACAGATATTAGTATCAAAGCCGGTGTGTTGCGGTCGTGTCGTGCAGCTGTGTCACTCTCAATACCTTGTGCAGCGCTGAGAGCTGACAATCTTCCACCAGGGCTCAGACCAGATCCACAAACTCTTGTCCCGGGTCTTCACAGACGCTTCCTCGGAGTCGTGGAGAACACATACTTCTAGGTCGTTGGGGCAGCGGATGGAGTGAAGAGGTCCAGACTTCACGCCTCAGATGGAACGGTTATAGGTTCACTGAGAGATCTCTCCAGCTTGTCGTGGGTCCGCCCCGAGGCTTCTTCCCAGCTGAGCAACTCCCAGGAGATGTGGATGGATATTAATCCTGCACTTATACTGACTTATACTGTTGAGCTTTGATGTACAGAAGTATATCAGTGTCTTGAGAAAACTGAACTGATCTTTTCAAATGTTGGAACTTAATTTTTTTTTTATGATTTAATTTATTCATTTTAACAATGAAATGTATACTTTTAATGGAATAATGCATTAAATAATAATGTATATTGAAGGGTTGAATTTGTTATTTTTTGATTTTCTTTTTTCTAAATGTAAGGGTGATATTCTTATGTTTGATCAAGTAGCTCGGTATTCTTTTGGTCTGTCTTGAAATATACAAATTATGGAATTCAACTATTTAACACTTCATTAAAGTTTTTCATATGAAATATTACATGTAACCATTTTATATTCTGATGGCTCTTTGATATACTTATATATAATGCTGCTAACCGTTGTTATCTTAGGGTCAAGGTGACCCGAAGGCCCAAAATCAGATGTAAGTAGATAAGTAAGTATTTTTGGTATCCCTCGTTGTCTTAAGGTCAAGGTGAACGACCATAAATAGATATGCAGTGCTGGAGGTCATTCACCTTGACCTGAAGACAACGAGGGATACCACAAACACATTTGTTTTCGGGCCCCCGGGTCACTTTGACCCAGATACAACAAAAGGGTTAATCTTTATTTGTCTTTAGGCACCACTCTGGAGTCAAACTTGTCCATCTTACTTTCCATAGAAGTTGCAGCTGTAATTCATATCGAGCAACCTTAGCAAACAAATACTCGTTAACCACCTGAGCCGGGGACCGGTACCAGTCCTCGAGGCATTTGATACCGGGCCGAAGAGTAAGAGATTATTAGACAAGAAATTATTTAGTTTCTCTTGTATTGTTGAAAAAAAGTTTCATTTGAAAGAAAAAAAAAATGGGATGTTCTCCACATTTAGCATGTGACTTTTGACATGTTAAGATACTATGTCGGTCAAGGTTAAAAAATAGTGAAACACAAACACCATATCTTGCCGACTCAGCTTTATGGTTAAAAATTATTTTATTTTTATTTTTATTGCAATAAAGGTTGGGGACCCCTGCTGTGACGGATACTTGCCGTGTTACTGGAAGCTAAACCAGAACTGAAAGTACCATGGGAAAGTTTAATGCTTGAAAAATAGATAAAAAAAGTGATGTCAAACCAACAGGAAGTACTGAAATGCCGCCCGACACAGGAGGTTTAGCAGATCATTTAAACAGAGAAAATCCCATCCAGAATTGTTGTGCAATGTTCTGATTCTTCCTGGAGCTGTCTATGTACATTTAGATGGTATACACTTTTTTAAATATTATTTTAATCCTTTATAAGAAACTCAGACACTTTAGTGAAGTGAACATATTCTGTAATAGCAGCAGTTAACTTTGAGTTAGTTAGTCATAATGGTGCCATTGAGCTAAGCTAATGCTAAGCTAACTTGTGATAAGAAAAATGTGATGACAAAATGTATTAGCGTGATTTTCTTTTTGGCGTTTACTTATTTTAAATTGTTCTGGGGTCGATAAAGTTTGTTTTTCAATGTAATATATTGTTGATACAACATGCACCAAAAACTAGATTTCTTTTTCCTTCCCGCCAAGGACGGAAAGATTCCTTCAAAAATTATTTTACTACATGGTGGTTTTTGAAAGGAACTTCTGTACTTTTGTTTCTGTCAAGTAAACATTTAACTAAAGCTAATAAAATCTGGGTTTTCCCTGAGTGAACACGTCAAATAACAATGTTTAACAAAGAATGTTCAATAAATTGTGCGTTGGTGTAATGTTTCTTAATGTCTAACTTCAAGTGTTACCATTTTAATTTGATCTTTCATCTCCAGTGATGACAAAATCCCATGTTAGGATTGGCTTACAGTGGTTAGGATTGGTCCCCCCTGGTGTCTTACTTGTCAAGTTCGACCTCAAAAGTTTCGCTTTCAAGGGAAAATGGCGACGACAAATAGTTTTGACGACTGAATTCCTCTTCCGTTTTATCGCTTCAAGTCTTCGCCCTCCGCAGTCCTGTCGCCTCTCATTTCAGCTTCCTGTTTGTTTGCACTCAGGTGTGGGACGGAGGGTTGGAGGGGGGTACGGGCCATGAGTTTACCAGCGAGGCGGGGGTGAAGGCAGAGCCCCCCCCCCCCCCCGGGGGGTGGGGGAGAGCCTGCGTCCCGGGGTTGGTTAGCATGCAGGTTGCATATTCCTAAGTTGCAGAGCAGCTTTATCTGGCAGCGCCGGGTCACTGAAGCGCTTCCTGGCTCACCGCGTGTGCGGCGTATTCCTGTGCTGGTGTGCAATAGCTTGTGCATGCGGCTGAGCAAATATAAAGCCCAGCTGATGCATCCTCACTCTCTCTCTCTCTCGCTCTCTCTCTCGCTCTCACACTGCAGCAAGAACGCTCATTTCGACTGCATCTCACACACAATCCCTCCGACACAGCGGCGGCAGCTTCTTTTTTTTAACACGCCGACGTGATACAGCGACTTAATGCCACACTCCCCCCCCCCTCCCCCGGGCCGGTGCCGATCTCAGGTGGGGCCACCGGGGTACTGCCAGATAAAAAAAAAAAAGCCAGTGGCGAGGGATATAAGGTGTCCACGCCAGGAGGTGACAAACCTCCTTTAATATCAGTTAAGGATTCTCGGCCTGTCCTTGGGAGGTGGGGATCGAGGCTGCGTCCCATACATCTTCTTAACTGTGCTCGTACTCTAAACAAGCCCCCCCTACCCGCCCCTCTTTACAGCTTTGTCAAGATCCCCTCCATTTGTCACAGCGTGGCAGCAACAATATTGCCTTCATTATCTAATAACCGGGTGTCGCGGGGAGGTGAGGGGTGACACAGGGAGGTGAAGGATCCCGTGGGTTTGTTGTGGTCATACATAAGTATTCTTAGGCAGCCCACGGATGCTAATTTTATTTAAAGCTCCCTTCAGCGAACTCACCTTTTTTTCCACCGGGGCTCAGTCACTGAATGATGGATGACGCGGCGACGAGGGTGTCAACATCCTCATCCGACGCCGTAACGGGCTATGTCTCGCTCAAGGACGTGAACCGGGATCACATGGGTAATCTTTCACTGACTGACAGAGGATTTAATTAAGACAACTGGACGTCGGTTAAAAGAACCCTCTGCGATAGCGACATTTAAAACCCTTTCCTATGCTCCTGGAAATCATTAACATAGGGGTCCCCCCCTTTAAAACAAATCACACGTGGTCTGTACCATCGTAGCTTCAGTGCCTAGAACTCTCAGGAGATTTACCTCTGCACATGGTGCTTCAAAGCACTTGGCTCACAAAACTGCAGAGCAAGACGACGACCAGCAATAACACGGAATAGTCGATCCATTCACCAGGCGATCATTGCCCGGCGTACGGCGCCGTTGTTAGACAATGTATGTGTTCCGGGCTTTCGCTTACATGTTGTAAATAAAGGGGGTGAACAGGGTCAAACGCTGGGTTGGTGTCCACTTTTGTTGAAAGCGACTGCTAATCCCACAACGCCGACTCCGCCTGGCTCTCTCCGACACTCTCACTTACCCCGGCACCTCCGCTCCCCACCGTCGCCGCGGAACTGACGGCTCGGGGGCCGACAGCCGGCTAACCACATTATCTGGACTCACCACAGTCATTATCCGGCACGAGGCCCACCGGAGCTTGAAAGTCATTCCCACTCCTTTTTTCCAAGGGAAGGTTAATGGATGTGTGGGTGTGAGATTACATCCCAGAGGCAACAGGGTGTCGGGGCAAATCCCCAAATTCAGAGCCTTCCCTTAGAGTGGCTAAATGGACGACTTCTCTCCTCTTTTTGGGTTCTTAACACGTTAGATGTGAGGACGACACCGAGCTGGATAGTTGATAGGAGGTTAAACCCGGCCAAGAATCTGAGCAGCTCAACTCAGCTCAATGGATAACTTCTAGTTACCGATTCAACCAGCAGGAATTGTTCGTGACCAATGGGAGGCATGACCCAGTAGGTCATTGTGTAGCTCTTGAATCGCTTTTTTGGGGAAATTCTAGCAACTGAAGCTGGTTGGATTGATATTAGTATCAAAGCCGTTGTGTTACTTGTGTAGCTCTTGAATTGCTTTTTTGGGGAAATTCTAGCAACTGAAGCTGGTTGGATTGATATTAGTATCAAAGCCGTTGTGTTACTTGTGTAGCTCTTGAATTGCTTTTTTGGGGAAATTCTAGCAACTGAAGCTGGTTGGATTGATATTAGTATCAAAGCCGTTGTGTTACTTGTGTAGCTCTTGAATTGCTTTTTTGGGGAAATTCTAGCAACTGAAGCTGGTTGGATTGATATTAGTATCAAAGCCGTTGTGTTACGGTTATGTCTGGACTTGTTGATCAATCCGGGTAAGTGAGACGTTCTTATATCAGACAGTGAAGTTTAGTTATACAACCATAACCAGCTGTCATTGAGTCTGCGGTTGTGTTTTTGAACCTGCTGAAAAGTCAGAGAGACTGATGTCTAGGTTGGTGCAATAATGGGTAATAATAATGGCACCGATTCTGACCAAAAATAGATGTACCCAGACTGGAAGGTTTGGTAGTTTCGGTGTCTCATTTAGGTTTTGTTTTCCCTGATATTTGTTTTGTCTAAAATAGAAACATTAATGATTATTATGGAAACTATTTCTATCATTTTACAAAAACAGGAAAAAAATGTACTGACATTTTTGGACACATTTAGTCAATTCTTTAATCAGCATTCTAAGCACTGTTGAGCACAGAAAACGGTTTTAAAAGTAGTTAGTTTGGCACCAGTATTGGATAAAAATCTGTACGATACTCATTTCTGATTTCATGTCTGTGGATTTAAAAGTTAAGGACCAGGTAATTTCCTGATTACAATGTTACGAGAGGGGGTTTGGAAAAGTGCTGAAATGTACTTTTAAAAACTTCAGAATCACCACCAACACAAACATACATTTGCCTGATTTGCTCTGGAATCTTTATTTAAATCCATGATAAAGTGATAATTCTCCCAAAAGTCTTCTTTGTCTTTAACTCCAAAAAGTAGCGGATTACTCATAAAATAATCCCAACGTGTAATCGACAAGAGCTATCACTTGGTTTATATTATTTGTTCCAGTGCGCCCTCTGGTGGACAGAGATTTTAACACATATTGAAAGGTTTATAACACGATATTTGACTTGGTTACTCCTGAAAGTATTGAACACATCAGTTTCTTTGATCATAAAAGTCATCACAGGTTATTAGTTTCTTTGAAAAAAGACATGCGTTTGACAAGCACGTGCTGAAGCCACACGGAGCTGAGTTTACACCAGTGTTGCATCAGCGACTAAAAATAAAAAAAGCGACGATCTCGGCTCCCGTTGAATCATCGCACCGTCGTGTCAATCAAAAGTCGACTCCCCGGTCCGTCGCTGATGACCAGAGGTGCCGCTCCGTCTCCTCCCACCGCATTGTCGTCTAATTAGTGTCTCTAAACAAGCGTCCCCGCCAGCTCTGAACCGAGTGTCTGCTGCTCATTCACAGATGGATAATTGTCTTTTTCTTTTCTGCCCGCCGACTCCACTGACACTGATTTAGTCAGGTGTTCCGCTGAAGCATCATGGGATAATGTGGAGCGGGGCCTCGGGGCGACTTCCACTCTTTTTTATCTCTTCGCTCCGGTTTTAATTAAAGAGCATCTTGCGATCAGGTCATTGGTTTGATTCCCACTGACTTGCACGTAACGAGAGCCTCGACTATAAATGAAGTGTAAAAGTTAAATATTTCTGAAGTCGGTGGGAGTAAAGCCAGTGTGTTCGTCCGTCGACGACCTCTCTCTGTCACGTCCGTCACTCCTTATAAACCCATGAAGTGAAAAAGTCACAACAGTAAAACGCTGTTAACGTCCAGATGCAGAGTTTATTACGCATTTAACAACCGTGTCGGCCATGTTTATGAACGGCTGCTCATCCGCACGGAGGTAAATCTTTACGGGCCCCTGGAGACTCTGACCGGCTTCATCTACCCGCGGGCCATTTGTGGCCCGTGACATGATAATATGCGGTCCTCCATTTATTGATTGCCCCTTTTTTTGTTTACGGAATAAAGATCATCAGTTATCATTTATACAACTTTTATTATATAATATAACATATAAAAATGGCCCAAAAATACTGAAAAAAATCCATAAAACATTCAAACAACAAAAGCAAATTTGGATCAAACAGAAAAAGACTGAAAGACCCCCCAGTCTGTATTGATCTCAGGTGGCCCCCAGCTGGTTGATTTTAGGACCCACCCCCCCTGTCTTCTGTACTACACATATTAATGAATGTTCCAAAAATACACTCTAGAGAACGAGAGTTTATAATTGGAAAGAGATTTTGTAAACATTTTCCAGTTCAAATAAAGCATCTTTATTTGAGCTAAAAAAGATAAAAGGTCCCATTTTTTAAAACCAAGATCTTGTTTTATTTGTCGTGTATGAGTGTCACCTTCCTATTGTCCTAGATAGCTGGGATGAATGCATGAATAAATGGAAAAAGACAAGAGTTCCAGCTGTAACATACAGTACATTTTGTAATTTGAAAAGATAACAATGCTCTATTAGAAGAACTCACATTTCTCCGATCCTTAAAACTCTTCACTGGCTGCCAGTTTCTTTCAGGATCAACTTTAAAATTCTGGTTCTTACTTACAGATCTATTCATGGTCAGACTCCTCCTTAAATCACTGATCTGATCCAGCCTTACACCCCAGCTCGGGCTCTGAGGTCTGTGGATCAGAATCTACTGACTCCTTCCAGAAACAAAGACATTTTTGTATGAATAGTTATATTAGACAACAACATACAATTGTTTTAAATTCATATTTGTATTAATAAGGGATTCAAAACTGAAAAATGCATTTTTCACTAAACCTCACTAAATAACTGGTTGCGATAACTTGCAATGATTCTCTCACGGCTCCGTGGAGGAATTTTCGGTTCATTAATCTTTGCAGAAACATTGTTATTAAGGCATAATGCAGTGTTTTTGGGCATGAACTAATTTTCGTAGGTTATGCCTCAGCATGTCAATAAACACAAACATGTCATTAGAATCATAACATGGTTCTAGTCGCAACATGGAATCCTGACAAAGCACTAAAATTCAGCACTTTGTGTTACAAATAACAACGAATATTCATGGTTTTATGCCATAGTCTAAGTACGAACTGTGACCACTTTAATGAAACCTTACGTTACATTGTATATAGAGATACCATGGACCATAACCATACATGGCCTACTTCTATATGGACACCATATTATTGTGACGGATTGCGAGGAAGATGAAGGAAAGCGATTGCTCTTCATCATCCGTCCTCTGAGCTTCGGGCGTTGTAATTACACTGTCGTTATTACACAGACTCGTGCACAAGCATTCACTCCCCGACACAACATAAACACTCCCAGCACCAGATGGAATCCCACAAAAAACTCTCCAGCCGGATGATTCCCTGCCTCACTGGTTTCATACGTCTCCACACTGCCAACACCCCCCCTCCACCCACCAACACCCCCGCCCAACCGACTTCCCCGCTCAAAACCTACAAGGGAATTCCAGGAAAGCTTGCCAAGCCCAAGCAGCGTGGGGTGTGACGGTGTGTGTGGCTCATTTGTGAATCAGTAGGAAAATGACACTGATAGTAGAATTAAATAAAAATCTCTTTTTCATCCGAAAAAAGCCTGTTAATATTAATTTTTACCTAAAAGTTGTTTCTTTTTACATGACAGGTGGTCAGAAGGAGGTCATCTTGTAAACAATCAATAAAGTTATATCTATCTATCTTAACCACATTGGCAACAGGGCCGGGTCTAGACAGGCATGTATGAGGGGGCAGCCACAAATCTTGAGGGGGCATTGTGCTGTTACTTACTTACTTACATATAAGTTTGAGGGGGCACAACATTTATTTGAGGGGGCCAGGCCCCCTCTTGCCCCTGCCTAGACCCGGCCCTGATTGGCAACAGTTCAATTTGACCTTGAAATCCTGAATAAGATCCACTTCCTCCCCGTAGTTTAACTCACTTCCTGTTTCCCCCCTGAGTCTTGTGAGAAAGCTGAGGTACTTAAATAAATAAATCAATAACATCAAAGGTTCGAAGGGGAGTGATTCAGGACACACAAGCCTCCCCCCTGGTGGACACATGAGTCATAACATGCATGAAACCTTATCACAATGTTTGATCTCTCGTTGTATTGATTAGACGATAGAAAGTCAAATTAATGATGATTAATGAAAATGTTAAAGCAAAGATAATAAAAAATGTATTTTTGTATAGAATAAAAATGATATTTTATTGTAGAATAATAAGAAAAATAATAATTAAAATAAACAAAACCAAAAAAAAATCATTTGAACTCTCCCCTAATATAAACAACATCAGAAAAAGCAACAATCACGTCACAAATTAAGTCATTATTAGTTTAGATTTTTTCTTCAACAACAATGTTTCAGGAATTCATGATTTCAAACAACTGCATCATATGTTTTTAACTGGATACTCTTCCTCCGATTCTACTGTCACGATTCATTCTTATCTGAGGTTTAATTCTACTCGACCTGGCCTGAAGGTCCCGCGATTGACCCTGTGACCTTTGCTGATTAGTAAATGGGAGTGCGCGGAACAAGAGGGTGACATGACAGCGGGACGGCGGCCAGTCACCCCACTCCACATCCACCGCGACCACGTGTGCAATGATGAATTATGTACATCAATAGATTCCCAGCAGAAGCTGGAGGATGGGCATTTTATTCCGAGAGAATAAACAAGAGAAATTATACTCCGCAGGAGCAGCCGGACTATAAATAGCCACTCTGCTTTTTCTCTTTCGCCCGAGGATGGAGTTGCGTTTTTACAGGTCAGACTGATCTCGTTTAAAGCCGCTGCATTGAGACGGAGCAGATCTCTGGGGTGCTTCAGAGGAGACCCTTTAATATTGAAGAGCAGGGGGTGCAGCACATGGAGGGAGGCGGAATTCGATGTTGGCATGACACACGGTTTAATTTCCAACATATTTCCCATTGGAAAATAAACAGTGTAAAATATTGTATCTATGTATATAATAAGTAAAGCTCGACTCAGTCCTTCATTGTCAAAGAAATTTTGTCGTAACATTAAGTAGCGCCAGAACTGAGAAAATAAAGATACCGAACTTGACAAAAAACAAAAAACAAATTTAAGTAAGTAAGTAAGTAAGTAATATTTATTTATATAGCGCTTTTCCAGACCAGGGTCCTTCACATACACTTCAGGAATCACATATTGACCTCGTCACACTTCAAAAATAAAGTTAGTTTATGACTGAAAACTTCCCTGTGTTGTCTCTGGGTCAAGGTGACCCAAAGGCCTGCAAATAAATGTGTTGTGGTATCCCTTGGGTTGTCTCTGGGTCAAGGTGACCCAAAGGCCTGCAAATAAATGTGTTGTGGTATCCCTTGGGTTGTCTCTGGGTCAAGGTGACCCAAAGGCCTGCATATAAATGTGTTGTGGTATCCCTTGGGTTGTCTCTGGGTCAAGGTGACCCAAAGGCCTGCAAATAAATGTGTTGTGGTATCCCTTGGGTTGTCTCTGGGTCAAGGTGACCCAAAGGCCTGCAAATAAATGTGTTGTGGTATCCCTTGGGTTGTCTCTGGGTCAAGGTGACCCAAAGGCCTGCATATAAATGTGTTGTGGTATCCCTTGGGTTGTCTCTGGGTCAAGGTGACCCAAAGGCCTGCAAATAAATGTGTTGTGGTATCCCTTGGGTTGTCTCTGGGTCAAGGTGAACGACCTCCCTGGCTTCCAGAAATACATATGCAATCGTAGAGGTCGTTCACATTGACACAGAGGGAACACAAGGGATACCTCAAACACCTTTTTTCGGGCCTTTGGGTCACATTGACCCTGAGATAACTCAAGGGTTAAAATATCTTGTTATGATCCAACATTTGTACGAAACATGAACTTGCTTTTTTCAATTAAACTAGATTTTATTGAACTTATCGTTGAGTATTTCAGAGAACATATGATTCACAAAACAACTCATTATATCTTGATATTTGTATCCTTTAATACAAAAATAAAGGATACGTTTTGATGATTATGATGTTGTATTTTAAGATAATTGATGTACAACATGTTCACACCTCATACTAAAATACAAACTGTAGCGACAATACAGGAACTTTTTTATTTGATTTAGAAAGAAATTCCTCTGGTTCAGTGGTTACTAGTTCATTGGATAGCATCACACAATCTCGTCTCTGCAACACAGAAGAAGCAGGAAAAGAAAGATTTCCCAGCATGACCTGCATCAAACACAGCACACAGGAGTGACGTCTGCACATTCCTGAAAGCCTTCAGAGGAAATCAATACAGGCCTCCATAAGAATTAATCTGGATGCTTACTAGACCGACAGCGATGGGGGTCGAGCTATGAACACTCGCTCTTGTGGTCATGTTTCAACAAGGGAGTCTGTCTGTGTGAAGATCGGCCCGAAAATATGGCAGTGGGGGTTGAAGTTGCTGAGAGAAGTTGAAGGAATTGTTCACAATAAATATGTTAAGAATCTTATGTTTAACTGCAAATATACCTCCACCCTCATGTGCGGGGTCCAGATGTCACAGACGTCCACTGGGCTCTGTTTTATATATATATATATATATATATATATATATATATATATATATATATATATATATATATATTTATATATATATATATATAGAGGTGTTAAGTATTTGCAGTTAAAGACAAATATCTGTGTTAAATATATATTTATATCTATGTTTTATATATTTATATGTAAAATATATAAAATATATATATATATATATATATATATATATATATATATATATATATATATATATATATATACACATATATGTGTGTGTATGTACAAGATGGATGGATGGATGGATGAATAGATGGATAGATGGATAGATGGATAGATATTCTGCATGTATGTGTGTATATGTATATAAACGTGTGTGTGTTATCTAATAATTTTTACTTCTTATCATTATACTTTTCACGTTTAAGATTAAAAGAAAAATAAACCTATAAGGTGAATTAAATGAAAATATATATAAGTATAATATAAATAGGTATAATGTATGTATAAATATAATATAAGTATAATTATAATATAAGTATAATATAAATAGGTATCATATATGTATACATATAATATAAGTATAATTATAATATAAGTATAATATAAATAGGTATATTATACGTATACATATAGTATACGTATAATATAATATAAGTATAATATAAATATACATCTTTACAGCTTGAAGCGAGTTTTTTTCCCTCATCGACGGTGTCCCGATCCTCCGCTCGACGCTCGACTCATCTGGTCTGCCTGTTTTTTCCGAGCCTTTCTTTCTTTTCTTTTTTTTTTTTCCTCCTCCAGCGGAGCCCAGCCCTCCTCCATCTCCTCCCTCCTCTCTCCCAGTAAGTTGGATGTGATCGGCTCCGGGCCCTGCTGCCGTGAGTTGTCGGTGCGGGCGCTGCTGAACATGGCGTCGGACGGGATGATTTTAACGAACCACGACCACCAAATCCGAGTCGGCGTCCTGACAGGTAACGTGGCACGATCTTCCTCTTTATTTTATAAAAAAAAAAGGGGGGGGTGCTAGGGGGGAACGGGATGAGATTGAAAGAGGGTTTAAAGGGGGGGTAGAACAGCATCTCTCGTCAACGTGGATGCTGGAAAAGATGACGTCTGCTCGATGGATGAAGGTCCCCCCCCCCCCCCCTCTTCGGTTCTTCTTCTCGGCCCGGCGCGCTACATCAGATCCGTATGCGGTTCTGGCTAAAAATGTAGGGGTTCAGTTTATGTGCGCTGAATAATTCATGCGCGTCTGTCAGAGACGGGATTTACAGCTGAGGGTTGCGTGCGTGAGGATGCTCGGCAGGTATGGATCACACCAGCATCAGCATCAGCACCAGCAGCAGCAGCTGACCGCAGCGCTTTCCTCCAACTCTCGACGGCCTCATGCTCTCTCGCAAGATTCCTTTATGTCTGACACTTTCTTCTATATATATATATATGTGTGTGTGTGTGTGTGTGCGTGCGCTCACGACGGCGCGCGTGCGCGGACATACTGCTTTGTCATGTTTCTCTGCTGTGATCGGAATATTCGTGGAGGGTATGTGGAGGATCTAGCGAGGAGTTGTTGGTGCATGATGATAAAAAAAAAAAAAAGAAAAGCAGGAATACCCTCTTTCTCTCCTTCTCTCTCTCGCTCCCTCCATCCATCAATATTTCAGGAGCGGACTTTTCTCCGCATGTGAAAACCCAGGCAACATAGTATGTGCAGAGATTCTCTCCTAAAAATCTGCCAGGGAAACCCCCACCAACAGCAGCACTATGTCCTCCTCCTCCTCCTCCTTCTCCTCCTTCCCTGCTCCTCCTCCTCCTCTTCAGATCTCTGTCCGTGGTGCTGAGATCCAGCATCAGTCACAAATCAGTGCGGTACTGACCTGAGCACAGTAAACACTGCATCAAATAGATGGACGCGGCGAGGGAACAGGCGTCAGGTGGGGATGGATTGGGCTGAAGTTTGGTTTCCGAACCTGACGGAGAAACATGTTTCAAAGGTTCTTTAAGCTCCAGATGTAGACTCCAGATATTGTCGTTCTCTCCACGAATGCTCTTGATAATAACTCTCTCTTTATAGCTCGGAATAAATGAGTGCTTTTGTTGTGGTTAGCTTAAGTAGTTTTAAGTTGTGGACTATTTTTTTTGGGGGGGGGGGGCTTTTGGACAGAATTTTTAGGTTGTAAAGTGAGGGTGTGGTCCAGAGCTGCCTCACGAAAAAAAGTGCAGCGGCTCAAAGTTAGACACGACTGAGCATCCTTATGCTTTAAAAAACAAAAAACATCTGAAATATTGCAGTTATATTTTACAACTATTTGAAAGTCAAGTGAAAGTTAATTCTCCTCCAAAAATGTTTATATTTTTAAGTTAAAAATGGACTCTATTAAGAACTCATGTTTGATGTATGTTGCAGCAGTTTCAACCTGATTTTTAATCAGAATAAGTCATAAATGTATCAATAATGTGTAAAAAAAAAAAAATCTTGTGGGAAATTTAATTTGATTAAAACAAAAACTGGAGGCGCTAAGTAGGTTTCCCCTCAGTGGTCATAATGTTATGGTAAATTGTGGTGAAGATTGTACCTTCATATTCCTAATAAATATAATTAAGGTTCATCTTATTAAATCTTCAAATATTTGGGTTCAAGTTCGATGAAAGCCTCATTGCCAAGAGAGTCGCGGGATCCAAAAAGGTTCCGACCTTCGTCCTGTCACTCCTGGAGCCGATGATGTCAAAACTACACCGACCGTCAAAGTCAATATTGTGACAGCTTTATCTTCATGATCTCTCGCAGCTCCGCCCCTCCTTCTCCCCTAACTACGCCCGGGCCGCCGGTCACACTCTCACGCCCGCTTCATTTTGAAGTGCCGTCTAAAAAAACCCGCTACTGTATCCTTGTGGTGTTGACAGACAGTCAGTCAGTGTCATCTCCCGGAGCAGAGTTGACAATCCCTGCATATATATGTGGCTGTTGAGATGCAGAGTCACACACCGACAGGCTTATTTGTCTTCTCTGTCGTGTGCAGTAGGACGACGACGCTGTCGGTGAAAACAAAAGCTCTGCAGAAGTCAGGACGTGGCAATAAGCCGCCATGTTTTACATGACCCTCTACCTTTTTTTTTTTTTTTTTTTTTTTAAATAGTGCCGGGATTAATCCTGTTTACTGTCACTGAGAAGTTGTGGGTAGGTTGACTGGATCCACAATGTTCTTGCTGTAGCGGCGGCGTGAGCGGAATGCTAAAAGGCTCCGGAGCAGTGCTCAATCTCCTTTTCCTCGCGAGGGTTAAAGGCCAGTTGTCCACTCCTGTAGCCCTTCACGGGGGAGGAGATGAGACCTTGGCGCGCTCTCCTCCATCATTTAGCCTCCTCATCCCTTCAGACAGGTGACGGAGCCCAGGGGACATTCTCTGACATCTCGGGCCCCCGCGCGGGAGGAGGGTGGAGGTGTTGTGTATTTTGCGGTGAGGCTGCATAACGTGCTCGAGAGAAGTAACATGTTTTTTTGTGTTGATGATTCATCTTTAGTCATCTCCAGTCGGTTAAACATCACAAGACTTGAAACATCGCTTTTCAATTTTTAACCATTTACGGCCGGGTTGGTAGAGAGTCAAAGTTTATTGGTTCTAATGGCTGGAGTTTCTTCTCTATCTTGATGTTTTGGTGTCTGAGAGTCTTGAAGAATTTCTTTCACAACTCTGACAGAAGAGAACTCACAGTATGTAAGTAGTGACAAAACTTAGCCAAAAATTAAAGTAACAGAAGTAAACTTGCGTATGTTAGTATTGCTGCTCGTATTGCCAAAATTTTGCCCTAAAATTTTACTAACAGAAATAAACTCACAGTATGTAATTATTTACAAAACTTAGCCCTAAAATTATACTAACAGAAGTAAACTCACAGTAAGTATTGACAAAACTTAGCCCTGAAATTAAACTAACATAAGTAAACTTGCGTATGTTAGTATTGAAAAAATGTAGCCCTAAAATTAAACTGACAGAGGTAAACTCTCAGTATGTAAGAATTGAAAAAACTTAGCCCTAAAATTATACTAACAGAAGTAAACTCACAGTATGTTAGAAATGACCAAACTTAGCCCTAAAAGAATACTAACAGAATTAAACTCACAGTATGTTAGAAATGACAAAACTTAGCCCTAAAATTTTACTAACAGAAGTAAACTCACAGTATGTTAGTAATGACAAAACTTAGCCCTAAAATTAAACTGATAGAAGGAAACTCACATTACGTTTGTACTGTGCACATCTGCACGTAGATTTACTCATGTTTCATTAGTGAAACTCTTTCAATAATATGTTCTCTAGCGTTGCTACTGTGCGCACGATTCTCATGATAACACAACAACAGAGAATCAATCCGCTGCCTTAATCTGTGTAAAGCCTGCGCACACATGTGTGAGGCCATGTGGCACTTTTCACCACACGCTATTGTAACATGAAGTTAAATGAATTACTTTCCGTAGATGACATGTTATTCTGCAGATTAGGACTCGACCAGCGATGAGGACGTTGAGTTTTCATCTCTCACTTGTAACAGGGATTAGTGTGTAGCTCTCCAAACTTGTGTGTCAATCTGGTGAAAACATGACTCGGCATCCCAGCGACATTCACAGGGAAGTTGTTCTAGAGTAGAATTAATCCCGATTTTCATTCTGTTTTCATGTCAGCACTTGTTTCCTGAAAAGATTATTTTGTGTATTCTGAGTTTAGTTCATAGGTTCAGCTGATATGTCTCACTTACTGATCTTAGGCAAGTTCTAGTTTTAGTCTTAAATAAGTCAAGTTCTAGTCTTAGATCCAGTCAAGTTCTAGTTTTGGATCTATTCGAGTTCTAGTCTTAAATAAGTCAAGTTCTAGTCTTAAATAAGTCAAGTTCTAGTCTTAGATCTAGTCAAGTTCTAGTCTTAGATATTGTCAAGTTCTAGCTTTAGATCAAGTGAAGTTCAAGTCTAAGATCTAGTATTAGATCTAGTCAAGTTTTAGTCATAGATTCAGTCAAGTTCTATTCTTACATCAACTCAAGTTCTAGTCTTGGATCTAGTCAAGTTCTAGTCTTGGATCTAGTCAAGTTCTAGTCTTAGATCTAGTCAAGTTCTAGTCTTGGATTCAGTCAACTTCTAGTCTTATATCAACTCAAGTTCTAGCTTTAGATCTAGTCAAGTTCTGGTCTTAAATAAATCAAGTTCTGTGGTGTGTCCCAAATCGCGCACTTCTGCACTTGAGCAGTGAGCAGTGTGCGACAATATAGTGCGCTATACACACTTTATTGTCGCACTCAAACGGCCAGAAAATTGAGTGTGGATCGATGGACACTTTTCACCCTCAACAGCCGCCATCTTAGTGACGTAGATGATGCTAAACCGAAGCTACGTCACTGACTTAGGCGTCTTCGGAGCAGATAACTACGTAAATGTCTCGATAAAAAACACAAATTTTACCACGAAAAGTGATGTTAAGTGTCGACGCTAGAGTTCCAACTTCTGGTTGCAGTCAGCGTTAAAAAGTAGTAGAAGAAGAAGCTGTCGAGTCATTTCTGAGTTGTGTAGCGGCAGTGTTTGGTTTGAGACAGTACTACACTGTCGACATAAGTGCTCTTCATTACAGTGTACTGTAAAGCGGTGCACTTAGAGAAGTGCGTGATTTGATGTTTCGTTGTGAGTCAGATCAATACTTGTTGTCACCACTGGTGTACAGACATTGATGCTGATTTTTTAGCATTAAAAATCCGATAGAGTAACGAATCAGGCAGCAGGTGGCAGCAGCGTTACAAAACTTGCCAGAAAACGACATAAAAATGCACTTAACGTTCTTTCAGACATCGGAGGCGATGGGTTGAAAATCGTGGCTCTTTGCTGTGGAACATCTGAAACGTTTCCCTTGAATGTGTCTCATCGTCGGTGAGCGTCACTTCTCCTGCCTGGACTTGTCTGGCTGCAGATGGGATAATAACTATTTAATCTGCTTTTCCACATAATTTAATCTGGAACTTGTCCCGAGCTCACCTTAACAGCTCAGTCGCTAAAGAGGCTCGCCTCGGAGAAGTCGAGTCAGCGGCAGGCAGGCTTTCGTGTGCCAGAGCACCTTGACCGACAAAAAAAAAAGAAAAAAGAAAAGAGGCGCCGCTGTCATCTGTCACACGGATCCGTGGGCAGCGTCCAGGTTCCACACACGGCTCCTCTCAAAGCCTGCATGACTCAATCCCAGTCAATCACTGATTCCTTTCTCTCGCCACCAACATGCATCCAGAATTAAACATCCCAGAATAGCTGAAGGTTTTTCTGGTAACGTGTGAGACTTGTCGGCAAGATGTTGTGCCGTGACTGGATACTGTGAGGTTCATGATGACACGTTTGCTAAATTTGAACTACCGTTGAGTCATTTATAAATTATATTTCAATCTTTTTAATTTAGATTAGATTTAGATTTTCTTTTTTTGTTTGTTCATTTTGGTGTTGCAATTAAACCTCCGGTCACAAGATGGCAGCAGTTATTCGGTTCCGAGGAATAACATAGTCCTGCAAGATCCTGGCAATGACTGAGGACCAGAGGATACAGTCGACTCCAGCTGCGTTTAACTATAAATTAATCCAAAAGAGAACAATCACAAGATGTCACAAAATTTGGTGGCCACCAAAATCTTTCAGAAAATTATGTATCATGAAATACATTTGTGATATTTATTTATACTCACAGCCTTAATTATTGGTTTGACTCTAAAATTGTCATTATTACAATTTATATGAAATATTACAGTTCTTTGTTCAGACCTTTACTAATTTATTACTTATTACTTTTTCCCCCTTTTTTATTAACACTTTTCATCCATTTTTTGAACGATTTACATTTAAATAAACTATGTATTTAAATAAAGATTAAACAGTAAAATACAAATTATATTTTTTATTTGATTATTGGCTCTTTTAATCTTTCTTTTTTTTTATTATCTCTGTTTTCCTCTTTTTCTTCGGATTGGGTCAAAGTAAAAACACACACAGGAGAATATGTCAATACATAAGACCCACAACTGTTGGGATTACATGTATGTGTGTTTACAAACAAAGGTGACATACACAAAAGTGTGTAATTGTGAATCAATGTGTTACTTTTCCAGCTTGTCCTTCATCGACTGTTAGAGCGGACATGTCATTATACATTCTATACATCAATGCTGTTGAACATTAATCTAGAGAAGTGGGAGTGCTGCTTATGGAAGCGGCTGTATGTATGAAAGGGGGCGCTAGAGAGCTGTTTTACTCACTCAGTGAGATTTGATGTTCATTGTTGAGCATTAGAAGCTCTACTCCGAGTATCTAATGACTGAGCTCCTCGAAGTTTGAATGTACCTGCAATGACACACAATTGTGCTTCTTCAAAACATACTAACAAATACACAAATTAAATAATGTCTACAACACACAAGAGATTCACACAAAGTATCAAACTTGAACTTAAACAAATTCATTTTAATTTATATCATACAAGAGATACACAAAACATGATAATCATATACTCTACACACACTCTTGTTGATACACACCATTCACATAAATTGACATGTTTACGAGTGATACACAATCTCTTACAGACTCACTAACAGCATTTACACAACATAAACACAGTGACATACATGTGTGACACAAACCTTTCAATGCTTACAGGAATAGACTCTCAAAAGTGAACTTTCAACCTCCAACAGATGCAAACACACAAAAGTGTCTCACAAATACACAATGATAAACACACAATAAATGGATTGCGTGCAGCCTTTGCGAAAACAATTTACACTCTAATACACAATTTGTGACAGGAACAGATATAAATACATTCATGCATCACACACTACACACCTACACACACACACACAAACAGCACGAGAAGTGAATGGTCAGTCGCCCCTAAACCCTAACGATATTTTCTTTTTACACATATGGTTTGATATTATAATTCCAATAATTCATAAATAATTGTTTTTAATGTAAAAGAAAAATATTTGTAGCCTTATAAATTCAATATAAAAATGTTGGTATAATATTGCCTCCATGATTGACAGTTCGATCATGCAGCTCGGTGCTCTTTTGGTAATGTCTGGCGGCACTTTATTTTATATTGAATTAAATAAGGCTACGAATAAAACAAATATAAATTTAGAAAATGTATTTTTGAAATTTTGAAATTAGGATATCAAAATCTATGTGTAAAAAAATATTAATTCATTTTGATTATATTTAAATGTGTAAATGGGATGTTTTAAAAGCTGCGACAAATTATACAAAGTTATTTTTTAAATAATTCTACCTCCAACATCGTGTCACGGATTCATTAAGTCTTCACTGCAAAAGGTCTTTTTACATTCAGTGCTGAGTGGAAAGAAGTATACGTTGCTGTTTGTGAGGCTGGTACACACACACACACAAGCACACACACACACACGCACACACACACGCACACACACTCTCTCCATCTTCCTGAGCCCATTACGGAATAATCCTTCCGTACTGTAAATCGTCTTTAATTGGGATGAGAGTTGGACGAGGAAGCAGACGGACTTTGGCAGCCGAGCTGCCGAGTCTCCTGTGCTCTCATCAGCTCCGGTCGACTCACGAGACCGGCGTCTCTCAGACCCGCTGTGTAGGTGTCGGCGACGGAGACGCACTACCTGCTGGCTCGGCTTAATGGTCTGTCACTCACCGGAGGTGATAATCACACGCCAGTTAAAAAAAAAAATGGTAACACATGATATTTTCGGAGGCTACAGGCCGCCATCTTTGCTAGTAACACCTCGGCGCAGTCGTAGTGTAAGATATAAGTCAACATAATTTTATATTAAACTATGATGATATTAATTACATGTGGAAATCAACACTTTGACAGCGAATTATCAATAATAAATGTTTATTATGCTCCTTAGAGACAACATTTTAGTTATACTATAACATACATCATAGAGAATTAACCAAAATTATTTAAAAATTAAAGGAAAACTATTAACAACCTGACCTCTGTGCCAGGAAATAAGAGTAACATCTACACACGCATCTCAAATAGACACTGCAAATAACAATGAATATTCAAAAATATATATATTTAAATTAGAATGTCGAGAGCAGGGATCAAAACGGCGAAACCCGGCGACCTCGAAAAAAAACCAGAGTGTGCGTTACCATATGAGCTAGTGCCAAAGTTACCCTTATGTACTTCAACTACCAGGGTCAGAACGTGAATCAATGCAAATATAGTTTATCATTTAATTAAGTATAAAAAGATAAAGAAATATTTAAAACAAAAGGTGGGAGTGTGGCGCCCCAGCGCCCTCTATGGGCTGCCACTGTTGATTAGATTGTATGCAATTTTCAGTGAATTAAAATGTTGAGTGTCTAAAATTGAAACCTCTTTTCAACATCCCCTCTGGGGGTTTTCGACAAGACACTGTGGCTAATTTCCGATCTGTCCTTGAAGATTGAAGGGTTTTTTTTGTATCAAAGTCAAATATTTTTGTGAATGAGGTTAAAATTTTGAATTTCAAGGCTCTTCCTCTTTGCTTATTTCCCATCGAAGGTTGCTAAGACAAGTCTTCACAAGACTTTTCCACCATGCCTGCACTCTGTTCATCACCTCTGTCTATTATATCGGTTGTCTCCGATCCTCAGTCCCTGGGTCAAGACCGGTTCCTGAGGCACTAGTTTCGGCATCGGACAGAAAGCAAAAATAGTTGATATACTTTCTGTTCTAGTGATTATAACTGTCCAAAGGTTTTTTTAAATTAAAAAAAAAGATCGTAATTTCTCACTCACTTCAGTCCAGTTTACTTGACAAGTAAAGTAGTGAAACAGAAGCTCTATTTAAATGTATTTCCCATGGTACTTAAAAAAGGTCTGTGAATATAAAGACTACATTGCAAAAAAAATGTAGGGGAACCTTCTATTGTATACACCTCCAATGTAACAAACACAAATTAGAAATCAGAAAGAAGGCACATACTGCTGCCAAACTCATTTGTACTCATCAATACTTGTCTGTGTGTACAAAACTCTCTTTTCATTTAAATACTTACGTTAGAAAACTGGATTAAGCCCCGCCCACTGAAAACATCTGAACTCTTGTTTACCATAACCACACCCACTCTGCTGTGATTGGTCAAGCATCGAGGTTTGCCCACCTCCAAGGAACTCGTTGTATAAACAAAGCAGGCCGTGATTACAGCTGACTGGAGGAGGAGTGAAGCCATTATTACGTCATAATGTAATCCGCTCTCGTAACCTCTCGTTCGCCGACATTTAAAAAAGGGGGGAGAGCTTTGTAAAGTAGTAACTGTATGAAGTAATAATGAAACATTGTCATTTTAAGGGACTTACTTTAAAAGGTTAGTTGCCCTTCAAGAAAATCTCTTCACAACCTGAAAACACCTTCACACACGCAGTGACACACTTTAAATCACACAAATCTTAACGATACTGAAAAGTTAGCAGCGAGAAGCCATACATGAAAATAACAAAGATTCAAATGTTCTGTTCCATTTTAAAATCATTTGAATCTATATTTAAAAAATGCATTCTTTGCCTTAAATAAACCAAAAACATCCTGCAACCATTTTTAATTTTTTTTTGCAAAGAAGACCCACGACCCCGATGTTTTTCTTGGCTTCACAGACGATCACTCCCTCTCGTCCCCCGGTGATAACCTGTGCAGCGACAGCATGTCTGAGTGATGGCGATAGAGACGGAGATAAAAGATCCGGCAGCGGATCTGGATCTCGTGTCCCGGCTTGAGGTGTTAATTAGGGGCCGGTGTGGGTGTGTGTGTAGGGGGGTGAAGGAAGTATAGGGTTACGCATTGATTCATCGCTAGCCTTTGTGTTTACACGTCGTCATCAGGGGACAACTCATCCTGAAGTGACAACCCTGTACCACACTTTTTTAGATAGAAAATAAACTAAAAGTTTCCATTTTAGCTCTCAATGCTAGCATTAGCTTATAGCATCTGTGAGGCGAGTTAAACGTTCATAACACAGGACTCTTTAAGGCAAATATATCTACTTTCCAATCTTTCATCCAATTCCTCTTTCATTCTTAATTT
Organism: Callionymus lyra; assembly: GCF_982586985.1. NCBI lineage: Eukaryota > Metazoa > Chordata > Actinopteri > Syngnathiformes > Callionymidae > Callionymus > Callionymus lyra. The sequence goes on from NC_141830.1 coordinate 10,488,995, forward strand.
CAAAACTTAAACACAGTAGTGTTCCCTGGTTATCAATATGCATTAGGATGAAATGGTTTTGGTTTAACTTTAAGTCAAAACTGAATTTGATTTGCAAACTCTTGCCTTAACTTAAAATTATTGATTTTTTTCCCCCAAGATATGTTTATTGGCTTGATGGATCTACTGACTCCTTATGACATCTTAAGACGTTTCTATTTGTTCAGGCTTTTCCTTGATTTTCTGGAACTCCTGTGTTGTTCTCAGTATTATCTTGATCTTTAAAGTATGTACTTTTTTGAGTATTGTTTTGATTGTTTGAGCGCTTTGTGACCCTGGTCTCGAAAAGCGCTGAATAAATAAATATTACTTACTTACTTACTTACATATTACTATTTTATTCTTTATAACAAACAAACGGCTATAATTAAATACACAAAAGTAGTTTTTGTCTCGGTAAAATAACAGAAATAGAGGGAAATCACTTCAAAGTAATCTTGAACCCAGTTAGCTAACTTTAATAGAAAATTATGTTGCCAAACTAAAGTGTACTTGTCTCTACATAGAACTTTAGTACTAATGGAAACTGTGATGTTTATTTGCAAGCCACATGTAAGACTGTTAGATAACCGTTTGTAGACTCACTCTGTGATCAACTTTTACATGTTTTACATGTGAGTGGTGAAAATACTGCTTCTGTGTAGGTTTCAGCGAAACAAAAAATCCATGGACGGCGAAATGTCAGTGGAAGTGATTCACACAGTTGTGCGTCTTTCTGGTGAATCTTAGATAAGTTAACCTTTAGTGCATTGATGGTTGATGGTTGATGTAAGCAAGGAAATGGAAAAATATTAGCTTTATATTGTCCATTGCATGTGTGTTGTGTAGTGCTGTGTCGTTTAAGTTTTTTTCTATTTTTGCAATTAAAGTTTAATAAATATATTTTATTCTAATCAATGTATGTATCAATACATCCATTTCATCATAGTACACACACCTGGCCTACATGGAAGGAGTTTTATATGTTGATTATATGTTGATATGTTGATTCTATCAAATGTTGTGTTGATCACACTACGCAATGTCTTGTATATAGTGCGAATCAAAAAAGCATAATGAATAGTAATCGCAACATTGGTGATAATAATAATAATTTCCCCTAAAATCTTTCAGGGCTGCTTTTGAAAACCTGCATATCTCCCAAAGTAAGTCAGCACATTGACGCTAAGCTAACGCTAAACTAACGCTAAACTAACGCTAAACTAACGCTAAACTAACGCTAGCATGTAGGTTGATAACTTCATAAAAGAACAAAAACTTTCTCCTCACTGACATGATACACTTGTTGTAATTCCGGTTCGTATCCCAAAGTAACTGAGAAACTTCAGAATGCTAACGTTAAGCTAACATGATCATTTAGCAGATTTGTTGCTACTTGTTGATACTTATCTTTTCAAAATAAAAGCACCATACATACAGTATGCCATTTGTTTAACATTCACCTTCACTTCTCTTTTTGTGGTATGTGGTATGTTATCTTAACTTTATAAACGTTCAACTTTCTCAAGGAGATGTTGTCGTTGGTCATCGCCTATAACTAACTAATCATCACTAACCTTGAACTACACCAGCACGGTGGAACTGGGAAATCTTTTAGGCAGACAAATGTTTACAACTGTCTTCAAATAGTTGTTGTACACACTTACCAGTCCACTTGGTTTTAAGGAACCATCGCCGTCTCACATGACATACACAATTACAGGAGTTAAATATGGTTGAATATGTTTCAGCAGGGCCCAACACGAATAGGCCCCGCCCCTTCACCGCCAAATCAAAGTTATCTCTTACAAGATTATTTCACCGTTTATTTTGGCAGAATATCAAAGTCAACTAAGAAGATTTAGCAGTAAGATTTTTCTTTTTACAAAAATGTAAGAATAATAAATAAAATAAATAAAAAAATCAAGAAAGTAAATTACTAACAGTTTGACAAATGCCTTCCGTCATTTTTAACTATTATAATAAATGGAGAATTAGGACAAAAATGAACTCTTATCAAGCGCAATATCAACATTTATAGCAGACCTTGGAAAAGTGTGGCCCAGGGGCCACATGCGGGCCTCTGATTCCATCTATGTGGCCCACATTATGTCAAAAATAATACTATTAAAACTGTAATAATGTTTTTGATGACTACCTAACAATTTATTTCAAGATCTGTGTTCAAATATGTTTTTCTCTTTTTGTCTTCCTTTATTCAAATCATTAAAGGTAATGTATTTTTATTTTTTTAATTATTTTTTAAATAAAGTGCTTTTATATAAATTTTAAAATCGAATTTCAATTTAATTGAACTTATTTTATGGCATATTCTTTGCATGGCCGTTCCACACAGTGGGGCTGTCCAGGAGCTACTGCAACTGCTCCTGCTAGTACTACTATTATTGTTAATTCATCTATTATTAGCTACTGCTACTGTTGCAACATATTCAATTAAATATTTAATTTTATACTACTATAACATGTACTGAATGTATGAAACTTTAACAACAATTAAATGTACTACTCCTACTAGTACTACTATTATTGTTAGTAATACTAATTAAATTTTTATTAGCTACTGCTACTGTGGCAACATAGTCAATTTAATATTCAATTTTATACTACTAAAACATGTACTGGTATTGCTGATAATGTTGCTACAAGTAGTGAAACTTTAACAACAATTAAATGTACTACTCCTACTAGTACTACTATTATTGTTAGTAATACTAATTTAATTATTATTAGCTACTGCGACTGTTGCAACATAGTCAATTCAATATTCAATTTTATACTACTAAAACATGTACTGGTATTGCTGATAATGTTGCTACAAGTAGTGGAACTTTAACAACAATTAAATGTAGTACTACTACTAGTACTACTACTTCTATTGCTTAACAGTGGCATAAATACTGATATTGTCTTTATGTTACGTATTTTATTTTCAATTTTAAAATATATCACACATGGATTCTATTTTCTCCTTTAGAATCTTTAAAGAAAAATTGAAATAATTGAACAGACTAGGACTTAAAGTTATGTATGAATGTCCTTTTATTATTATTATTATTATTTTAAGTTTTTGTCCCTTCTTCGTTCTCGCTTGACAGCCCCTAAAAGCATTCACAGTATATATCGTGGTCCCTGAGAGACTTTAATTGCCAGCCCTTGACTTTTTTTTAGGAGTTGTTCATGTTTGTACTATTTGGACGTGGATAGATATTATGAACAGTGTGCGCCTGTGAGCCCCGTGATTGGCTGCGACCCGAACAAGGGAATAAGTGATCAAAAAATGAATGAATGAAGGTTTACAATCGCGTTGAGGCCAAGAACAAGAGCACAGAGACGAGGTGGTACTTCTGGCTGTCTCCCCTGCCAACGGACTCCTTTTCCCGACACGCTGCCAGGGTCACCGTTGTGGGTAAGAGACTGGTCAAAACGACACACCCCCACAACCATAGACACACACACTTACACTCTTAAAGCGATAGTTCACATGAAACCGCTACAAACAAGCTTTTTTGTAACATTTCCAATGTCGATATTCAATACAAGAGGGGCATTACAATGGAGTAATATGGAGGTTTTTTTGAGGTTTTTAAGTCTCTTTTTTGACGAAGATGCAGACAAAGTAAACTGAGCTACATTAAAATCAACAAAACATTTTTGTCTATAACTCTAAAAAGTAACAGATTCATCTGAAAATAATCCCCAACCCTAGTCGACATGAGTGCAAGTAGAGAATTTGTGACATCAGAGTTTTCAACTCTCAAGTCCAGACGTGTGCAACGTGTTGATCGATGTCTGCGACACATGCTTCCGGCAAACCAGGATGGTCTGAATGGAGGATCAGTGTTTCTGTGAAAATGTCATACATCCTACAGGCGGAGATGAGGGAAAAGGACAGAAATAAACGTCCGAAATCAATTCTGAATCCGTGGAAATCGTTAGAAATCTGGAGAAAAATAACAGAGCGATATACATCAACTGACTTTTTAAACGAAGTATTCTATACTTATCACTTCCTTGGCGTGTTAAGACGACTGGAACATGTTCTCATGTTTCCGCACACCCTCTTTCTTCTCCTGGCTTGCTTTTTTACCTTCCATATTCCCTCACCTCGACTTCTCCGCCCACCAGTCTTACGTTTTAAGCTTCAGGTTCTCGACCTCACCTCGCCAACATGGCTCAGGAGGCGAGCGTACCTGTGAAGGATGGAGGCGAGCGAGCGCTCCTAACAAGGTGTGCTCGATGGCAGGTTGTGGTCGAGGTGTTTTTATTCTTACTCAATTATTCACAGCATTTTTCTTCCCCTTTTTACAAACCACAAAGCACTTTCACATTGTGGACTCAAATGTTGATAGACGTAAAGCTCTATGATTTGGGTAAATAATCCTATTACTATTAAAAAAAATTGATTGCCGATATTTTGATTTAGCAGAGAATTTGTTAGACCAACACAATATTGGATATAATCGACTTATAAATACCTTCTTCCTGTAGAGCAGTGGTTCCCAACTCTATATACTTTCTCTTCTATTATTATAACTGTCTGAAATATGTTTTTTTGGGGGAAAAAGAACACAATTATTATTAACCCCCGTGTTATTTCAGGGTCAATCCCCGAAAACAAATGGGTTTGTGGTATCCCTTGTGTTGTCTCTGGGTCAAGGTGAACAACCTCTACCACTGTATATTTATTTATGGAAAAGGTTGTTCACCTTTGACCCAGAGGCAACACAAAGGATACCACAAACACGTTTGTTTTTGGGCCTTTGGGTCACCTTGACCCTGAGATAACACAAGGGTTAAAGATGTATTTTATCTAAGGTAACATTAGCCTGTGACTCTTAAAGCATCAAGACACTTGTTTTAGTTACGTTAATCGGTAACTAAAGTCGCTACATTAAAATGAACAAACATTTTTGTCCATAACTCTAAAAAGGAACAGATTACTCTGAAAATAATCCCAACCCTTAGTAGACATGAGGGTGAGTAGAAAATGAGTTCCAATACAACTGCCCTTTTTCTGAAGTTAGGAGACCAGGACCAGCATCCACCTGGACTGCACCAACCTGCAGGGGAACTCTGATTTCTTCCCTTCAAATATAATATTACATACTATTTATATCATGTTGGATCAATAAACATTTGAATTAAAACATCATCATTGCACACATCGTCAGCTGGAAATAAAATACATCATATGAAATTATAAACTGACACTTAATATACACCCCCCTCGACCCCACCCCAGCGATGGTAGCGCCAAATGACCTCACCTAAGAGGTCATACATGTGTTAAAAGCAGGAACTAAACTTACCTTTAACCTTTTGCTCCTGGACCACATGGTGATTAAATGATCGTATTCAAAGTGATGAAGAATTGAAGGAACAAGTCACTTTGTCATAGGTTGTGCACTGGTTCTTGATTCACTGAACATACTTATGGTTGTTCCTCATATGTTCTTCTTTGGCATCAAATGAGCATTGTCTGTTTGGTCTTGTGGTTCTGCCGAGGTCATTTCCAAAAAAAAACAACCTCTCACTCGCCAAGTATCACATCATGATCCGTGTCTTCTTCTTTTTTGGCGGCTAAGAACCGTGACTTGGATGGTGCATATCGCCCCCTACTGCACCATTTTAACTGTTTAAATCGCAAATTTCAAAATCGCATTCTCTTACATTGCAATGTCTATTTGAATCGAACCACAAAAAAAACACAAAAGCAACACACACAGACGCACACACACAACCACAAAAGCGACACACACACACCCAGCAGACAGTTTGATTGACGTGAAAAGGCATGGCTCAATGGCTGTGTTGTCCTTTTGCATCATTTATGCTCGTACAACAGGCGTGACTGGTGGTTCTGCTGATGTCGGCGCGTGACTGTGTGTTTGAAAGATTGAGTCGGGGAGTTTCTCACTCAATTTCCTCCGTTCTGCCTCATTGCCCCACCTGTTCTCTTTTATTTTGGCTTGTCTCCGTGTGGCAGATTTATGAGCTTCGTGGAGCGAGATACATCTCAATGGCAGTGACCCGCTTGGAAATGACCCTTCAATTTGCTGCGCTGAGGTCAGCCGTGAACAGGTTTTGGTAAAAAATGACTTGATTAAAGCTTGATAGTGGCTACAGTTTTGTTCATTCCCAGCATGTCCTTGTTAGCGACCAAGGCTGTTATAGGGAGGTCTTTTAGTCTTAAACGACCGGAGAATATGAAAAGGTAAATGCGGTCCTTGGTAACCTTAGAGACAAAAGAGCCAAAGGCAGGATTTGACTTGAGTAATTCACAGTACCAACACTTCTCTGAGGGTTCTACTACCTTTAAAAAAACACCATCTAAAAGTGGAGAGTCTGGACTTTCAGTTTGCAGTAATGGCCAAATGCGAACGTTCATATCATACTTATTAATTTGTTCATTTTCTCTACCATTTAATCCCTTATGGCGATCGAAGGGGGAGCTGGATCCTATCCCAGTTTCATCAGGCAAGAGGCGGGGGACACCCTGGACAGGACGCGAGTCTGTTGCAGGGCACGCAAAGATACACAACCATTCACACACACACTCTTACCAATGGGCAATTTCGGACTGTAGGAGGAAACCAGAGTGCTTTAGTAAACCCATTTAAAATAAAAATGATTTATGAATGACATACCTATAAAAAGAAGTCACCGGTTGCATAAATTTTGCTAAACACCGCAAACTTTGGATATACCTTCTACTAGGGCTGTCACGATACCAAAATATCAGTAGTCGATACCAATTTGAGTAAAATAAATGTCATACTTCGATACTTTTCGATGCTGTAGCTTAAAAAAAGCCTTACTACTAAGTTCACAGCCTTTTTTAAATAAAGAAAACCAACAAATGAATGATTTTATATTTAAAGAGTGGTGATTGCAACATTTTTTTTTATATATATGCTATAGATAAACAAAACCAAAACTATTATACATTCAAACAGTGTGAAACAACCTACAATTACAAGTACAATAACAAACCGAATCGTTTGTCTTATTAATGTGCAAATAATCAAGAAAATCACCAAATATTACACATTCAAACAGTGGTGATGAGCAGAGATTCAAAAAAAAAGAAAATCTTTTTTTCTAAATGTAGGAATAGCAATAACAATAACAAAACCTTTAAGTATTATACATTTTAAAAAGGGGTAATAAAAAAATTTAAAAAAACTGTTTACATTTTCATTACTGTAGTTTCTTGTGCTTTTGATTATTGTAATCCAACTGATACTGTAAATGAAAAGTGAAAATAAAATTGATTTCAAATAACATGAGTTCAGCAACACTCAGAAAGCATCTCATAATGTCACATTAAATAACTGTATCGCCACATTGAGACTTAAGTACTTGTCAGTGTTGCTATAGCAAAGGGCTTCTCGATCTCAACGTGTATTCATTGTTAGTTTAACTCGACTTTAGTTATATTGAACTGAAATTGTGCATGTTTTTTAAGGATTAATATTTATCCCACATTGCCTCAAATTCAAAGTATTCCAAAATCTGACTCCGACTGGCAGGTCTATCAATAAGCAAGATGTTTTGTCACTCGTAATAGCAACCCAAAAAATACACTTAAAAAAAAAGCTGGTATTGTTGTATTTATTAGCGTGCTGGTACTGAATTGGTACCGAAGTTTCCGTTCCTAGCTGCTGTATGATCCAAGTCCTCGTCTAACATGTCTGTGTGGAGATTAACTTAACTCTGGGTCAAGGTGAACGACCTCCCTGTCTTCCATAAATACATATGCAGTGGTGGAGGTCGAAACAACACAAGGGATACCACAAACACATTTGTTTTTGGGCCACCTTGACCCTGAGACGACACAATTGTTAAAATCAAAAATACTTAAACGACGGTGGACCGACATTGCATAATTAATCATAGAACCTTTTAGGTTTGAAATGTTTATCAATCCAAAAACTTTAATACGGTGAAAATGTAATTTTCTAGTCGGCACATCACACGTTGTACTCCAAGGTTCACGACTAAATAGAATCCTAAAGAAATCAATTAGGAAACCTTCACATTCCTGGGCTTAAAAACAAAAAAAAAGGTCCCTAAATGCTTTTCTCACATGACTGCCCGGCGCTCTGACATGTACATGTATGTGTGCCTCGGCGGGATAAGTGATGAGATGTGTGAAGTATAGCAAGTGGATCGCTCTATTAGGCAGCTTCCCCGCTCGCCTGCAGGCTTCGTCTCCAACACACTGTGTCTGGCTGGTGGTGAGAGACGTCACCGCTGGTCGTCTGGTTGGCGAGTCGGTGTGTGTGTACGTGCAATGGGTTGACAACGCTATTAGCCTCACTAACTGCTAACCCTTATTAAGACCCTTTTTTATTTTTGTCTATCATAATCTACTGACTGGCCATTTCCACAGATTCAGTTCTACAATAGACAGATTGAACTAAATCATTTACTTTCTAATTCCAGGCGTGAACAACACTTTTTTGAATTTCTGGAAACCATTATTATATCTAATATATACAGCTTAGGGAGTTTCTGAGCCCTTTGAGGACCGGTTTGGAGACCCCAGGTCTAAAAGGTAGGTAGGTAAGTGTGCACCGCACAGATGGAATCCATTGTTAGGAGGTCTAAGTGGTCACTTCGGTTGCACCTTTTATTATACGAGAACATGTTGCAACCACTCTTTTGACAGGTATAATGAGATTCAAATCAATTAAATTTTATTTATAGTGCTAATTCATAGGAGAGTTATCTAAGGCCACTTTAAAGTTTGAATAACACTATAAGAGACGTAAAAAAACAGGTTCTGTAAGCCCGATACTCTTTGTTATGTACAGTAAAGCACATTCCAAGTTGTAGCTATTAGACCAACAATGCAATGTTGGGAATTCTTTGAGTTAAATGTGTGCTGTAAATACCCGTTTTTGGTGTGTTCAAATCTCTCCCAACACAGGCCTATGGCCTATCAAACGCTTTACCAGACCAGTGGTAATACATTCACTAAGATACCGGTTTCTGAATGATGCTTTTTTCTATATGAAATTAAGATATAGATTCTAACAATCCAAGATTTTAACAAAAAGAAAAATGACTTCACACAAAGTTTAAATTTGTCAACTTAGCCAAATGTGTGAGTTGTTATTAACAAATAATTTTCGTTGCTAAAGATGACTTGGTAACAAGAGACAAGTTAATCAGAGGTCCATTGCCTTTTTTTCCACTTTTTTTTCTTCAGAAAAATATCTTAACATGATGAAGTTTCGATCACACAGTGGCTCAAAACTCGGCCCATGTTTCTATACCTGGTACCACCGATGCTTTTACGTCAGAAGAACCAAAATTTGATACCAGACCTACAGAGGTCCTTTTAAGGTAAGGTAAGGTAAGGTAAGGTAAGGTAGAACTTTATTGATCCCTCAGGAGGTCTCCTTTGGGAAATTGTTTTTTTCCAATAGCCACAGAAAAATACAGCAATTTTTCATAAAAAATTATCAAAATAAAATAAGAACAAGAACAAAGAGAAACAAAGAAAAAGAACAAGACGATACAATCTAACTCTAAGTCTAAAGATAAAGAACATAGATCAAAGAAAAACAACAAAGACAAAGGATACAAAGACTAACATAGAACATAACATCCAGATACTTTTACTCCACTCCTGCCCCCAAACTCAGAATTGTACAATTTAATAGCCCGAGGAATGAATGAGTCCTTGAGTCTATTTGTTTTGCAACTTTGTTGGTGTGTTGTTACCATTTTGTAACGTCCAACATGCATCGCTAATGGAAACACATGTCAAACATCGTGTACACAACAGTGCTCCTGACCACCGTCGTGGTCATCCCATGAAAAAAATTGTGACTAAAATGGTTCTCATTGGGTTTCAAAGCGCTGCGTTCGATTCTGCTTACTTGTGATGTTCATGATTTAGAAGCATAAACATGTGTGCAAGCATTAGCTGCGGAAGTGGGAAGCGCCAATGTAATTGCCAGACGCCGTCCAGAGGATTGAATATAATGAAAGTAGCTGCTTACGGGCTGCTTCATTAGAGCGGGCGGGCTCGGGGCAACGCCTTGTGTGTCTGTGGCGTGTGTGCGAGCGTGTGGTGGGTAAGGGATGTGAAATTTTTGCATCCTGGGAAATAAAAAGGCAGTGGAACGGTTGGTGCGCGCACATTTAGCACACAAACACACTCTTGTATTACCACCCGCCCACGCACGTATTATCCAACACATCCACAAGCAAAGGCGGCGTGAGACTGTTGATTGTAACTGTGATCCGCACGAGTTCATTTCCTCTGTTTGTTGCCCTCTGCTCTCCCCAACATATGACTGATGTATGTCACAAAGTATTTTGAGGATACGACTTTGACAGTGCAGCCCTTTTTCTACAAGATTCAGAAAGTGTACTTTACCGACCCTTAAAAGTGTATTGATGAAGTAGTGTGTATCTGTCTTATGGTAGTTCAACTTGATAACCATTTATGGTTGGACGATAAATAAAATTAATCTTTTCGATAATTACGTGAACCGTTTTATATCACAATAACAAAATACCAAGAAATACCATCATACATTTCTCAGAGAATAGCTTGAAAACGTACTGTCCAACATACTACAGAAACTTCCTGTTTTTAATCTCACTTTATTTGGAAATATTTTGAAAATATCCCAAGTATTTGGTACTCACTTCAATACCACGATTGAAACTAATGAGAATCTTGTACTTTTAACTAAACCACTTTAACAAATAACAAAACCAAGAATCAATTATTTTAAGGTAAGGTAGGTGTTGTTTTTTTTTTCAATCAGCCACAGCAAATACAGCAATTTTAGATAAATAAGAACAAGAGCAAAGAGAAATAAAGAGAAAGAACAAGTCTAAAGATAAAGATAAAGAACATAGATCAAAGAAAAATAACAAAGACAAGGGATACAGAGACTAACATAGAAAAGAACATCATGATACTTTTACTCCACTCCTGCCCCCGAACACAGAATTGTACAATTTAATAGCCCGAGTAATGAATGAGTCCTTGAGTCTATTTGTTTTGCACCTGGGAAGGAGCATTCTTGCACTCGTCCGAATTGGAATAGTGGTCGGAGTTGTTTTCCTTGAATTAAAAACAAAACCAACAACTACTATACATTAAAAGTGGTGATGATAACAAACATTTTTCTTATTAATGTAAAAAAAATAAGTTATATTCTACTGTGTAGATGAGAACATGATTCATGCACAAAAACTGAGCAACTGCTCTATTAATCTTTTTGGCTTCATTAAAATAGGGGTCATATTTTCTCCGCCTTTCTAAGTCGGCTGTGACTCTGCTTCTGGACGGTGTAGTCCGATGAATGCTGGAAGAGAAAAAAAGAAAAAGGAAGTTTCATCTGAAGTAACATGAACTCAGCAGGGGGTGCACGGTGGCGCGGTGGTTAGCATTATCGCCTCACAGCGAGAAGGTTGCCGATTCGCTTCCAGGTCGGGAGGGAGCCGACTTGTGACCTTTCTGTGCGGAGTTTGTTTGTTCCCCCCTTGTTGCGTGGGTTTACTCCGGGCACAAAACATACAGAGGTGGATTTGGAACTTGGAGAAATTCTCAGTTTGTATGAGTGTGGGTGTGAATGGTTGTGTGTCTTTGTGTGCCCTGCAGCAGGCTGGTGTCCTTTCCAGGGTGTCCCCCTAGAAACTGGGATAAATCAATAAGGGAATAAGCAGCAAAGAAAATGAATGACTCAGCAACACACAGGAAGATTCTCATAGGTACATTTCCAGAAAATACATTTTGTTAACCATCAACGTAATGTACTCTGGGGTCAAGGTGACCCAATGGCCTTAAAACAAATGTGTTTGTGGTATCCTTGTGTTGTCTCTGGGTCAAGGTGACCCAACAACATGAAAACAAATGTGTTTGTGGTATCCCTTGTGTTGTCTCTGTGTCAAGGTGACCCAATGACATGAAAAAATGTGTTTGTGGTATCCCTTGTGTTGTCTCTGGATCAGTGTGAACAACCTCCTTGGCTTCCATAAATACATATGCAGTGGTTGAGGTTGTTCCCAAGGGATACCACAAACACATTCACCTTTGGGTCACCTTGACCCTGTGATTACACAAGGGAAATATTGATTAATAATAATATTAGTGTTAAACAAGATTTAAAGTGTTTCCTATTTTACTTCCAAAAGTTCGGAGACACCATTTGCAGGTTGATTTTCAAGGGTCAATAACTCGCCCGCCTTAAATCCAGTAAGTATTTCTAAATGCCAAGTCTTGTTTTGCCTCGAAATTTCAGAAGCAAGACTTCTTCGTCCACAGTTCAGTGCGCACAAGGTGTCAGTTCCAACAAGAATAGACTGGTGTATTCGGTCCTTTTTGGTATAAAAACAAGCTGGTATCCTTGTCTTTGTGTTGGTATGGAATTGGTAGCAACGTATCGTTCCCTGTGACAACCCTGTGTTACATTTGCTCATATTGATAAAATGGCCATGGATGCGAAAGACGAGAAATGACGCCATAGAAATGTTTCTATCAGCAACCACTGTATCCAGCATATTTGGATACTTTTGGACCGAGACAATCATAGATGGAGATGCCAGGAAAGAGAAGACCACCAATGAAGTTCATGGATATAAGAGAACAGATGAGACTAGGACGGATGTTTGGTTAAAGTGGAGGACTTGATGTGGAAACTTCCTAAAGGAAAAAAGAACCAACGATCAAACTACATTCTGAACATTTATGTAACACAGATCGCAGATGTCCGAGGCGGTGGATTCTCCTCATCAAACAAAAGTTTGATTACATTTCCATAATAACAAAAACAGATGCAGAGTGTGACAGGAACTTGAAGTGCAGACGCTGTATTCCCAGAGGTGATGAATCATTCCATGTTTCTGCTTTGAATCCCTTAATTTAATTTGGTGACATAGCACTGTAGCACATGGGATTGTGCCTGATTTAGAAATGTGCCAGAGAGTGTCCGCTGAATGTTTCCACGTCGTACAAGCAGGCTTTAATAAGATTCACATGTGGATTCCCGAGAAAACGGGTGAAGCATTAATTAAATAAACAAGGAAAGATTCATTAAGGGACAAGATAGTTTGTGGATAATTCAGCTCGTCTAATACATTTATCACAAACAGTACGAGCACAAAATACTTTTTTTAACTGTGCAAATGTACCATGTGTTGATTGATTACCTACCTTCCAGTTTTAAGAATCATTACATAGAGAATCTTTAAACAGTGATTCATTGTGGAGCTTTTATTTTGAAACTCCCACACTTTAAACTAAATCCATGAAGTAGTGGCTGTTTGATATTTCACCCGTTTAATTTAAAAATAAATTGAACAACTTTTATCTGAACTTGCAAACTCAACATTGAATATAAAAAGCTCCCATAATGCTTTGCCGCCCAGCCAACCAATCACATCACTTTTTGAAATGGCAACATAGACGTAGAATGTAAACGCAGCGTTCGTAGCCACCCATCAGTCATCACTAAAGAAAGGCATCATGGGTTTTCACCGTTATGTTGTTGGCCCCATAAGTAAGGTGGGTGTGGTAATGAGTGCCTCCCACTGTAGTTGTGAAGTTTATGGGATGTTTAAATAAATCTCCTGTTCGTAACAGTGTGAACAAGTATAATAGCTTTTCCTCTCCAGACTTCAACTTGCAACAATATATTTAAATATGTAATACAGTGTTCAAATAAATAAAATAAAATATATATATATGACCCTGATGACCCTTTTTTTTTACAGTTAAACAATGTTTTTTTAATCTTAGTTTGTTTTCTCCTTTTTTTTTTTTAAATCTGCTCCTCGAATAGGTTGAATTTATTTAATTAGTTCCGACACTTTAACAATATCTCCTGACTCGGATGCTTCAGTCGGATGTTTTTCTTCGCCGCACGTTCCGCTTTCGCATTGTTCCGCTGATTTCACGACGATTGTCGACACAATGCTCCAAAGCCTGAGCTGTGCTGATCGGGCTTTTGTTTCGCCTTTTTTCCGAGGAGCGGCGTGCATGAAATGGGATTTGTGGACAGCGAACAGGAAAAGTGGTCACGGGGAGGACGTCCACCCAACTGGTCGATGACGAGACCGTCGCCTCTGCCGCGCCGTTGAGATGGTGTTTGATTTGACTTTCCACTCGCTGAACAATGTGTCACTTGTAATGTGGCCCCGTCTCTTACGATCAGCGTGACAGCTGAGGTGTGCCTGTGCCCGTCGCAGCTGTTCATTTCCTCGCCCGTCAAACGGATGCTCAGTTTCAGGGTGAGTTTGACCCCGAGCTTTGATTCGGGGGGCCCCGCCATCGATTCTGCATAACCATCTGCCAGTCCAACCTTGACCTCATGCGCTCGACGAGGTCACGCCGTGTTCCCCAACGTTTGTCTCTGATCTTATTTGCCTCGAACGATGGATCGGAGAAGACGGAGATGAAGCTCCGGCGGAGCAGACGAGTTCCTTCACTCGCGCCTCAATTTTGTTTGCGTCCGGTCAATATTCTGAGCTTAAAATATAACCCGTGTGTGACGAGAAACATGTTTTTAAAGTCCGTATAAAACTATATTATGAGTCATTGCCAAGTCAGACACTATTTTACTTTTTTAAAGATATCATAACCTCCCATTCTGTGACACTTCTATTTGAGCTAAAAAAAAACAAAAGAACATCTCTCGATGGCACAACAAACGAAATAGTGACAGAAAAAGTGTGACGCAAGAACATAAAAATAAGGAATTGCAGAATCATCAAAAAAACAACTCTTGTCTGGGTTTTAACCTCCAGAACATATTTTCTTTTTTAAACTGCAGCAAAATGTTTTCTTACAAACTTTTCTACTTGGTGCGCGTTGGTATCATGACCTATAAAGACGCCAGTAAACATTAAAAGGAATTTGCTTGTTGAGTGTTTGATAGAGGACGATTAATGTACATTTCATTTTGGATGCTCAACGTAATAAAAATAAATTATAGTGTTTACTAGTGACCGTCTGATGAAGCTTCATGAAGCAGTGTCATTATTTTCAGAGTCCACTAGATGGCAGTCTTTCTGCACTATTTTCCTTTGTTTTGAACAACTGTTCTAATAAAACATCACATCACTTTTAAGGTGATGGCGCCGCCTACTGACCTCTAAACAACATGACTGTTTCATGAAGCTACTGACCTCTAAACAACATGACTGTTTCATGAAGCTACTGACCTCTAAACAACATGACTGTTTCATGAAGCTACTGACCTCTAAACAACATGACTGTTTCATGAAGCTACTGACCTCTAAACAACATGACTGTTTCATGAAGCTACTGACCTCTAAACAACACGACTCTGTTTCATGAAGCTTCATCAGCCCATCACTAGCTACTATCTGGTTAAAACTGTCTATTACGAGTTCATTACATTCTCCAAGTGTTGATGCCTTTTCCAGTTTATAATTGTAGCCATTTTGAGTTCATATATTTTGTCAAGAGCGTCAAATTGTGAATCCACATGGAATTTCTTTGCCTTCTCTCCACATCTAACCATTATTATCAGTCATTCTTGATATTAAACAAACAATCTCAGCTTTTTTTCTTTTTGTGGATTCACACTGCTCATCCGAGGAAACAAAGTGATTGCACTGGTGCATCCCTTTCGGTTTTCCCTGCATCAGCAGCTTGGAAGGATGAGGGGAAAGGTAGAGGGGTCGGGGGGGGGGGGGACCAGAGGTGGATGTGGAAGCAGAAAGGGGTGAGTGGAGGAGCTTCTAAAGGGAGGTATCAGATATGTGCGGCTTTATTGACGCCAGCGTGAGCACATTTCTATTGAAATCAATAGAGCTGCTCCTCACCTCATTTTGCCTTCTAATGAGAGAATGGTGCTGGATCGCTAATGGAGCTGCCACGGATCTCACACACTCACACACACACACACACACACACACACCCCTAAAGGAGGCTGCCCTGTCCATCTGCAACAACGTTGTTGGTTAACTGCTCTCTTTTTTGAACAGGGATATAGAATGCATCAAATCCGTCTTTTTTGACGTGTATACAGGAACCAAAGTAATTTTGGTTATACGATATACTATCAAGGAGTATTTTCCCAGTGGAATCATGTTTCATGTTGTCAGTCATTTGCAAATAACGCTAACACAGTAAAAAATATTATGGAGAATATTGGGAAACGCTCAACTTCTGCCTGGTTAAATACAGTACGGGGGATTTTTTTATGGTGTTTTTGGACTAATTTATGTGCCATGAAAATAATGAAAGGTTGGAATTCTTCGTGGGTATGAAATACTATCTTGAGATTTTTATAAGATACGAAACCCCGGCAGATTCCGAAAAAATATCCCAGAAGCTGCAAAATGCTAGAAGAAGAACATTGTTTTCAAGGAACCATGAAACCTTGAGTTCTCTTGATGATAAGATTACAGACATAGGGATAGTTCACCCAAAATTCACTCATTTTCTACTCACCCTCACGTCGACCAAAGGTTGGGATTATTTTCAAAGTCTCTTCTTGGAGTTATAGACAATAATTCATGTTCATTTAAATGTAGCAACTGGAGCTAAATTGTCTTTGTTTTAATCTTAATTTCTGTCCATAAAGACACTTAAAACATCCAAATACCTCAATTCAGCTCATCTGTAAAGTCCCTCTTGTATTGAAGCCGTGACATGAGAAATTGTCCAGAATTAACTTGAATAAATCTATATTTTAAGGTTGTTTTTAGCAGAAGCTACTAGGCTATCAGTGTAAATCTTGTGACACATTCTGTTTCAATGAGGATAAATTTGACTCAAGTGACTCCGACCAATATTCCAATGTACTGAGATATTTTGATGTTTTTAATTGTCTTTTTGGACGAAGAAGAAGATGAAGCCAAGTGAACTCCAGTCGTTACATTAAAATGAAAAATGAAAAAACATTTTTGCCTATAACTCTAAAAAGGTACAGATTACTCTAAAAATAATCCCAACCCTTAGTTGAGATGTGGGTGAGTAGAAAATTGGTGAATTAACACTTAAACACACATTTTTGTCATCTGTGATTAGTCACATGTTAAGTACGAAGTCAATTGCGTCGCTTCAATGAGCAGAAGCCTAGTTAGCAATTAGCAGGTTAGCATCGTGAAATATTTCCATTTTTCGTCTCATTGTTTGCATCAGTGCAGACGAACACACAAACCTCACATTCTAGAACAAACGAAGTGTCAACAGAAATGCCACAATAGTGCTTCAGGCCTGTTGCTATCAAAATGTCACGGCGAAATAGTTGTCTCACAGCTACACCCCCCCCCCCCAACACACACACACACCCCCCCCCACACACACACACACACACACACACAACGAACCACAGCCACATTCATCATATATGCTGTCATTAGAAACAAGGTTCATTATATTCCGAGCCGAAGATTTACGACTAATATCTGCGAGGGGTGTGCCATGTCGTCAAACCCCTGTGATTCAATAAAAGCCAGAGGTGTGTGTGGGAGTGGACGCTGGATGTTAACCGGCGGTCGTGGGAGATTAGTTTGAAGGAAACGTTGGAGCCAAGGTGCCAGGTTCAGCGTCCCTGTCTTCCCTCCGTGGAACTTTTCTTCCCTTTGCTTCATTAGAGAGTGCGCCTTTAATATTTATGGGCTGGTTAATAAAACATCAATACGAGGGGCCTTTGTGGATGCGAGCTGGCTGTAGGGTGCTGCAGTGTCGCCTTCACTCTGGTTCTTAGATGATAGAGCGAAGCGCAGGTGAGGCTCCAGCCCGGTGCGATGATTTATCAGACACCTGAAGATCACTAAAAGCTGCCTTCATCATTTTTTGGGAACACGCTGACTATGAATCATTGATGCCATCATGAGGAAGATTATGTTCACTCATTCGTGTCCTACAACTCCGCCAGGATGGATGTTGGGGTTTTTTTTTCTCGAGGCCATGACATGCGTGTCAAAGGTTTCTATTGTCACCGTCTTCTCCCGCTTTATCCGGGGTTCGTGGTCGAGGGGGCAGCATCCTGATCAGACGTCCAAGCCACCTTTAATAACTTCCTCCAACTCGGAGGAGAAGCGACCGAGCCTCTCACTGTAGGGTTGTGAGAAAATATAAATACACTGAAATATTGCGATATTTTTTAATGTCACGATACAGTATGGATATTCAACAACACTGTATCGTTTCTTTAATTTGTCATTTACATTCAAATATTAAATGCGTTTGTACATATTTGTGCTTTTGCAGCAGTCATTACGTCCTCCACAAACAAAGGAACAATGCAATGCAAGATCCTGGTGATGACTGAGGACAAGAGGATACAGTTGATTCCAGCAGCTTTTAAAGCTGATTTTTGGACATATTTTGGTTTCAAAACAAATGAAAGCAGTTACGACTTCGTCAAGAGTCATGTGGAAATTCTGCATCACCAGAGTCAAGTACTCCGACAATACTACAAATATATCCTTGTTACTACAGTATCGCAGTATATTCCAATATATCTCCTTGTTACTCTTGTATTCTGATATGTATCGTATCGCCAGATTGTTGCAAATACAAAGCCATATCTCATGATGTTCCTTTAACAAAAAAATATCAAAAACAATAAATAATAATAATCCTTTAGAAGTTTAGACCATTAGTTATGGCGCCAACACTCAGGATCTTGTCTCCGTTAGTGACTTTAACGCCATCACTTTTGCATGCAGATTTGATTTAGTCTAATCAAGACACTTTAAAAAAATTATTTAATTAAGTAATTTCTATATTAAGATGAAAATATTCCAATAATTAAAAAAAAACATTTCTGAATTCAATATTCTTTATATTCATAGCCTTTTGAAGTCAATATAAACATGTTAGTATAATAGTAGACATTTTTATATTGAATTTAATATGCAACTGATATTTTTAAATACATTTTTTTTGTTTTGATATCTCTCCAATAGCTTAACAGTATAATTTATAAATTAATTAAATAATGTTGGTATTATAAATTAATTTAAATGGCTGTGAATGAAAGAATATTGAATTTAGGTATTTTTTTAATTATTAGTATTGGAATTATAATATCAAACTCAATGTGTAAAAAAGTTTATAATTTAGAAAATATTCTATTTTTTATTTTTATTTTATTTTATTAAAAAAACAAACATATTTAACCATTCAATAAACAAGTTATAGAAAAAATATGGAAATAATGCTTAAAAAAACCTTTACATTTCAATAAAACCATTCTAAATGTCATTATTAAATAATCAGATGTACTTCAATGAAAGTAGTGCGTGGGCAAAGGTCGTCGTCTTCCATTCTCGTGAGGTTCAGAAGGAAGTGGAGCTTCATCGAGAAGCTGGATCAGCCTTGACAAGGGCACAGCTGGGTAGAGCCGAGCTGTCATTCCCTCTCTGAAGACGTCCACCTCTGGACATCTGCTGTGCGAGGAGGGATAGTCAAGCCACCCCGTCCCTGAATGGATCCTGGTATGTTGCTACCATAAAAATGGAGTCTGGCGTTGGAAGTCCACGGCTAACGAAGCGACATGACTGTCACATGGGTTTCCAGGGAAACTTCTGCCGTCAGTCAAACCTGCAGGCATTTGAAATAAACATGTTCATGTTAGCATATACTGATGTTAGCGTGCTACATAGCTAGCATCCAAAAGTGATTCTTCATGTCTTCTGGTTCAGCTCTTTTTCTCACACATACAATCTCTATATGATGAAGATCAAGGAACGCATAATATTTAACATAATAATAATATTAATATAACCAGATTTTTTGAGGAAAAGACAAAGTTTGCCTGGGAATAATCAGGAAATACTAAGGAAGTATATCAGTGCCAAAAGAATAATACATTTTTGAGTTAAAACTTTTTTAAATGCATTGAATTAATTTGTGTATTGTTTTATTTAAATCATTTAATTTAAACTAAATGAACACATAGTTCGATATTCTTATTCTTATAAGTGGAAAAAAAAAATTGTAGAGTAAACATCTTTTAATAAATAGCCTTTTAAATTGAGTAAACAATTGTTGGTATAATAAATATATAATAAAGTTTGATATCTTGATTAATATATTAAAAAGAAAATGTATCATTTAAATGAAATACTTTTTAATAAGAAGCATTTTAAATTATATATATATATATATATATATATATATATATATATATATATATATATATATATATATATATATATATATATATAGTATAACACTGGAAATATTCAATATTGAATTAAAAAGGGTACAAAATAAATATATTTAATTAAAAATATATATTTCATTATCTTATACAAATAAATGTTATCAATCTATTGAATTAAATTATTCAAAAAATAATTCCAGCTTTAAAAAAACGAGCATTTTAATAAAATACAAATATTTTAAGTTGATTTGTTATTCTAATATAGCAGGAAGCTAATATAATGTGATACACTTGAAGTACTTTTTTTTCAATTTGTGTTAGTGTGGTGAAAACAAGTTTTCTTGTCAAGGAATTGTTGGTGAGACAGGTTTGTTAACATCCTTGCTGCTGACTCAACAGGTAGAGTGTGCTACACACCACTGAACCTCCCCCACAGATATAAATAGTCCTTTTTTTTAATCTTATCTAGAAACCGTGTTTTTTGAGAGGAGATCCTTGATAAGAACCTCAACGATTACGGTGCTTCTGTAACATGTAGGCCAGCACATCTATACGTACATTTGATGTCAAGACTGCATGTGTGTTTGTGGATTTGTGGGTTATAGTTGTGTGTGTGTGTGTGTAGCTACTTGGTTTGTGTTTGATGGTGGATGCTATTGATGCTTACCTCACTGCTGCTCTTAGAGTTACCAAGGTTGCTAAGATACAGGAGGCTTATATTAGCAGCACCTCAAAGCTATGATGTTACAATTTAGCCCAGTTTTGGAATAAAGACGTCGCTAATGAGGAAGACGTACCACATATGATTCCCCTCGTGATGAAACATGTAAGAAAAATTGATTGTTTTTTGTTTGCTTTGGTGACGGACAGATGATGACAGGTGATCTCATCAGATTCTTATCATAGGGAGCGAAAGAGATGAGATCAGAGTTCATCTGAGGGACATGTTCTGGAGGACACACACACACACATATATATATAATTATAAATATACACACACAGTATATGCTGTGCCTTCTTTCTATTGCCATAGAGGGTTCTGTCTCCATTCAAATAACTCTGATTAAAACCCATCACACCAAAGCCCTTCCAGTAGTAAATCCAAATAGATACTAAATTATAGCCAAAATAACAGATCAAATCCTTTAATTTTCTTAAAATGTCTGCCTCATAAGCCTTACATACTTATTACTGTTTCACTAACTGAGCTCTAACTGGTTTTACGGAACATTGCGCTCAAAATGACGATATGTTTCTACAAAGCTTTGCTATGTTACAGCAGTGATAGTTGAATCCCATGTCTTGGATATGAATGATTGCTTTGTTTGATTCTGTTTTTCCCCTTTTGTCATATTGACACATTTTTCCGTCCTAATAAGTTTCTCTCGTTGTGTTCCCCGGTGAGCTGATCTCTCTGCTCGGCTGTGGCTCAGAGATTAACCCCTGGAGAGCCGGCGCGAGCCCAAGCTCGTGTTGATAGTGTTCTAGATCTGCTGTTTGATGGCGTCTGTGCGTGTAATGCTTCTGAAGCATCCGTCTCTCCTCCCACTGCTGCATGTCTGCTGCATCGCAGGTGGAGGCAAATATGTTGCTTCATGCGGGATCCGTTCGGAGATCGGATAGTTGGTTCCACCACATTTGGGTCACGGAAGGAATTCTGAAGCCGCAGGAGATGAAGTTGATTTCTTTCAGTTCTTGACGTGTGTTTGAGTTTTTTAACCCTTGAACTCTCTGATGAGCAGAAACACAAAGCTACGCTAGATAGTGTAGCTACGCACAAAAACCTTCTACAGAAAATAAATACTCTTATTAGTTAAGTTACTCAAAACAACTTTGGTCCTACTTCAAAGAAATAATTAATTTAATGTTCGTAGCCATTAGCAAAGAGATGCCACACTTAATGTACCTAAATTTAATACTAAAATGGATCTAAACGGGTCGAACGGATTGATTTCTAGTTTGTATGATAGAACTTAAATATATATATAATTTATTAGGTGAGATACTGCAACTTGTTCTATCTTTTAATTTATTTAGTGTGTAGCCATTAGCTGGACAATCAATTAATAGCAAAAGATAAAAATCTAAATATGACTGTTTATTATTTAATATTATATACTTTTTATCTTTAAAATGTAATTAAATGTGTCGTTTTTTTTTTCAGAATAAGAACATTTTCAGGCAAGATTTTCCTAAAATGAAGAACAAGATTTATTCAGTGTCAAAATAGTCATGATTCATAAAGTCAAGAAGAATAACATTATTCATCTGATGTAAACGATCGGTAACCAGCATTTCAAGGCATGAATATTCTCATAGATTCCCAAATCTGTCGCTTAAACCATCCACTAGTTTCGCCACTTTCTGATCTTGCGGGGAAACTCTCTTCATATCCGAGCCGCAGTGTCACCTGGTGGAGTGGGCGGGGCTTCTGCTGTGAACAAGTTGCGTCACTATTTCACTTCTGCCACATTAAAGAAAACCTCTTCTCCCCTGACACCCCCCCCAACATCCCCCCTTCATTTCCACGATCCTCTTTGTCCCCCCATCTTCACTCGCTCCTTGTATTCTCTCCATTGTTCCGCAGAAGGGATTGCCTTTTCTTTCTTTTTTTGTGTCTTCCTCTCCTCGCCCGCATCCCTACCTTCGCCCAGGAGTTTCCCTTTGTTGCACTCGTGAAGGGGTGGTGGGCACCGATGCCTTTGACAGAGCGTGTTGATTGGTCCAGAATGGTTGCTGCCTCTTGTTGGAGAAAGGGAAAGGGCTATTTTTAGATCAAGGGGTAGCTGAGAGAGAAAGACTGCGAGGTCTACTGCAGTGTTGTAGGAAGTTCCCTCCTCGCGCACACACATGCACTTATGCAGCAGTGCCCCGTCTAAAGCCTTGTGATGGCGAGCATCCCATGTGCTTTCCCTCCTCCCTCCAATCTTTTTTTTTTCCCTCTTTCATGCAGCTTTCCTCCCCAAGTCTCCCTGCGCTGGCCGGGTGTGCAAATGTCAGCACTCTCCCATTTATTTGCCAGAGCCCAGAGCCATGTTCTGCACCCTCTGTTTACCTCTGTCTCCACTTCGCTGCCCCGTCCTCTCGCCTCACTCTTTCATCTAATTCTCTTCATTTTGTCCCATCCTCGCCTTTTATCTTGTCGCCGCCCCGAAACAATTTCTGTACCGTCCCAGCCGTTATCCACTTTTTTTTTTAAAGCACTCAGCTCTGCCCCTCCTTTCATTTATGGATCATGGCCCTTCATTCAAGTACCAGCATGACATTTCCAGTCATGTCTGCATCAAGTCGCTGTCGGCGTCGCCGTCATTTCAGCCTGACGCTCTCATATGCTCGTCTAGTTATCGTGCCGCGTATTATCTTTTCTTTCCATCCTCCAGAATTTAGACTTCGTACTGTCACATACCTTATGGGAGCCTTAAATTCAAAATTCACTCATTTTCTACTCACGCTCGCTCCACTGGTAAATAAAGGGGCAATGTCGTGAAAACAGAAGTGTCTCCGGCCCTTCTGCCATAGTGGAACCTAAGAAAAGTACAATTGTCACAGAAAAAAAAAAGCTTAGTTGAAAACTGCACAGTGGACTTATTCCTCCTTAAATCTGAATATTAAAATTCTCAACTCATTTTCTACTCACCCTCGTATTGACTAAGAGTTGGGATTATTTTCAGATTAATCCGTAAGGAATGTATGTCCATATGGCGGTCGCGAACTGTGCCCATTTTCTTCATATAAAAAGGCTTAAAAACATCCAAACACCTCGTCATGAGGATGATTTGATCAAAAAAGCTTGTTTGTAGCAACATGCTAACATGCTACACAGACAAGAAACACTAAATATCGACAGAGTTTCCAAGGAGTAGAAAATGAGTTAAATGTGAGATTTGAGAATTTTAATATTCAGATTTAAGATATTTTCATCGAGGAATAAGTCCACTATGCAGTTTTAAAATAAGCTTTTTAGATTTTTTTTTCTGTGACAATTGTACTTTCTAAGGTTCCACTATGGCAGAAGGGCTGGAGACACTTCTGTTTTCACGACATTGCCCTTATTCTACCAGTGGAGCGAGCCACAGACAAATACAGTGTTCCCTGGATTATCGCAGGGTTATGTTCCAGGAGCACCTGCAATAAGAAAATATCTGCCTCACTATATTTATTTTTTTAATTTACGATCATTTTAAACTCTGTATAAGTAGACTGAACACAACAATTGTTGCACTTAACATTTAACCAATCGAAGAAACTATGATGAAATACCTGTGCTGCAATTATAGCCATGAAAATGATGATGATGATGATGTTTACTTTATTTCTTAGAAGCTTCACGGTTCTTATGACAGCGCCGTTTCATGAGGTGCTGCTTTTGGGCTGCATTCTAGGGCTTGAAATACTGGTAAAGCAAGTATTATTGTGTTCCAAAAAACTTTTGACAAACCTTCACAAGTGAAGCGAGAGGTCATATGTGGCTCCCTATGAGCCAATTAATTATATACACATGGCGCAACACACGAAATATAGCAGAAAATATCCATAATATTTGAACTTAAACTCCCAAAAAAACAACTGTGACGAGGGATCTGTATGTTCAAAATTCCTCTAAAATAGTTCCCAAACACTAGTGTCATTTATCTGTTTTATTGTCAAAAATTGTTGTCAAAAAAGGATGATCCAACTCATGACGAAATCTGGCTTATATCGCAGTAAAGGACATTTTCCCATGTTCTTTTTTTGCACGTTCACCATCCCTGTATTGGTCAGATGTTTCAGTTTCCAGAACCCCTTGGCCCCGTTTCCATGGTGACAGAAATGCCACAATAGGCCAGCAACTATGTGCGACGAGTGCTTCAAACCTACACCCACTCCTCTCACACTAAAATAACATTGTTGAAATATCTGCTTCTGTGACATTTACTAGGTATTTATAGTATTTAAGCGTCCTGTCTTAGAACTTGTCCCGGCGACCTTCCTCGTCTTTTTTCTTTCCCAGTCTTATCGATGGTGTCTCGATGTCAACGCAGCGTCGTATAGTTGGAATTGTTCTTGTGTTCTGTCATTTCCAGTAAACTAACTTCTGTGTTCATGTCAAAAGAAAAGAAAACCTTTTAGGACTTGACACTATTTCATATTTTGTACTGGTTTATTAGGTTAAAAAACATGCATTCATCAAACTCATGTTGTTTTTCTCTCTTGTGTCTTGCTCAGTGAGTGACAGCTGCTTTCGGAACCTGGCAGAAGACCGCAGTGGTGTCAACCTTAAAGATCTCGTCCACGACCCGTCCCTGTGAGTATCTTCCAGATATCTTCGAGCTCTGCCTTCATCTCTTAGATGAAATGAATGTTTGTCTGTTGAAAAGTGAGGAATCAAATCGTGGCATTGGTGTGTTGACAAAACATGTGTGGATCCAGAACTACAAAAGCAAATATATCATGTAATATTTAGAGCATTTCATGTGTAGAAGAATACAAGTATAGTACCTCAGAGGTACAAGGTTCTTGTATAATACAAAATTAAATGTAATATTGTATACAATACTTCGAGTACAAGCGTTTTTTTAATACGGAAAAATAGTGAAAGAGGTTCTATATTCTATTGTCGACTCTATTATTCTCAACAACATCGGTGAATAGTTGCAGCCCTTTCGACCGTAGGACTTAATGGCGTAAATCTCTATTGAGGGCTACATTTTCTGGTGTCTACTGCAAGTAACCAGCCTTACTCTCACCTGTTTCTAACTTAATAACATGGTTAGATCTCTGAAAGGATGAACAAACATAGGCAATAATGCTAAACTTTCCAGTTGTTCAGATGAACTTTAGAACCTCTTAATACAGGTGAATCAAGTCTGGGTTTGGACGGTCCATCTGCTTAAGTTCTGGATGATACCAGTAATTCAGAAGTTGCCATAACTGATTAACTTTTGTAGAGTTTAAGAAATGTGATGCGACAGGATGGTTAGCCAGGCTACTAGCCACATTAGAGGTTTACGCATGAAGTGATGACCTCCTACCAGTAGAGGTCAATGTTTTCCAACAAAGTTGATCCAAAATTGTCCAGGAAACGTTGAGGATGAAGGTGATGTACGTGCTCAAATCGCATACTAGTGTACTCAAAGTTAGTATTTTTAGTGCGTAAGTGCGTCTCAATTCTTAGTATGCGAAATGTAGTGTGCCATGCACACTAAATTGGCGTACTAAAACACCCACAAAACTAAGTATGGTTCGATGGACACTAACCACCCTAAACGGCCACCATCTTAGTGACGTTTTAAACAGAAGTTACGTCATATATATGCATATATATATATTCATATACTTACAGGTGCATTTTCAGCAGCAGTAGAAGGATGAGACGTCTTCGGTGCTGATACCAGCTTAAATATCTCGCGAATATTTAGATTCTGATATTTTTTCTTTATTTCTTTTTACAAACTTGCAAAACGTGCTGCCAGCAGGTGTCGATAGCGTTCAAACAGCTGGTTGCGACCATCGTTAAATAGAAGTAGAAGAAGAAGCTGTCGGGTCATTTCCTGTTAGTGTGTAGCAGCAGTGTTTGATTTGAGACGTACTATCTGTGGAGAATTTGCGTGCTAGTTAGTACGTACACTATCCTGATGCATACTAACTTCTAGTA
Source organism: Callionymus lyra (assembly GCF_982586985.1). Taxonomy (NCBI): domain Eukaryota; kingdom Metazoa; phylum Chordata; class Actinopteri; order Syngnathiformes; family Callionymidae; genus Callionymus; species Callionymus lyra. The sequence continues at coordinate 10,515,791 of NC_141830.1, forward strand.
TACTAAGAGAAGTATGCGATTTGAGACACAGCAATGGTGTGTCTTGGAACTGACGCTGAAGGTGTAAACCTGACCTGGCACTGATTCCGGAATCCTTATGACTGACATGTGGAGTCTTCCAGGAGAAGCTGCTATTGAAACATCCACTTCATAAAAACCGTCTTGTTGTGAGATTAAACAAGAAGCTCTTGGATTTCGGGGACCAGAACCCACCGGTGTCACAGAACGTCCAGGGCCAGGGTCTCCACCTGCTCCGCTGCTGTCGCAGTGATGCAAGCGGACACGGACTGGTCGCCCGTGTCACACTAATCCCACACCATGAGTCAGCGTCTCCGTCGGCGCTGGCCAGTCAGAACGCGGCGAACCTCAATGCGCCGCCGACGCTGCTGTGACACACAGAGTCCCTTCGAGGGAGGAGATGGAGAAAGGGGCAGAGAGACTCCAAGTACCCGATGCCAGATGATACCGAATGCAAGGATGTGTCATTACCGCAATCGGCACCATACTGTCTTCGATCCCTGCGACCATCCCTAGTAACTCTACCGTGACTCTGTCCTCAAGCCTTCACACATCTGTACCGCATAGTACAGACAAGACCAGACCGGAACACCGGGTCTCCACCTGCTTTGTTCCTGTCACAGTGATTCACCCTGAAACTGTTTCCTTCAACTGAGAAAAATCTCTAAACTTATTAAAATGTTGTCACAGCATGATCTGCAACATGATCTTCTCGTCTGGACTATTGTAACAGTTTGTTTTAATGTCTTAACAAGAAGGATCTGCCTCGTCTGCAGTTGATTCAGAACTCTGCAGCGAGAATTCTGACCCGCTCTAGTAGAAGAACTTACATTTCCCACGATCCTTAAAACTCTTCACTGGTTGCCAGTTTCTTTCAGGATCAACTTTAAAATTCTGGTTCTTACTTTCAGATCTATTCATGGTCAGACTCCTCCTTACATCAGTGATCTGATCCAGACTTACACCCCAGCTCGGGCTCTGAGGTCAGTGGATCAGAATCTACTGATGGTTCCTGAACACGGTTCAGGACCAGAGGAGAGAAATCCTTCCAGGCTGTTGCTCCTAAGCTTTGGAACGATCTTCCTCTTCCTCTGTGTTTGATGATCTACTGACTCCTTCATGAAACATCTTAAGACACTTTTATTTATTTTCCTTGATTTTCTGGAACTCCTGTGTTTGTCTCGGTGTTATCTTGATCTTTTAAGTTTTTATTTTATTGAGTATCGTTTTGATTGTTTAAGCGCTTTGTGACCCTGGTCTAGAAAAGTGCTATATAAATATTACTTACTTACTTACTTGTGATATATATAGTTGTCTTCCCTCAGTGAGGCCCCCCCCCCCCCCCCACTTCTGTACTTTTGGACCAGCCCGAGGACGTGTCGAGGACGTGTCGAGGACGTGTCGAGGTCTCTCGGAGGCGACCGGTGTTGCCAGGTCGAGTTAAAAATAGCGGCGTGTCATCGCTCTGCGTCAGAAGCGTGGTTACGATTCTGTGATGTCGGCCCTGGCGAACGTGAGCGGCGGATACAAGCTTTTCCACTTTGTTTAAATAGGAGAAGTGATGTGTGGTGTGAAGGGAAGGGGAAACAAATGGGGGCAAAGAAGACAGTCTTGCAGCAGCAGCTCTGGACTCCGGTGACATTTATTCAGCAAAATAAATAGATTGCGAGCGGGGCGGAGTGCTCTGCAGATTATTCAACACTGCATTTCTGTTTGGCACTCACCTACCAGTGAAGTCATGCAAGTGGAACCTCTCGCTCAGCACTCAGAGCTCTTCTCACAGCAGGGGGAATTTGAGGAGGTGGGCTCGTCCGGCACTCCCTCCGTTCTCCCCCATGTTACATGTGGAGAGGGTGAACCCCCTGAGAGCTCATGCACGGGCGCACATCGGGGTCGTAATGGGCTGCGATTCTGTGCCAGTGGTGCAGACAGGGGTTTTTTTACCTCCATGGACGGAGGAAGAGTGTGATTGAGTGCTCTGCACAAAAGAGTGTATTTTATTTATGAATCCACGCTGGCAGATGGGTCTCATCTTGGAAGTGTCCCACAACCAGCTGAGATTTGCGAGTGGCCCATAGGCACGCACCCGCCTCCGGTCTCTCTTGATAAGTGTTCCCCTGACAGTCCAAACCCCTGCTTCTTCTCACTGCTTTTATCACCCATCTCTGGTTCTGTAGTTTGCTCTTTATACTCTTCTCCGCGCTCGTCTTTTATTCATAAAAACATTTGGCCGTGGCGTCCAGGCTTTCAGGCCAAAACCACTGCTCACACACTCGGCCCGTCCCTCCTGCTCTTATCCGCCGGGACGTCTTCCCGCATTAGGGTTTTTCTGGACCTTCGAGCAAAAAGTTACAAGGTTCTTCTGATTTTAAGATCCTTTACGAGTCCTGGTCACGCCACAGTCGTCCGTTCACCTAAAAAAAAAATGAGGGTCTGGCTGCTCTGAGAGGGTTCACCTAAAATCCATGCAAAAAAAAAGGTTTTGTATGATGAAATGCTTCTTTTCCAGAGGTTTGTTAGCGTCCACCAGGGGGCGCAGAAATGTATTGGGTCGTTATTATATATATTAAGTCATTTGTTGGGAATTTATTTCGGAAATTAATCAAGAATTGCCATCATTACAATATTTATTCAGTTTAATATTTCATACAGTTACTTCAGTTCACTCAAACGCATCTTTTTTTTTTTGATGATTTTATTTTACTTTTTAAAAAAAAAAAATGTATTAAACGTGTTCACACAATAACCATAATTATGATTTTCTTTCTCATCTCTTCCATGAATATATTGTTATTATTGTCATTATTATCATGTTTTTTCTCCTGTTTTCATTTTGATTTTTTTCGATTTTTTTATTAATGAACAGTTACTAACATTAACTAACATTAACTATTATTATTTCTACCTTTTTCTTTATTTTACGACAAACAAACTAATTCCTTCTGTTAATTAATTTAATAGATTTTTAATAACTTGACAAACATATCAATCTTTCATCCTAATCTTAACGCAGTGTCTCGCGTCATTTAATTCTTAACTTAAGTTGCACCTTTTTTTTTCTAGTTTAATTCTCACAGAAAACATCTCTAGCAAATATAGAATGATTCTTTTCAAGAAAACTCTGTAATCAGGTACAAGTACGACAAGTATGCGTGTTTTCTTGTCAACACACACTTCAGTCCACTGGTGTTTCATCCACTGTGAAGATTATCCCGCAGAGGAAAAAGATGTCGACACAAACGCAGAAATGGCATCCCCAGCTCGGCTACAAAAAAAATAAAAAAAAACCTCACTGGCTCACACAATCTCGATGAACAACACGGCGAGGGGATCCAGACAGGACGGGGTTGCCGTGGAAACGCTGGGAAAGGAATGCCGGCTAGTTGTATTGAGCATATTTTTTTTCATTTGGAAAAAAAAAACAGAAACAAAACAGAGGAGAGGCGGGTGAGGTGATTTGTCCTGACAGCGCCTTCACTCTCCCGAGGGGTAACACATACACCTCATCACACCACTGCACATGCATGAACACTAACTCACGCGGCGTCAGAAGCGTCTCTCCCTCCCTAACACTTGGAAATCACTCGTGCCATCAAAGGAAAAGTCAGCAGGGGAGTGTGTGCGTGTTTGTGTTAAAAGTCAGCAAACGCCCCAAGTATCCTAACACGGAAAAAACACACTCCTAGAATGTTCCTCCGTAAGACACAACCCCCTCAAACATGCCTGCCGCAGTATTTTGGGGTTTTTGTCATGCTGAACATGTCTGTCGGCTCCTGCGTCTCCACGAGGCGAAGCCGGTGTATTTTTTGGGGGGGAAGGACATTGTGAGGACCGTGAGGATTTATGGGGACTCGGTGTGTTCGATGGGCGTCTGAGGGGTGGTATCATGGCGCTCACGGAGGGGGAAACATGATGCAGTCGTCTCCCCGAAAATAGAGCTCCTTAAAGAAGGGGGGGAAGGAAAGACAGCGGTTACATAAGAGGTGTCTGCAGAATTCACCTTCAGCCGGAGGTTGAGGCTTGGTGGTGTAGTGTCATTCGTGATGTGGCCACAAGAGGGAGCCATCGCTCATAACATCGCCAGTCTCTTAGGTGAAATACTTTTGATCAGTTAAAAGTTCTTACGCGACTGTATTTGTCTGTTACTTCAATATATCAGTAGTTTCATGTCTTCAAGTCCTAATGGTAATGATATCTGGTTATTTTAAATAATAATATTTCAGGATGGTTATTAAGCATTTTCTGGATTGTTTTTAAAATACTTTGTTTTTACAATGTTTTAACTATTTTGATGCTAATATGCCAATGATGCTAAATCCTGATTATTTATTCTATTTTATTATTTTTTATCACAATGTTATTTCTATTTTTGTTTGAGATGTTTTACAAAATTTCAATTCATCTATCTATTTAAATAAATAAATAAAAAAAATCTATATCGTACTTCTTTATTTTTCTTAAAGTATTAACATTTTCAATATCATTCCTGGAAAAGTGCTTTAAAAATACAAATTACTTACTTACTTACTTTTTTGTATATACACTTGTTTATACTATTTCCTTCATGCATTTTTTTTTTCTCTTGAAAAAACATGCTTTTATTTCCTTTTTTTAAAGCACAAGGTTTTTTATCGCTTTTTTCTTTTTACCCCCCAACACTTTAAAATCTTTATAATCCAAACAGTTTTTATCATTTCTGTATATTCTTTTTGGTTCATATTTTTAATTGAATCATATCTTTCTGGATTATTGTTGCACTTTTGTCCAGTAAATGTTTCCTAAATCTAATAAATATATAAATAATAGCTTTCACGAGTTAAAGAGGAATAAACCTGAGATTGTAAGTGCAAATAAGAATTCAGATTAATTTTTTAAGTTAAGTTAAGTTTTCAAATATATTGATCTCTCTCTCATCTTTGTTCAAAGGTTTGCCTTCTTCTCCGACTGAGAACCATGGTGTCATGTCCAAAGAAACTCAGTTAAAAGACAATAAATGTTTTTTTTGGAGTATCAACTACACAACTCACAACGTCATGTGACTTGTCTCCGCAGGCTGGGCGGCATGATCGTGGCCTACAAGATCGTCCCGGATGAAATAGACGAGATAAAGGTCAGGAAGGTTCAACTCCAAAGGGTCACGTTCGTCTCTAACTTGTCGCTCCTTCAACAGGAGACTTTGGTCGACTGGTGCGATGAGAAGGAGCTCAACCTCATTTTGACCACCGGGGGCACCGGCTTCGCCCCGAGGGACGTCACACCAGAGGTGAGGGGTCGTCGCTGACATCGCCACATCTCAGACGTCGAGGTGGAAAAGTAGAAGCTTATTTTTATTTGTTGGTCTAATATCTCCAGCGAGGCTTCCAGCTCGACAATAAACAGCATAATCAGCGAGGAGGTCACATGGGAAATCAAGAACCCGATCTTTATTGAATCACATGTTTCTTTAAAGTCCCCGTGTGATTCCCGTGTATTTCCAACGATTCACAGTCAAATGTAAGGCCGTAACATTATGACCGCTGCCTCTTTTGATTCATTTTATTTGCTGGCGAAGTAAGCCAAACGTTAGCATGTTGTTCTTAAAATATCAATTTGAAAATTGTACTTTAGAGGCTCTTGTGAAGTAGATTTAAGGAAATATTCTGACTCAACTTAACCCATCATGTGTTGTGTGTTCTGTGTGGTGCAGTTGATGCAAAAACTGATTTAAGTTTCATCAAAATGTAGTCTTTTCTGGAGAAAATCAGGAATTTAAAAAACAATATATTTTATTCATGGGAAAAAAAAGAGTTGAATTTGCAAATATTGTATTTGTATTTTGGTCGTGCTAGCCAAACTATTTTAACAATTGATAAAAATTCAGTCTTAATGATCCCCTTATTTGAGACATGAAACACAAAGACATACATAAATTGTTCATTTAAAAAGTTTCATGTCCCTTTTTTTATCGTGAGAATTGTGGCAACTTACATGCATTTACTTTGAGTAAATAAAACCATGACATCTTACGTTAAACTATAATTTCTGCCACAATCTTTTGTTCGTGGTGTGAATTGCACAAGTTGATGAAAGCACAAGTGTTGGCTTGGGAAATTCAAGGACTCTTAATTCAAGAAATCAAAATGAGTTGGTGAAAAAATAATATGCTAGATGATGCTAAAAAAAAAAGAATGATAGGAAGTTTATATTTCTAAATATACTTTTATCAGAAAGGAATTTTTGAAGTCAATTCTCACTATTGTTCAGGAGGCATAATTTCCTGTGTTCAAATGTATATGTGATGTATTTGCTTTACTCAAATAACCATTTTTACTTAGCATGTTAGCCTCTTTGAATGTTATGGTAGAATTCTAACTCGGTAAACACATTTAAACTGCTTTGTAAAAATTAATAGTATTTTGGTCTTGCTAGCCGATTGAATTCAATAACGTTGATGACATTTTTTATTACTCTTAATGGTTACACAATGTGAGGATATGAAACACAAATACTTGCATACATTGTAAGTTTAAAAGGTTTCAAGGTTGTTTTTTTTATCATTAGAATTTTGGAAACTAACATTTATCTACTTTGGGTTTTTGTAAGAACGACATCTTAGGTTAAACTATAACCTCTGCCACCATCTTGCGTTTGTGTTGTGAACTACGACCAGTTGATGGAAGCACAAGTGTTGGCCTGACAAATTCAAAGACTGTTAATTCCAGGAATCAAAAAAAAGGAATTGGAGGGGGAAAAAGAGGGTTTGTCATTTAATAATATGCTAAATTTTGATTAAAAAAAATAGTATAATTGGAGGTTTACATTTATTTAGGTCGTTTCTCACTGTTATTGGGGATGCATTGTTATCAAATTTTATATTTTCAAGATGTTTTAATTACTGTTTACGTTTTTTTTTGTTGAATTCAGACGAGACTGACGCTTAACGAGTAAAACAGATTCACTTTAACACTTGAAAACTCCGTATTTGTGTTTATGTTTTCGCATAATTTAGTGGATCCTTTCACACACACTCCACACACACACACACAACACTCTTCAGAGGCTCTTTGGCAGAGTGGGATCTCTCTCCTCAGCAGTATCGCCAGCTGTCATCAATCACGCTCGACAGCGGCAACCTTCCTGGAAGAGCAGCGACGCCAACACTCTGCCAGTGATAATACCTGCTATCTGATGCAGCCCGCTGCTGAAAATTAAGATATCTGTCCAGAGCCGAGAGCGACACTCGGCCTGTCGTCTCCTCCGGCACGTTTAGCCAATATCGCTTTATCGTACGTCAGCAACGGTTGTTTCCGCCGACGTTAGCCTTTTTTCGCTAGCTAACTACGCCAACGTCTATGAAGACGTCGGACGCTCTTTTCAAATCCTGTCGGGCTCGTGAAGACGTGCAATTATCCCGAGCAGCTGAGAGGAAGACGTATTGATTTCAAAGATTCTATCAGACCTGATTGCTAACGGAGGCGGAGATAACAGGACGCTGGTCAGATATGGATTCTGGCCAAAGAGGGATCGAGAATCGATAATAACTGAAGAGGGGTCACTGGAGCGCTGTCAACGATTAGCAGCGTCCATGACTCCTTTTTTTTTTTTTAATCCTCACACCACCTTAGAACATTTATATTACTTGTTGTGTACTTGTATGAAATGGTGTATTTAAAGTAAAAATATCAAATCAAATTGAAGTTTCATCGTGGTATTGGCTGCAAACGTTGAAATATATTTCTTCCTTGAAACAACAATTTACAGAAAACAACCTAAACGAACATTGTAAAGACATTTGAGGAAAAATAATCCATTTTTTTTATTAGTAATTTGTATTTTTTAAAATAGATGAACCACTATATATTTTTTCACTTTATTGTATCAATATTTAACAGCACTTTACACACACACATATATATATATATACATATATATTTTGGTTTTGGTTTTTAATTATTTTGGGGTCCTTCAAATCATATTCTCTTTTTATATCTCTTTTTATATCTATAGTTATTTTATGTTTTTAATTTGAATAAAGTGTAGTATTAAAAATAATGTAAATAATTACATTTACGTTTGTTCATATTAAAATTCAGACATTACGCCCCCCGCAGCCATAGGAACAATGAAATCTGGGCGATGACTGAGGACGAGAGGATACAGTCGACTCCAGTCGCAGCATTTAAAGATGTTGTTTGGATTCATTTTGGCTTTCGGTTTTATTAATTCAACCAAAAGAGAGTGAAACCATCCAGAGATGTGGCTATAATTCAGTGTCTCCTAAAGTTATTTCCCAAAATGATGCAAGTGCGTCGAAGTATAGAATCGTATTGTGAAATCGGTAAAGGTCGTCAATATTTTTAATTTATTTTCTAAAATTAAGGACCCAGAAATAATTTCAAAAATGAAGATTAAGGAAGTTTTTACAATGTGTATTTCTGTCACGCTTCAACATTAATATCATTAACATCCACATCCTCCTCCTCCTTCCTCCTCCTCCAGGCCACCAAGGAGGTGATCGAGCGCGAGGCTCCCGGGATGTCGCTGGCCATGTTGATGGGATCGCTCAACGTCACGCCACTGGGAATGCTCTCCAGGTCAGACTCGCACGAGTCCCGTGCACTTCATCCAGTCATGAGCGACTGTTAACTCATTGGTGTTGCAGACCTGTGTGTGGAATCAGAGGGAAGACGCTCATCATTAACCTGCCTGGAAGCAAGAAAGGCTCGCAGGTGACCACTTCTCTCTCTTTTTTTCTTCACCTCCATCTTCTCTCTCACTTTGCTGATCGGCACATTAGTCTCTGTCTAATTCCTGGACGCTGTCTTTTGATTGATTTGAGTATTTGTCTTCATCAATAAGACCACGGCAGTGGTGCCATCAACCTCCAGCCATCGCTAATGACACGGTTGGAAGGTTTTTGTTGCGATCGTTATGTGTCGTAAGAAGGAAATCTGACTCGTAGTCATTACACATCGAGTACATTTTTTAAACGAACTGAAAATTAAAATTAATGGTGAGTTTAAAAAGACGATATATGGATGGATGGATGGATGGATGGATAGATTATATCGTAGCCTTTTGAATTCAATAGGAAGATGTTGCTATAATAGCACCATCCTGATTGGCTAAAAGTACAATCGAGTAACTTTGCATTACATTAAAATATAAATGCATGGAGCGTGTTAGAACATGGAAATTTTCGCAAATCAGGAGAAAAGAAAATCAATGAGTAACAACAATCAATCATTGAAAATCAATCATTTTTCGATCACACACGTGATCCAGGATTACATTAGGTCCTCAATTTCCGGCGTTCCATTCCTATGTCGTGGTGTGAGTTGAATTTACTTGTATGACACACATGAACAGCTGATTTAAGTACATTTAAGTATATCTTTTTTTCACTGAAATGTATAAAAATGAGTTTTTTTTTATGTATTCAATAATCTGTATATTTAAAGGTTGAATTTATTTTTATTGTAGTTTATAGTTTGAATTTTAAAACTTTTTTTTATTTATTTAAATTGAAGTTGGTTTTTTTACACAGTTTTAATTACAAATTACCGGAATTTGAATATTTGTAACTTCAATATTTTTTAATTCGTAGCCTTTTGCATTTAATACAAAAACGTTGGTATAAAAGAGTAGCTCAGTACTTTTTTTGGGAGGGAATTCTCTGTTCCAATATTTTAAATGTTGACTTTAACCATTTAATATTCTGATCGCACTGATATACCTCAATAAGCTAGCATCAAAAATAAGTTTTAGAAAAAAACATGGCTGGAATTGGAATTTCATCTGCCCTTAATTGATGCATTTTATTTTAAATATACAGTAACATTGTAGTAGGGATAGCAGTTGTTGAAGCAGCAGTAGAGAGGATTGAATATATTTGTCTCTGGCTCCCTTCGATGGTAAAACCGCGTTACAGTAAACTGCCATGACAACTGAAGGGTCTCCAGGTGTGAATTTATTGAAAATAAAACAAATCATTTCGTCTATGCTCTTGTCGGTTTCCTGTTATCTTTTCCTGAATGTTTCAGTAAATAATTATAAAACACTGTAAGATATTTTCTTAAATTTGATCAAGTGCTTCTTTAAGGCGTAATGCAGTTGTGTTTTAAAGTCCTACAGTACAAGTGGAGAACACGAAGTATGTCTTTAAAACTCTCGTTTGCAAACCGGGGTCACTGTGTCAAGTTCAACGACTCAATCTTGGACAGTTTACCCGATTCAATGGTCGGGCGTTGGAGCGAGACGCTCTCAAAGTCACCGTATAAGTGTCGAGCCGGTCAATAATAAATGTTTTCAGCGCGGAAAAATACGCAGGATGATAAATAATTTTGCAGATTAAGCATCGAGAGTGAGCAGAGTTTGACTCAAAGGAGCAGCTCAGAGGCACCGACTCACCGGAGGAAGCAGAGACGAGTAGCAACGAGCTTTAGACTCGCAGCTCGAAAACAATCTCTCCAATATGGATAAGAATATAAATATCAGTCAATAAAATATATTCTTATCGATCCCTAAATAGAAGCATATCCATATTCATCCTCAGGGTGTCAGCAGAGAGCACTAACTGCGAAGAAGAAGCTGGAATAGTATGACTTTTAGAAACTCGTCTTATTGTTAAAAAACAATGTATACAAAAAAAACCTTGAGTCATCTCAGGGTCAAGATGAACAATAGGCCCGAAAACAAATGTGTTTGTGGTTCACCTTGAGCCAGAGAAAGGGATGCCTCAAACACATTTGCTTTGTGTTACTTTTGTTTTGTTTTTTTAATTAATTAACGTTTTCTCAATTTATCTTTTGGTTTTATTTTTCATTTATTATTTTAGTATTTTATTATTTTCATTTTCATTTTCATTTTCATTTTCACTTTCACTTTCACTTTCACTTTTACTTTCACTGTTACTGTTACTGTTATTGTTATTGTTATTGTTATTGTTATTTTTATTTCATTTTATTTATTTTTATTTATTTATTATTATTATTATTATTATTGTTTTGTTTTCTTTGTTTTTTTATTTTTTATTAAAAAAGAATTTTAGTTAAAACTTTTGTTTCCCCTTTGATATATTTTATTTCTTCTGCATTTAAAATTTTTAATTTAAAGTTTGTTTTTAGTAAATAACTGATTTGATCTTTCTTTCATTTCTTTTCAGCAGACATTGTAATAAACAAATGATTTGTGTCAGTGAGACTTTAAACTAGTGAATGATTGTGTCAAATCAAGAACATTAAAGTGATCCTTCTTCTTCCAGGAATGTTTTCAGTTCATCCTTCCAGCGCTGCCTCACGCCATCGACCTGCTCCGGGACGCGGTGGTGAAGGTAAAAGAGGTGGCGGACGACCTGGAGGACCTGCCGTCGCCGCCGCCGCCTCTCTCGCCGCCGCCCAACAGCTCGCCGCGGCGGCAGACCGAGGACAAGGGCGTGCAGTGCGAGGACGAGGACGAGGAGAAGAAAGACAGCGGCGTGGCGTCCACCGAGGACAGCTCCTCGTCCCACATCACCGCCACGTCCATCGCCGCCAAGGTAGACGCGGCGTCAAACTAGCAACTGGTCCCATTTGTAGCGTTTTTTGTTAGCATTAGCCTGTGACCTTTGACTCTTATTATTATCATCACGTTCTTCATGTTCAAACACTCACAAAGGTGTGTTCGCCCGCCATGTTTGTCTCCCCGTCTCACCCGAAGCATCGAGCTCACCTCCATCCCATCAAACCGAGACCTCCTGTATGGTCTAGTTGTCATAGCAACCGTCATCTCTGTCCACTCACAAACCGACGACGGTAAGGTCCATTCAACTCACATTCAGGGCTTCAAGTGTGTCTGCTTCATATTGCGTTGTGGCTACTTTGCTAACGGTGGAGATAGCGTTAGCGTAGCTTAAGATTTCGTACATCTTCATCCTCATCATCATCATTTGTTAGGAAATATGTTCCAACAATTTACCCTCGACATCAATTCTCCACGACAACAAAGGCAGATTAACGGCAATTAATAATGGAAAATGTTGTTATTTTAAGCTAATGCTAACGCCTCGTTGCTAACCACGCTGGTACGCACACACACGCCACCCTTTGGTTTACAGTTGCATGAGGCTGTGTTCCCGTTTTCCAGATCCCAGACTCCATCATCTCGCGGGGCGTTCAGGTGTTGCCCCGGGATACAGCATCTCTCAGCACCACGCCCTCAGAATCGCCTCGCGCCCAGGCCACGTCGCGCCTCTCCACCGCGTCCTGCCCCACGCCAAAGGTGAGTCCCCGCCACGCGAAAAGAAGGCGTTGTCATGACAACCCGGGGGAAACACGGGTGGGGTTCACCTCCTCGCATGCAGACACATGACTATTTCCATCCACGATGTTGTGTCCCGGTTGTTTACGGAGGCTGGTGTCGGCCGCTGGACATGCTTGTGTTACTGCCCGCCTTGTTGTCTGCAGATCTGACCAGAAAAAAATGGTTTGAATTATTCCTGTTACTGTAACTGTTGGACTAGTCTGGAACAGGAAAGCAGCAATAAAAAAGTCAACTTCCTGGTCAATTCCAAAGTAAAAATATGATTTTGTTTGAAATTTTTATATATTTTTATATATATATTAATCGTTGGTCAGAGAGGACCACAATTTCATTTATGCTGTATGTCATGCATATTTGACAGTAAAAGAACTTGACTTGACTTGATAAATATGTATAAATGTTTTTATATATTATCAATATCTACCTGCCTACCTATTTGATCTTTTTTTTTTGTTTAAGGGATGACACACGTGGAGTCATAGTGTCATGTGACTTTCTTTTTTTGCAGTCGATCAGAGAATGTGTTTTCTTTCTGACATACTTTTTTGAAGAAAGACAAAAAAAAACTAAACAGGATACTGACGCAACCAAACCATTTATCCTCTTCTTTAAAGAAAAGGACTGTAATGTTATGACATTGCAGTTACACTGTTCTGACACAAGGCAACCTAGAATAATATTTTTTTATTCCTACCTGTTTTAATATTTCCTAAAATCTCTTTTAAAATCCGTTTATTGAGTGATTTTTTGCTAGAGGTAGAAAACGATTTGGCAGAAAGAGTTTCCTAAATATTTTTTCAAAGATTTGGTTAAATATAAAAGGAAAAAATATTATAAATTCTGAAGAATATATTGCCTTTTTAAAAAGTGGAAAAGTATATTAAGGTATTTATTAAGGTAAAAAACAATATAGCTTAAAGAAATACTGTAAAATTCCACTAATTGTTTGACAAAAATGCAACTATCTACAAGTAATAATTTGTGTCAATTTCGTATATAATAATACTACAAAAAATAATCATATTTGGAGGTGTAAACGTTAAAAAAAAAGGAAAACTAATAATAAAAAACTAATGCGAATGCATATTTAATTGAATATACAATACAAAAATAAGACTAAAATAAAACGGTGTTAAAGAAAGTATTATACGATAGTAACTATTTTACTGCCCCACATTCATTTTATCCTTAAAGGTAGATGTACTTTTAGAATTTTAAATAAATTCAATATCATTGTCAATCTTCAGCAGGTGACAGCAGCACTAGTGCAAAAAACGGTGTAGAAAATGGGAACATTTGCAGCACAGCTCTTCCTCAAAACTGTAACAAATCCTTCAAATTTTTTCTGAATCCAGATAGTATTCCGTTCCATCCCCCCTTTAATAGATGTTCCCTAAGAAATACCATTAGAATCAAACACACAAAAGTCATTCAAAGTCTAAATAAAGTAGCAAAATACTTAACATCTTTGAGTTTATTTATAAAAGGAGGGATCAATAAAATAATCAGGGACATGTTTTGTATCCGTAGTTTATCTGATTCATTCCTGAAGAGTCACGTGATCAACGTAACATCCCCTGAACCTGACCTTGATAGATTATTTTGAAGTATGAAGTCATTCATCAAAGTTTCTCGCCGTAGTTCCTGATGGAAGTACGAAGAGCAAATACATCACGTTTAGAAGCACCTGTCTGCGGTCTTTCACCTCATCCGTCTGTGTCACATTTCCATGTGTCGTCTGGACGGCGGTCGGGTGTCAAGGGAGTCGAGGAGGATGTCGCCATGGCAACCGAAAGAAAGATGTAGCAAGGCTGTCTTTTCTGTGAAGGGTTAAAGTTGAACGTTCTGCCGGTAATTGCAGCTGCAGTCGTGTTGTGTTGTGTTGATGCGACCCGTGTTGAGTGGGCTGTGTGACGGATTCAGCATGCATGTCTGGACATGCTAGTTTTCTTTAAGTATAGCTCCGAGTCTGTTTGGATTCGGTCACGGGCTGTTTCCCCGCGACAAGCTGCCATATGTTCTCCACGTCCCCACGTTTGGCTGTCAACGGTATGTACACGACGTCCCCGAGGCTAACATGGCCGTGGCTGCTGACGCGTGTCAGACGCCACCTCGGGCGGACCAGGGTTGTTAGCCAGGTTTCTGCCGGCAGGTTCTGAGAGGAGGTGGAGGAGCCGTCGACTTCTATAGTCGCCTTAAATTCTGCCTGAACAAACATTGTTTTGTTGTAAATGTATTCTTTATTTGAGGGACGTTAAATAGGCTTCATGATGTCAGAGTCGGAAAACGTTAAATGACAGTTTTGTAAAAACAAGACAGGATTTTGTTTTGGTCTGATACATAATTCATTTTGACTCAGGGACTCATTCATTCCTCGTGCTATGTTTATCTTTGTATCCCTTTTCCCTTCTTTCCTTTTCTTAACGTTTCTCCTATGATCTATGCTCTTTTTATTGGCACTTTTTCATCCCTTGCCCTTTGTTCTTTTTTTGCACTTTGTTCTCTTTCTTATTCTTATGAACTGTGCGGTGGAAACCCAATTTCCTGCAGGAGATTAAATAAAATAAAACTAAATTCAATTCAATTAAATTAAGCGTGTACCATGTATGAAAGTTAATTAAATTAAATAATTAAAATGAAAATAAATAATGAATAAAAATTCAATTGCACTTTGTTCTCTTTCCTGTTCTTATGAACTGTGAACTGGAAACCCAAATTCCCGCAGGAGTTTAAATTAAATTAAACTTAATTATTCGTGAACCATGTATGAAAGTTGATTAAATTAAATAATTAAAATGAAAATAAATAATGAATAAAAATTAAATTATTTTAATAAGTTAACAGTATTTTTTTTTTTTTATCACAAACGTTGGATCCAAGTGTAACACAACACCATTTCCAATGTGGAGTAACATTTTAAAATACATCACTGACAAGTGGTTTTACTTACGCAAAAATACAACACCTTTGCCGTTGTTTGGAAAACCATGACAAATACTCTCTGAAAATTATCAAAAGGAATTATAAATAATCTGAGGTGAAGAGTAAATATTTGCAGTAGATTCATACAGACATGACAGATTATTGCCGTCTACATGTGCAGCGTTTTGTTGACATAATTCAACACACTTCAAACTCATGGCTCACAGAGTCATTTTACCTGGCCCAGTGGATGTTTATTTTTAAAGCAGATTATTGTTCAAGATGATATGGTGACAACGAAGATGGCAGAGAATCTAAATCATTGAAAGTTGAATAATATTTTTAACGTTTGACTACATTAAACATTTGTCACATTAATGCCGTTAACGCTATTATGTCGAAAGTTAAACCGGGCTCTAGTAACTAAATATATCTTCAATTGTTTGTCATAATCTGTTCCACCTTGAATTACAGTGAAATCAAAATGACATAATCCCTGATAACACATGACTGTAGATTATTCTATGTATCACTTTAACCTACTTTCGACTAAAACGACTACAGTCGTGACAATATGCTAGCAAGTGATTCGGAAATTCTTTCTTTGTGGACCGAAAAATAAATGTCACAACACGATCTAGAGATTACAATCCATGCGTTTGTTTCTTCTCGTTTAGACTATAGTAACAGTTTATTTTCGTGTCGAGAATTCTGAGCCGCTCTAGTAGAAGAACTCACATTTTCCCAATCCTTAAAACTCTTCACTGGCTGCCAGTTTCTTTCAAGATCAATTTAAAAATTCTGGTTCTTACTTTCAGATCTATTCATGGTCAGACTCCTCCTTACATCAGTGATCTGATCCAGCCTTACACCCCAGCTCGGGCTCTGAGGTCTGTGGATCAGAATCTACTGATGGTTCCTGCACATGACCTTTTTATTTGTTCAGGTATGTCCCTGATTTTCTGGGACTCCTGTTTTTGTCTTGGCCTTTTAAAGTATGTTTTAAATGTGTATTGTTTTTGATTGCTTGTGACCCTGGTCTAGAAAGGCGCTTCACAAATAACCTTTACTTTACTTACAGTGTTAGCATTGTGTGGCTAACATTAATTAGCACACCACTTCTTTTAGCCGATGTTGACGACGGCTATGTCAACACAATTTTAAATTGTTCACATTATAATTACAGTATCACAGCTAAACACTCTCTTGAATCAGATTTTAAATCCATCTCCTTGTGTGTACTCTGGAGCTCTAATACAGATCAAACTGTTGCCATCTCTAATCCTCCCGAAATGCTAACAAAACCGGGCAGCTCGACGACCATTCATGGAGGACGTCCCCTCGCGTCTCCTGTTAGCTTCCACTCTTGTGAGCATGTAGCACACTTACGTAATGTCCAGCGTTTGAGTCGGGCATACAGGAGAGGAGGCTTTTGACCCAGAGGATGTTTGTCAATGAGATCAGTTTGTCGTTCATGTGGGGGACCAACAACGCTAGGCTAATAGTGAGACCCGGGTTAAAGGTCACTGAGAGGTTATGAAAGCAGCAGGAAGGCTGGCGTCTCTCGTGCCTCCATGGATTCACATCACAGTGGCCTCGTAATGCGAGAGTTAAATGTCAATGGCCTATTTTCTAAAAGTTACTTTCCAACACACAACCTTTAGCCATGTAACATTGACTTGCTAATGGCTACACTGCAAAAAAAAAGAAATTTTGACAAGCAAAATAATCATATAAGGCTAACACTTGACACGACGTTTGTAATTGTTAAAAAAATATATACATTTATTTGTTCAACATTTATGGAATATTTAGAGCTATTATTATAGTACATTTTTATCTGCAAATATATAATTGCGTTATTATAGTAAAAGAAAAAAATAATGAAAACATGAATTATTATAATGAAATTAAATAATAATAATATCAACCATTGTTTCAATTATATATTTTAGATTTTAATGATCATTATGATTTATTTTGTTGTTATGACTAAATCATTTGTGTTAAAGTTAAGGTTAATTCCAAAAGGTGTAGGGTTAAAAATAAAGGTATGAATTTGTCTTTAAATAATTTATCCTAATTTTATACATATATGTACTGTATATACACATACTAATAATACTTTTAATAATGATAATATTTGCTATTATTACAATTTTCTCTTTTTCTCTGTGTTGCCATTAATAGTTATTTCTGTATAGTTAAATATGTAGGGTATTGTAAGTATGAACATGTATTAAAAATAATTAATTATATATTTTTTAAGCAAGCATTTTACCTTCTTTATATCTACCTCTGTCTGGGTTGTAATGTTTATTTTGGAAGCTTAAAGGAGGTTATATCTTCAGACACACACACTGGAGGCTCCATCACACTTATCATCCAGCACCTGGAATAATTCCGCAAACAGCCATTAAGTCCATTGAGACATAATCTGACAGTTAAGGCTGATAAAGTCATAAATGTGTCCAAGAATAGCTCCTTCGGGATCCATGGGCTGGAATAAAACGTGATTAGGATGTTGCTATGGTAGCTGGCAATAACCATGGCAGCAGATGCCTTCATAACTTTATTGGTTTCACCATGCTGTTTTTAATTTAAGCCTTTTTTATATATACTTACATCCATAACCTAATTCAGAGCGGCTCACTCCTGCACTTTCATGCTCTTCTTGGTTTGTTTTTTTTAAAAACTGGCTGAAACTGTTTGTTCCACGCTGGTTTCATCCTGACTCGAGTCGCTTGATAATGAGACGGTGACGCGTGTCTCGGTTTCGCAGGAACACGCTGGCGTTTGTCAAGTCTGTCTGCTGTTGAATTCTGTCAGCAGTCGGCGTGATGAGGTTTGAAAGGAACTCTCGAGTGTTCCGTCCTCAGCAAACGTGTCCTGACAGAAGATCGTTGATGAGGTGGAAGGATCAACCAGAGGACGATGAATAGTTCGCGTCTCCGATATCGAGGCGGCGCCGCTGTAGTTTGACTCTTATCGATCCTTCTCCCATTAACCCGGGGAGGAAAACCAGGATGGGGATCGCAGTGCTTGTCCTTTTAGTTTTTGCTCAAGCATGTTTTTGAACCAAAGCAGATCTCGCAGCCTCACACATCTGCTGGTGTTTGTGTCGACCTTTCATCGATTTCATCCATCAAACTATCTTTCGCTGACAACGAAAAATGACATAGTGACACGATATTAAAAGCACTATTTCACAGAGTAGTAGTTTCTGACTGGGAACACACTGGTCAGCTGACCGAGGAGAGTATTTTGGGATGGATTCATGCAGTTTAGGGAAATGGTCCAAAACTACTATACCACTACAATAACAATTGGGGTGATTCTTCCATTCTAGTTCCTTTGGTTCTGGTCCATTTCATGAGGTATAGAAAATGGATCCTAAATGTTAGTTTAATTTTAAGCATAAATCTAAAATATTTATTTAAATATATTTTTTGATCACATGCCTTTGACACTTTACTATAAATTACACAAATCAATCGTTTCTCTAACCCATCCTACTATATAACCATTTTAGGAGCCAAGGTCTTAAGTAGACAAATGTGGTTTGTTTATTCTTTTTGGTTTTATATCTGAAGCTAAGCTCCCCTGCTAACACATGAGCTTAAGATACACACTTTAATGTAGAGTTGATTTTAAAAATGCTAATGCTAATCTGGCTAGTTAACTGGCTAATGACAGTGCTAGCTGCAGTTATTCTGAGGAGAAATTAAACGAATCCATCGTATCCTTTCGATTTAATATTATTGCAACAATTTCTCATATCAAATTGTGGACATTTCTTTTTAAAATAAATGTATTTAATACGTCTTAAATGAGCCTCCTGTCATTACAAGGTAACGAAAAGATGCATGTCAATTTCTTAAAGATTTCTTAAAGATGAAATAAACTGAGTATAAGAGAATTAAAAACACTGTTAAAGCTTCGTGAATCAAAGACGTTTTTTTTGTTGAAATTCATTTCTTTTTATTCCATAATAAACACAGATGTTTGGCAGCTCAACTTCCATATCTGCAGGAGTTTATTTCTTAAAAAAAAAATATATATAGAATCTTTTGAATTGTTCCTCTAGTGAGTGTGTGTATGTGTGTGTGGGTGTGTGTGTGTGGGTGCGTGTGTGCGTGCGCATGCGTGCGTGTGTGTGTGCATGTGTGTGTGCGTGTGTGTGTGTGTGTGTGTGTGTTTGTGTGTGTGTGACATTAGGGCTTATTGTCCTCCTTCATTGCAGTGGGGCTCGTAAAAATGACTCTTGGTGGGGGAGATTTATGAGAGAGTGAGGGAGGAAGGATGAGAAACGGAGAGTGGGAGGGAAAGAGGGAAGTCGAGTTAATGAGTTGAGAGGACAAGACACTGAAAGAGAGTGGGAGGTGGTGATGAGGCGCTCAGGATGAGACAAGGTAGGACAGTTTGGCAGATAAGACCATGTTTCTTGCACAGCTGGGCGGACAGAATCCCAGCATTGACTGGATGTGTTTGGAATGCTATGGATTGTTAGCACAACAGAGACGGGTTTTCTCACCAGTGCAATACATGTTATGCACATATAACACACATATATAGCACTGTTAATATCAGTTTGCATCTGTGTGTCTTTAAACTCGGGTCTTTTTCCTGTTATTTATCAGCTACAGGTGAGTTAGAAAGCGAGTCAGAAAGTTATTACCAAGGTCAAGGCAAACTTTCCCAGTGCATGGCGCTGCAAAAAAAACCAACAAAAACAAAACCAATAAATGAAATAAACAAATACATTCTAGACAACAATGGTGTGTATTACAACATATTACAATTAAACAGTGTGTAATAATGGAAAAAATAAAGGTTTTTATAGGATGATGGAGAAAATATCAGAGGCCAGTGAGACATAGTGTGAAGTAAAATGACATTTAATGTAAATAATAAATATAACAAATAGTGTATATACACCAGATATGTCCAAAGTCAGGCCATTCGTGGCCCTAGGGACGATTTTATACGGCCCCGACAGTGTAATTACAAACTGTATAATTCAAAAATGTATCAAAATAAACCTTTTAAATGGCACACAAGTCAAATGGATAAATAAAACACAAAGCCACGCTTTGTGTCCCGTCCTTGAAGAAGTTACAAATAGAGGAGCTTTTATTTTTAACTTCTCAGCGAGATAACTCTTGTTAAGATGGTTCTGGACACCCCTGATGCGTACAAATGATAAACAACAAAAACAAGTTAAGACAACAGATAGCTTTACTACCCTCTATAATGTCGTAACATGTAAGTGTGATGGAGGGTCCTTGCTGGATGCATGACCTCAGTCATGCACGTGTGACTTAGCGCAGCCTCATATGTGCCGCTATACTCTCCTCCTCCTCCGCCTCCTCCTCCTCCTCCTCCTCCCTCCTTCCTTCTCCTCCTCCGTATTGTGTCTTTGGCTGATGCGTTTTCCGCTCTGCACTCTCCGTCCCTTTTCTTATCTCTTCCCCTTCTCCCTTACCCGGTTAGTCATAGTGTAAAGTGTGTGTGTGCTGGGAGCTCACTCTGTTGCGACTCCGGGCTGAAGATGGTAAGTAACGCAGTGTTTCGAGCGGATGTTTACAAGTGTGTCTCATTTCATCGTTAGCCACGAACGCCGAGCGGAGAGTTTGCTAACGTTTTATTTCAAAAAAGTTGTCGGTAGAAATGTAAGCGAAAAGGGATTGTGTACTGACTGGTTCAAAGGCTGCGAGAGGAAAGACGGAAGGATGAGTGAGGCGAGGACCGGACGTAAAGTCAGATCTGCGATCAGCCGTTCACCTTCGCCACGCTGCCTCTCGCCGCCGATGCTGATCCCCCACCCCTCGGCAGTTAAGCCTCGTCCCTGCAGTTATCGCCCCGCTCTCCTCCAGGCACCCTCGTGGCCAGCTTAGCCGCAGCGCCACTGTAAATGGAAATGAGGGTGATATATACACGGGGGAAGTGTGGCAGCGGCACCTTCAAATCCATGACGGCTTCAAACAGCTGACAAGGGGAAGCAGCAGGATATTGATGTCGCGGCGGAGGGACAAACGCTTATTTAGAAACGACTGAGCCCTTCGTTCATCCGGCGTTCGTGCTCGTTGATGCTGTTGAAGACTGTTCCAAGGTTTCAGTTAAAGTGAAGACCCAAAGTTATAATTTCACTTGTTTTCTACTCGCCCTCGACTGAGGGTTTGACTTCAGAGTAATAAAGCGGTCAAAACAGGAGTCCGTTCCAGTCGCTCCAACACGCCGTCACTTCCGGTTCTTATACTTCGCTTTGTGGAGAGAAATGGTCAATGCAGAGTGTCACGTGTTGTTTATTTGCCGCTTTAAGAAAAAAAAAATACAAGCTTTACGATCGATCGTGCGCACTTTCTTCCGGCAACACTACAGTTCAATAGCCCCGGGAGAAACGGTCTCGAGTTGTAGAAACATAGCGATATTTAAGGCAAATTTCCCGCCCCGGGAAACTTGCCTGTGTCTCGATCACCCCCAGAGCAAACTTCCTAACTTCTTGCAATCTGTCATTCAAATGTGCCCGGGTGGGGGCCTTCGTCATCCAGCCCCCCCCCCCCCCTCCTGGATGTGTCCCGCTTCGTTCCACGACCCAAGGTGTGAAAAGGCAGACAAACAGACGTTTTAAATAACCGGTGTCATGTCTCTAATTCTGTTCCAAGCTTGTCTTGAAACAGTGTAAATCACTCTGAGTGAAATGTTGATTTTGAATGTGTATTCAAACGTTTAAGCTCTTAGATGAAGCTAGTAATTTATTCTTTATATTTTGATTATCTTTTAGCGTTAATTTAAGTATGGCGTATACGTATAGTGTATAATGATTTTTAATCTAACAGTAATCTGTTCCTTTTTAGAGTTATAGGTTTAGGTTTAATGTAGCCACAGGCGCTCAGTTGTCTTCGTCCAGAATTACAAACTTAAAACCATCCAAATACCTCCATACCGCTCTTCTGTAACGTCCCGCTTGTATTGAAGCCTCGACATGAGAAACTATTCCAAAAAAGTCTATTTTTTAATGCTCGTTTGTAACAGATGCTAAAAGGCTAACATGCTACACAGACAGGAAACACTGTCGCGCAAGCTCCGATTCGCTACTGTCTACAAACAACTTATAATAAGAAGCGAAAGATCATACAATTGATTTAGAACAAGGTTTTTTGAATCCAGATACAATATTGCCGACCAAGAGTATCACTAAAGTACTTTTTTAGATTGTCGACTTATCTCATAATACAGGGTGACAAAGCTTAAAAGTATTAATATATAAATAAATATTTTTAACTTAATAGATGCTCTATTATTTCTGCAGACGACATCAACCATCGCTTTTTACAATAATTTTCGCCCTAAGCTTTTTTTGGCTGATTTAGAAGACGAGTTTTCCAATATGAATCACAAAGGTATGAGCTAAGTCTGTTTTTAGATTCACTTCTGGAAGATTCATTGTTCATTGCACTTGTTGTTTTGGAGCAATAAGAACTATTCAGGACTATCGCCAGGACCGCTGTACATGACGTGCATTTTTAAACAAAACCAAGCAATCGCTTCTGTCTACTTTGACGGTTAGGAATGTCTCTTCCTTTAAAGTTTAGATTTGAGTCTAGAAAAGTTTCTGACCAATCAAACTGGTATGGTCTCCTATTAGTCGGTCCTGGTTTGACCCGCCGCCTATTTTTTCAATACTTCAAGTAAGAGATGGAGGATCAGAATGTAGCTGTAAGCTAATGCTAGTAAACTACATTACAACACTCACCCCAATGAACTTCATTTTTTACTCACCCTCATGTCGACTAAGGGTTTTGGATTATTAAAAGCGACGTAAACCGAAGGTACTTCGGAAGTAACATCACATACTGTCTACATTCATTTTCATGATCCGTCATAGACCAGAGGTTCTCAACTGACTGGTCGAGATTTCTAGTGGAAAGAAAATATACTGTATTTTAGAGTAGGTCCTACAGTAGGTTTGCATGGGCAAGAAGCTTATTTAGGTTCGGTTAGGTTAGGTAGAACTTTATTGATCCCTCAGGAGGTCTCCTTCGGGAAATTGTTGTTTTTTTTCAAATTATCCACAGCAAATACAGCAATTTTTCATAAAAAAGAAATACAAATAATATAAGAACAAGAACAAAGAGAAATAAAGAGAAAGAACAAGATGATACAATTTAAGTCTAAAGATAAAGATAAAGAACATAGATCAAAGAAAAATAACAAAGACAAAGGATACAAAGACTAACATAGAATAGAACATCATTATACGTTTACCCCACTCCTGCCCCAGAAGATATTGTACAATTTAATAGCCCGAGGAATGTTTTGCACCTGGGAAGGAGCAAAATATAGCATTATATTGCATTATAGCATTATTTGCTTTCATTTTAAGCAGAATGCACTTTTTTCATGCAGTTAAACAGTCATTATAATTTGATCATAAAGATGATAAACTTACCAACGTATTGAATATTTAGTACCGTACCTAAAATCCTCCAAAAATCAACAGCACGCCTTATACTCCGGTGCACCTTATTTTTTAATTCTGGTTGTTCTTACTGACCTAGAACTGATTTCTTTGTTGAACACGGCACTGTCGAGATGTTTTAGTACATCTTTGGTTAGCATAGAAGTCGCACCGTGAGGCTCCGTAGTATTATTACTCCTGGACGGCAGCTATCATTCACTCAGTAAAAAAAAGATATGGTACTTTTCGCTGCAAACCAGAACCATAGAACCTTGTTTACCGGAAAAAAAAAATGATTTGATTGTACCCAACTCGGTTTAGAAACCCAGTTAACTCTTCCCTAAATCCTTACCTTCTGATATGTTGCTTATAATAAAACTTTGAACATGATTTCATAGTCATAGACTTTTTTCTCAGTTATGGTCTATCAGTTATATCTCTTCCTGTCTGTTAAATCTAATAAAAACTGAGGTGGTACATTCTTTAGAAGCAACGCTCTGGTGTCACTCATGTAAGAATTATGTCTCTTAATCTGGATAATGCGAAAAATATAAACAATGCCTTGACATAAAGAGAAAAAAGAGGTAGATTATGGTTTATTACACTAAGGCAGCAGGAACACAATAAGGCCTATGTAATAATAAATCCACGTGCCCGGGTTGAACCTTGAGATCTAGAGTGATGTGCTCTTCAAGTTGAGCTATCCAGGCTAGTGAGGGATACATTGAAGATGGATACCTGAATTTACCGTAAATACAATGGTCTGTAATGAAGGACGCACTCGCTTCACAAACTAAAAACCCTGGAAATTTCAAGGATTTTATGAATTAAATAACAAAATTAAAAGGATTACGTCAATTCAATTTAGAAAAAGAGGAAAAATAAGGCACACTACCATGTTTGTGAGGCCAGTTGCCATCGTGGTACCGAGTGTTTGTACGCATCCCTGAAGGCAAATGGGTTTTGTTGTACTCTGGACAAAAAACAAATGATGTACAGTCAAAGTGACCAGATGGAAGTAGCTCTCGCCAGAGGGAAAAGCACTCTTTAGTCTTGGATTATTTCACACACAGCGCCGCTCTCCCGCCTCTTTATTTGGCTCCGCTCACCGAAAGACCGTCTGGGTCAAGTCGCTTTTGGGTCCACGTCACAATCGCTCTATTGTGCTTGTGCACGTGGGCGGGTGTACGTGCCCGTCTAAATAAAGTTTAAAGTAAATTTAGTAAGTTTGAACACAGATGTCGGATATTCTCCCGTCATCGCTAACGCGCATGTGGTGGCGTGAAGATGGTTGTTTTATTAACACTCGCCCACTGACGCTCGCGTTTTCGCCGGCGGGAGGATGGATATAGAACGCAAAGACTTCGAGTACAGAGAGCAGGAGCATCGGGGGGGAAACAGAGCGGATGCAGGAGGACAGACAGGAAATGAAAGAGTGCTGGAGGATGAGCGCGTCTGACCGGCTGCACCGAGCGTGCTCATTGACCATGTGGCTTCGCTGATGTGAAGCGAAGGAGACTAGTGAGCAGCCGGGTTTGTCAAATTAGCTATGTTAGCTTTTTCCCTCTGTTGCCACGGCGACTCACGGGGCCGCTCATTAACGTCTTATGCGTGCAGATGTGGAGACGGTCGTGGAAGGAAGGGGTGAATAACCATCGCCGGACCGTCGAGGACGCAACATGTCATCTTACGAAAACTAGCTACGAATCCGGAGAACAATTCCTGAACATTCAAAATGCTGTTGTTTTTTTTATCTGACTTTAATCCTTTAGCCAAGTCTTGACCCTAAACATTTTTTCATTTTTGATTCTTCCTTTGAGTAGTTTCGGCCTTTGAGTGGATATAATACGGCCCACATTCTCCCTGATAAACTGTTATATTCAACCAGAGAATGTTAAATACACAAAATTAAAAAAAAATAGTCAAAAATAATTTTAAGAGTCAATTCAAAACACTAGTGTCAAAGATAACTCAATATCTTAATATTTAAAATGTTTTTTTACCTCTCTGTCTGTGACACTTACTATTTTGAACTTCGGGATATGATTACTTTAAAACTTTGAAAACGAGTTACTTAGCTTGTTTCTCTTCATATTTATAATAATATAATATGATATAATAATATATTTAATTAGAATAAGTGTTTTTACAAAACTGCATTGTCTGTGAGTCTGCAATATTATTATTTTTTTAATTATTGTGAAAGTCTTGACTTTGTCTCGCTTCAATTCAATTCAATTTTATTTAAAGTGTCTTATCAAAACAAGGTTATCTCAAGACACTTTACAGTTGAAGTAGGACTGTAGTGGAGAAAGTAAAAACAGATCCAGCAACTCAATAATGAGTAAAGCACAGTGCGGATTTGGCGAGGAAAAACGGAAAGAAGGCAGAAACCTCGAGCAGGACTAGACCCATTGTTGACGGCCTCCTGCTGTGACCGGTTGGGAGGAAGGACGGGGGGGGGGGGGTACACAGATGGACGTAGAGAAAAGCGAGGAAGGATACAGTGAGAGAAAAGAGGAGAGTATAGAAAAGTCCATGAAGGTGCTGGAGAGAACTCTGGATCATTGACGTGACTTCTCCATTGAAATCTTGTCTGAGCCTGTATGTCTTCATATGTCTCTAGTTATTCAGACTAAAATGTTGGACACCCTGAAAACGTCTTTCGATTTGGACCCGTTTACTATTGGTTCGTCTTGGTCTTGAACACAGTTATTAAGTGTAGCAATCTTTATTCCATCTGTTGTTTTAAACACCTGTTTACAGAACCTAAAAGTAACATTTCTACACCCTGCACTCTTGAGTTTATGTAGTTATTAAACTGAAAAACAGACGTGTATAAACACCAACGTTTTAATTTTGAGTTCTCAGCCTTCACATTTTGGTTGTCAAGGAATACTGGTAGCTTAATTCCCACTAACTCTCACTCTCGTGAGTGAAAAAAAAGGCTGCACTTACGATCCACTCGCCAAAAGCCTTGTAGAATTAACGTTTTCCCTCCGTCTTGACCCTACAATTATCGACCCTTCAAATCTTCATCTCTACTGAAAAACAAACGCTTGGACTAGTAAGTGTTTGATTCGTCTAATACTTGAGCCTGTGTGTTTATATTTTCTGATGTTGTTGAGACTTTATAGATAAAGATTTTTTTTTATTTTATTTCCAGTGTCTCTTGAATTTGCTTCTCCTAAAAGTGTCCCAGTTGCTGCACCTTTTCTTGAGACTTGAGACTCAGTTGTGGTCCCAAAAGAATGTGAATTTAAAAGCTCCTTAACAGGAAGTACCAGTCTTTTCGATATATTGTTTTATCAAAACTCAATATGTCTAAATAACTGTGTTCGTTCTCCTTCACCAAACACTTCTATCAAACTCATCAGTTTCACTATTATCTTAGTCAATGATTGTCGACGTTGTCAAGTTAAGATTCTAAACTGAGGTCTTTAACACACTCTGAGAATGTGACTCTGAATAGAACAGCAGGATATTTTGGGTGATAATTCATTCGGGGTGATGTTACATTTTTCTTCACCGAGAGCATCAGAACTTGTGACTCGACCCGCTGACGAGTGCGTCGCGTGGACAGAATCGCGTCATGTTGTCAGACACGATCCTCGTCGTCCCTCCCTCTCCTGTCCCGTCCGGCTCCCCGTCCTGTCTGTCTTGGCTGCTTCCGTCTGAGACGCTCACCCAGAGAGATCGGTGACGCTCCTGCTCAAAAATAAAAAGGGGGCGCCGTCGAGTCCGTTGGCTGCCGGTCTCTGTGTCCCACCAGCTTCTGGCTCTGTTAACCCTCTTCTCCTCTCTCTCTCTCTGGTGACACCAGGCGCGGCTCCCCTCCTGTTCATCCACCTTAAGCATTGCTGAGGTACTCCTGCATGTGTTCTACAGCATCCTCGTCACCATGACGACACCTCACCCATCCCACCCCCCCAGCATAGCCTCCCGCCTGGCATGACCCCCCCGACCCCCCAAACCCATGAATGTGTCTTTGCCTGTCTCTCTGTGTCCTTTAATGAACCTTTCGTGTGATGATTGTCTTCCACTCACACTTTTCCTCATGACATCATCAGCCCTTGGTTTCTTTTACTCTGACCTCTGACCTTTAGTGGAAACTATGCCTGACTTGTGTGTTCCTAAAGTGTGTCTGCTGCTGCTGCTGCTGCTGCTTCTGCTCTGGTTGCATTTTAACAAACATCCGTTCGGATGAATCAGTTTTGCTGTTGAATGTTAAATATTCATGAATATATATAAAGTTAAATTAATACTATTTAATTTGTGGTGAAAATATATTTATGTATATAGTCATTCTTAATTGATTTTCTTTTTGTTATTGAGCTAAATAGTCAAAGTTTCCTATCGTACGAATTAAACTTCTTTTTTTTTACATTAATCACACATATTGACCTTTAAAGTATATATTTTATTGAATATTGTTTTGTGACCCTGGTCTGGAAAAGCGCTATATAAATAAAAATGACTTAATTACTTATTAAGTGCCATGCAACAATTCAACCTTTATATATTTCCTTTGCTTTTCATTTTCATTTTATTATTTTATTTCATTCATTTTAATTTTTCTTTTATAGTATTTTATTTCAACTAAATTCTTACCATTAAAATCTTCTTTTGCTATAGACGACCTCCTACTAACAATAAAAACATCAAGTAAAAGAGTGTAAAAAAACTTATACTGTGAATAAAAATGCAATCGTTACAATTTCTGTGTTAAAGTTTGCTGTAGAAGAAATACAAAATAAAATGTATTAAAACCCCATATTGTAGTTAGTATTCAAATGAATAATCTTGGACTTATTATATCTAGCGACTTTTTTTTTTTTTAATCAAATGCAATTTAAATACTAAAAATAATATTGAAAATTAAGAAGAAACTTCATTTTTCCGGCTCTTATTGTATTAATTTTACCTGAGATATTGTTTTTTTAAATTAATGATTTAATAAACGTCATTCTATTGTCATTAATTATATTTTTAAACACGTTTATGAATTATTTTTATTTAACTTTTAATTCTGCAAACTCATACATTTCAACCATGATATTAGAATGATTCAGTAAAACTGTGGAATCTCGATGTCTAAATATAATAATGCAGATCACGTAACAGAAGTTGTTCACGGAGGAGACAGAGAGTCGACATCTTTGTCGTTCAGATGATCCAGTTGTGTGTAGCGGCTCCTCCCGGCGCGAGCTCTGAGCTCGACTAACCATGTCTGGACGTGCACGCCTGTTGCCTGCTGTTCCTGCGTGTGTGCTGCATGAGTTGAGTGACTGTCCTGTGGCTCCCCTCAGGCCTCAAGGAGAGAATTCAGGGCTCACCTGGATGAGGTCATCACGCTCAAGTCAAGGTACTCTACCTTGGACCAGGTAAACCCGCTCAAACTTCTACCAAATCTACTCGCATGCAGGTCATCGGCATTTTCCACAACGCACCTGAACACCACACACTCACGTCATCAGCAGATACACTTTTTCTCCCCTTAGATCCAGTTTTCTTCTCATGCTGAATAATCTGTACTAATCTAGCTATAAACTATGAACTAATCATCTAGAAAAGTATTTAAAAATAACCTTATTATTATAATCTTATGTAATTAGATGCTTTGTTTTTTTAGCATTTGAAAACAAAGTTGATAGCAGTGAGCTAAATGGGACAGATGGTGGCGCTCCCGAACTCATTTAAACAAACACAGGGCAGTTAGTGCTCATTCTGCGGCACGAAGAGTGACTCACCCTCAAGTGATTCCTGGATCCAGATGGTCATCCGGAGAATGAAATCCTTCACTATAAGATGTAGTGATGGTTACATTGAAAAAGATTTTCTTAGTTTTTGTCACGTCGCTAACAGACAGACAGATGTCAAAGTAAATGATTTACATTAGATAATTGTGTCTATGAGACGATTAGAAAATAATTTAAATAATATAATTTAATAATAATTTGAATTAAAATAGTTGTTTTCACTACTTGTATTGAAGTTAATCAGTGCCATCAAAACACCATTTACAATTGTACAAATGTTGTAGTTTTTAATATTAGATTAATATTAATATTATTATAATTAAAATTACATACAAATTAGAATTATGAATAGTAATTATTATTATTTTTATATATTATTGAATTCAGTCATTTCAATGATTAAAGGTTGAGTTGATTTCATTGAATAGTCGATTTATTCTTCATGTGAAAAATCGAAAAAAATAAAATAATTTAAATGATGATATTTTCATTTTTTTACACATAGAATTTTCCTTTTTTATTCCAAAAATTCTAAAATATGTTTCCTAAAAATAACCTTTAATTCTTAGCCTTTTAAATTCAATAAATAACTGTTACATTTCAATTTATAAGGCTTCGATTTAAATACTATTGAATTTATTTGATTTGTTTTTTTTAACTTTTGGAATGAGGAAACCAAACTCTATGTGTAAAAAAAAAAATGTTAATAATAATTCAATAAATTAATTCAACGCTTTAAAATTCAACATTTGAAAAGTTCAATCCAACAATACTCTGATGGCACTGATGTTCTTCTGTAGTCTCGTAGCATTACGTTCTTAGGCTGGAGTAAAAGCAGCTGCAGACACTGGTTGTTTGCAACTCTTGCCCTCTTCGTCCTTCGCTTCGTTCCTCTCTGTGTTTAAAGCTCAAACTCCTCGCCGTCGCCTCCTCCTCCTCCTCCTCCTCCTCCTCCTCCTCCTCCTCCCGGCGATACATCTTCCACCCTTTTTGCATAATTTCCCTGACAGCTTCTCCTTTGTTTTGTGCTGAGCTCAGCGCTCCCGCGGTTCCATCCCATCATTTCCTCCGGCATCTGGTTATTGGCGCCATTGATTTCTCTCCACCCGAGAGACTCCCCCCCCTCCCTGCCCCCCTCGACCACGTGTCTCGTTGACCCCCATGATGCCGTGCGTGTACGCGCCGCCGCCGCCATTGATCCCACTGGCGTAGACGACCTATTAGGTTTTAAATCATTCCTTCTATCCACCACTTCAACACTCAACATGTTTGTGTGAATATTTTCTCTTCTCCATGAAATATTCCTCATTTTCTCCACGTGTTTGCATGAACTCCATCACCTGCTCCCTCACCAGTGCAGAGTAGACTTAGAAGGTGTGTGTGCTTGTTCGCTTCCTCATGGCCACCATGCTCTCCTCACGCGCTGACCATCGACCTTCACGCGGTCATCACTTTGACTCTTGACCTGATGGTTCCAGCTGGTTTTGTGATGCGTTGGTTGTCGTCATCTCCTCCACTCTGTCGTACGTTGACGGTGTTTTTTTTTTTTTTAATGAATGAACTTCAGGACTTGTGGCCTTTAAATACCTCAAAACTTCAATTGTGGTGTTTTTTTTTATTTATGCTGATGACTTGTGACTGTTGTCGTCTGAAGTTGACATATGTGCTTTTATATGTCTTTCGCTAGTTTTCGATTTGTGTCTCTCGCTTAAGCTGCATCTAGCTTCCCAACCCCCGCTCTGTAATAATATTTTCTACCGTATCTTTAAAAAATTAAAACGGTCCCTAAAATGGTTTATATTTTTTTATGTTAATTTGAATCCAACATGTGTAAAACTTTTTGTTTTCTCTTCATTTTGGGTTCATTCTTCAATGTTTTAACATTGAACTGTGTTGAAACTGAGTTTTAATTAAAGACCAAATCCATAGGATTTAAAATAATGCTTTTGGTTCCCCCTAGTGTCAGAATAGATTAACTTTAATGTTGTTTTCCTCAGTTTCAACCATTATTAATGTTAATAATATGTTTGCTTCTTTATTATTTCAAATATATTTATGTAATTCTCCATTCTATATTTCGTCAAAAGATCTTTTTTAATATTTATTAAAAAAAAGTTTCCAATCTGGAAAGAAATGTGCATCATTTTTATTTAACTTTATTTAAAAAATATTTAAGTTCTTTTTGAGAAAATAAATAATTAAAATAAAGTTGTTTTTGTTATTTTGGAGGATTCTATATAATAATCCCAAATATTACATGTCAATATTTAAAAAAAATATATGACACATTTAATTGTAAACTTTTGAATTAAAAAAATATCAGAACAAGTTATTTTTAGGTTTTGTCTCTTTCTTTACGGGACAGTAATTACAGTAATTTTTCGACGGATAACTGTTGACCTTGCAAATCCTGAATGTACCTCATATATATTTGTTTGAAAAAAAATATTTAACTAGACTGACTAATGACTTTCAAAGTATAATAACACGTAAATAAAAATACATAAATAACTTGTTTGCACTGGTTTAATGTCGACCTTCATTTAGAAACAGTAAAAAAATAAATCATGTAGTTTGTGTTTCACTCATTTTCAATAGTTAATATATTTATTTTTGGAGTAAACTTGACTTAAAACAATGTCTTGACATGTCACAAGCTAATTTTGCTTTGGAGAGAATCTTATTTTCATGAAAAAACACTTCTTTTAGACAGTAATAATCAATTTGTAGCACACAGTATGCTATAATAGTACATGATGTGCTTTATATCTCAAGTTATTACGACCAAATAAATGTACAGTTGCAGCTGTAAGTTCGAATCCAGAGATTTAATTCCCCAAAAACACAAATAAATGTGTCCTAAATCTCCTTGGATCCCGCCGTGCTGACCCTCCCGCTGACCTTTCCCGCTGCTCCCTCGCTAGGGTGGTCTGTGTGTCCGTCCATCCGTCTGTCTGTCCTGTCTGTCTGTGCTGTTTGCCGGGACAGATGCACTGATGCCTGTGATTCCATGCTTTATCTCCACTAGCTCCAGTGTAGGTTGGAGGGGCTTAAAGATGATCGCAGGAGGACCTTCAGCTCTCGAGTAACTATCCCGTCCCCCCCCTTCCCTCCCTAAAAAAAAGCCCCCCCCCTGCTCTGTGTCTCCCCCGTCCTCCTCCTCTTCCTCGCTTGCCTCTCTAGACTTTCTGTCCAGTCTTAGTCTCTGTCTCTTAGGACTCTCTGTGTCCCATGTCTCTCTCTTTCTTTTTCCATCCGTCTGTCTCTGCGGGGGAACATGCTCGGCTTACAGTAGCTGTGTCTGGCCTGGATGTTGAGTCTATGATGGGTCGCTCTGGTGGTCTCTGTTGTCCTTCTCTGCTGTAGTCGAGTCCAGTCTGTGTCCGGTCTGTGCTTCCTGTCCTTGGTTTTTTTTCTTTTTCGTTTTTTTTTTTGCGGGCTGTGTGGACACGTCACCCCTCCTCACACTCTTGTCCGTCTGCCCATCGCTTCACCCCCTCATCCTCCAACACACTCACTCTGGCTGTTTGATGCTCAGTGGTGTCGCAGTAGTGACGGTGAGGGAGGGGAGGATGGGGGGAGTCGGGTGAGTGTGCAGAGAGACGATCAGCGAGGGACGAGAAGAGAGAGTTGTTTTTTTTCTCATTGTTTTTTATCAAGTAAGATGAGTTTTGCTCTGGAGTGATTGTCAATACTATATTGTGGGGTTGAAATGCACTTTTGTTTTTATTAATTACAGTTTTTATTGAATTATTTATAAAATATCATTGCAAAAAAAAGAAACATTTGGACCTTGTTAAAAATCAATTATAAACATTTTTTTAAATAGAAAAGTTCAATAGTTTTACCATATAAATATATAATTTTTAAATAGAACAAAAAGGTAGTTTTACAAAAGTATTTTAATTCAATTTTTTTTATGTTATATTTTTATAACCTTTCACTGGTTCTAAAGATTTTTTTTTACATTGGTGACAAATTAAGAGTGACTATGACTATGAAGCGTATTTTATATTTATCTGAAATTGCTTTTAAACTGTTATTAATTATTATGTGTTTATAATTAGTTTTTTGTTGTTTATTTTAATAGAATTTTTCTTTATTTTTTAAGAGAGACCTTCTCCACTTGTTTTCGCTACTCTACAACGCAATAGTTTTTTAATTACAATTTTTTTAATAGTTTTACATTTACTTGATAATTTAAAACCAAATTTATATAAATGTGTATATATGTATTTATTAATATGTGGTTTTATTTCTTATTTCGTTTTTGTTTTCATTTTATTTATTTTGTGAAAATGAAAGGTTAATGATTTATAATATATTTTACATATTATTAATAATTTATAATTGATTTTAATCTAAAAGTAGTCCATAGTTTTCTTTTTTTTCTGTTTTCTTGTTTATGATCTAAGATAGTGTTCTTTAAAAAAAATATAATATAAAAAGTTTTAACTTGCCTAAAGTTTGATTAGACTTTAATTTTAAATGTGTTCATGATTTATTTATTTTTATTCCTCAGTTCATTTAGGAATTCTGTTTTCATTATTCTTTGTAATTACCTTTATTTTAATTTAAATTGTACCTTAATGAAAAAATATGTTCATGTTAAACAAATAATTGAATAATTGATTCTATAAACGCTTTTCTAGATTTACATTTTTTTTCTTTAAGTAGTTTTTTTTTCTAGTTGAGTTCCCCTCACTCCCTCCATGGACTCCTAGGGAACCTGTGCCCCCCCCTGGCTCTCCCCCCGACCTCCTCTCCTTCACGTCGGCAGAAGTTTATCTCTAGCGTAGCAACGAGGCAGCATTAGTATCATCTGCTCATCTGATCTTTCCATGTCCACAGTTCTCTTCTGACTGTTGTTGTTTCAGTTCTCAGTGTCACCTCTGATGTGTTTGACAAAAAGCGCACACTGGCCACAAAACCACACCAATATTTGACCTCCGGTGACCTCTGCTCCCTCTCTCTCGCCCCCCCCAGGTGCAGTCGAGATGCAGCAGCAAAGAGAACATCCTAAGAGCAAGTGAGTTCCCAAACCGTACTTCACGTGGAAAGAGATTGAAAAGATGCCGCATCCATGATTCATGCGTTTGTCGGTGCGTGGCTGTTGTTTACATGTCTGTGCGCTGGTGTGATGTTTTGCCAGAGGTTGTTAAGCCTCGTGTCGAGCATGGGGATATGTGCGAGCGAGAAAGTGGGTCAGTGGAAATCAAAGCACAGCGGCACCTATTCTTTCGCTGGGAGGCAGCGAGAGCAGATTACGCATTAGTTACACCTTTGTTTTGTTCCTGTTAGCTCTGGAATTATTAGAGAGGTATTATTAGACAAGCAACGCTGCTATCCAGCTTTAAAGAACGTTCATCTTTCAACTGCTAATCTCATTACAAATATCTCTTACTGTACACATCTGTAATGGTTTGATTTGGAAATGACAATTTTTACAGTTTTTTCCCCAGATTCAAATTTCACATGTTACCAACTTGTACACTGGAAAATAATAATAATAAAAATAAAACTAATGCAAAAACATTTTCGCTAGTGTAAGGATAATGTGGGTTTTTTAAATTAAAGACCCAATCAATAGGATTAAAAATAGAGTTTTTGGTTCCCCCTAGTGTCAGAATAGATGAACTGCGAAGTGTTTTTTCTTAGTTTCAACCATTAATACTAATATTTTGCTTCTTTATTATCTAAATATATTTATGTAATTCTCCGTTCTTTTTTTATTTCATTATTTACTTAATTTAGTCAAAGATTTATTTTAAATATTTTTTCAATAATTTACAATCTGGAAGTAAATGTGCATCATATGTATTTAACTTTATTTATAAAATATTTAAGTACTTTTAGATGCAATAATTTGAGAAAATAAATACTTAAAGCCAAACCTAGTGTCAGGATAGATGAACTGCAATTTTGTTTTTCTCATTTTCAGCAATTTTATGCATTAATTTACAAAACTAGATAAATACTTTTAATTTAACATTCCTGGTAACTTGGAAAAGTATCTGAGTACTCAATATGAAAATGATAATTTCAACCAATAGTATTTTCTCCTTTTTTGGCACCTATTTCGTGTCAAGTGTACTTAACTCATTTTAACTTTTAATTTTATAGTTGTGTCAAGTTCTAGATGTAAATCTTTCGCCTGCTTGACTATAGAGTAACATTCTGACACCAAATGATTTCAAGCTAGCATTCCGCTAATGCTAGCGTTAGACTTTTCTACCGCAAAAGCTGTAGTTTTTGTCATCATCTCATGTGTTTTTTTTTGTTAGCGGAATGGTATACTTGCTAGCCTAGTGCTAGCTTCAATCAGTGGCCGAGCGACCTGTCGTGTTCACCTCAGTCAGCTCAGATTATTGACAACCTTGTGCATGTGTGTGTCTGTGTGTGTGTTCAAAACCGTCAACAGTCATTTGAGTGTATGTGTACATAATTGTACGTCAAGTTGTGCTCTTGTAATACCTCACAAAATACTTGACTTGGGTCAGCTGACCTTTGCGATGTCACGATTTCCGTAAAAAAAAGGTCACAGTGCAGTGGACATCACCAAGGTGGCCCGGAGGCACCGCATGTCCCCATTCCCCCTCACGTCCATGGACAAGGCCTTCGTCACTGTGCTGGAGATGACCGCCGTCCTGGGCACCGAGATCATCGACTACAGAGGTGAGGCGAGCAAAGATAACCCTCCGCGTTCTTTGGCTTTAATCTAGATCCACTTCCTTATCATTATCAATTGCATGTTAAAAGCAGATTTTTACTATGTAAACACGCTAAGGAATGTTAAATGATAATAGTAAGGTAAGATAAAGTTTTACCTTACCTTACCTTACCATTATCATTTAACATTCCTTAGCGTGTTTACATAGTAAAAATCTGCTTTTTAAATTTTCTTTAACCTACTTACAAAGTGAAAAATCAATAGAAAGTGAAAAGATACTTTCTTGTTATTTCTACTGTTTGATTGTTGGTTAGATTTTTTTATCTATATTTAACTTTAGGAAAGATTCATTTTTATCCTAAATTTTTTTAATCACATTTATATTTTGACTTAACATGGCTGTTTATTTATCGGCGGATTTTAAGAACAATTTATCAACGTTTTGGGATTAAATACTTGTTTAGTTGTTTCTTAAACTAATTTAGATTAGATTAGATGAGATTGACTTTATTAATCCCTCTGGAGATCTTCAGGAAATTGGGTTTCCATTTCTCATCAAATGATAGTTTCATAAAAACAAGAACAAAGTTCAAATAAAACGAACAAAGAGCAAATATAAAGAACGTTTTTTTGTTAGAAAATATGTTTTTTTCTTGTTTTACTTGTTTACTCGTTTATCTATTTGTTTTGAATGTTTCTTGGGGTGTGGATTCATGTCTATATACTATACACTCCAAAAAAACATTCTTAAAATAATTCTATGTAAGAACACAGATTAGTATTCACCTTTTATTGACTTTTTACTCCTTCATAATCATTCAATAAATCCTAAACTAAATAATATGTAACTGCTGTGTATGAGTTCCAATGTTCTTTCATCTCTTCGCATGTTGCACTTCCCTTTGATTTCTGGAGTGTGTTGTGCGCACGTGTTTCTCCGTGTCTTCACATGCACATTTCTTTTTTTGCACTGATGGGTATCAAAGCTTATATCTCCATATTAACACCCACATGATCACATCTAAAGGCTCAGAGAGGAGCTATATTTAGCTTCACAGCAGCTTAAGGTATTTTAGTTGCTGGATTTTTCTCATCCGCCCACTTCTCCGTTCGCTTCTCTCTTTCTCTGCTGCTTTCTTGCATCTTTGTGTTTTAATGGTCCGCATGTGATGGTCCGGTCCACCTTGAGCCTTGATCTTTTTTTTACAAAACGATTAGATTCTGAACCATGTAAGAGTCTAGTTCATAAGAATTGTGTTGGATGGAACTTAACCATTAACCTCATATGTTCTGTTAATTTTTCGCCAAAGTCTTCACTAATGAACAAAAA
Organism: Callionymus lyra; assembly: GCF_982586985.1. Classification (NCBI taxonomy): domain Eukaryota; kingdom Metazoa; phylum Chordata; class Actinopteri; order Syngnathiformes; family Callionymidae; genus Callionymus; species Callionymus lyra. The sequence goes on from NC_141830.1 coordinate 10,553,230, forward strand.
AAAAGTTGCAGGTCGATTAAAAAAGAACTTCTAAATTGTTCAAAATTGTATTTTACATACTACTACTACTACTACATCACTTCATTCTGATTCTAATTTAATTGAGCAGACAAGGAAATGTTTGTAAGACCACCCTCTAGTGGTCGTCTTGTGTAAGGTGATCTTCTGTACGCTAGTTCTGGTTGAATCTGTATTAATTTGCGATTATATCAAATAATTTCTGCTTCATTAAGAGGTTTTTAGTTGATATATTGTTTATTAGTTGTTTTTTTAGTTTATTATTTAAGTATTTTTGATTATTTGTTTCATTTTGTTAATTATTTATTTTTCGTTTATTATTTATTTTTAATGTCCTTTCATTGTCTACTTCATGTTTTGCATCGTGGGTCTGAGAGGACTACAGTTTCATCTATTCTGTATGTCTTGCTAAATGTATATTTGACAAATAAAATGACTTGAACTTGAACCGGAGGGTTCTACCATCAACACTTGTTCTAGATGATGAAAGAAAGAGCTAGATTTAAGACAACAAAATTAGTATTTTTTAGTATATTTGTACTTTCATAAAGTTCTCCAAGAGGCTTACAACAAATCCACTGGCCGAGGAGGCCTCGGGACAGACCCGTGACTTGATGGAGCGGTTAGACACTGGAAAAGATTGAATATTATGCATTTTTAACAGTGGTTAGAACCTGTTTGATGGACGGTTAAGGTTAATAGTTGCGTTAAGAATTTTTGAAAAACCATTAACATTGGAGTCTTGACACTAGTGATGGTGAAGTCTTAAGAAATAGCAGCGTTTTTGATAAATCAATTCATTATTTTTGTTTTATTTCTAGAGCGGTCCGTGAATATAATTCTTTCATTAAACGGTGCAAAAAAGGTTGGCGATCGCTGAAAAAATTAATAGTTTGAGGGAGTTGGGTATAAATTAATTTATTATGGTATTTATTTGAAAAGCATTGTATTAGGTTAGTTGAGTGAAATAAAATTAATTAAAAAAAACGAGTTATTATTGTTACACTAATTAGGTTTACATAACATTTGCATTCAAGTTTAATTAGTTTAAATTCAATTAATCCCAACTTTTCAGTGTAGAATGTTTCATCCTGGGAGACTTTCAAATAATCAACCAACAAATGCTTCCATCACGTCCAAGCCCGGTCTGTTCTTACTGGGTTCTGTTCTTTGATTTCTGGTCCCACAGATGGAATGGGTCGAGTCCTGGCTCAGGACGTTTATGCCAAAGACAACCTGCCACCTTTCCCTGCGTCCGTCAAGGACGGCTATGCTGTGAGAGGTGAGTGATGCAGGTTTATTTTCAAGATCTTTTCGGGCGTGAAAACCCAAAAATCCAAAGATATTTCGGCGAAGACTGAAGCGCCACAGGCTTCCTAGGGTTAAGCAGGAGAGCAGGGCGACAGCTTTGACGCCCGCGGGCGAGTCTGAAAACTCTCTCGTAGCATCTGTTGTTGGTACTTTCCCGGAGAGGAGACGAGCTCGGCAGACGTGTCTGGAGATTGGACAGATCTGTCCCCGAGGGTCGCCACGGACCCCAGTCTGTGGATCTGCTCGTAGAACGGATTAGCTCGTGTGTTCTGAGTCATCTGGTCAAGATGACGCTTGAGAGGGACTTGCTGTACTTTAAATATTCTTTTCTGAGTCATGATCTTGTAACTTCATTCTTCTCACATGAGATCATTAATCTTACCTGCTTTGATGTAACAATAAGTAAAACAACATGTGTTTTCAACATTTGTAAAATAAAATAACGTTACATTTTTTTTTTATTAATTTAATCAAAATAAATTGTATATTCCAAAAAAAATTGTAGTCATTTTTGTTTATAATTTATTGAACTTAAAATGAGAAAAAAGGATTACAAATGACATAGAAAGAGATGTACAAACTTTTGAACAAAGTTAATTTATAAAAAAAGAAGAAAAAAAAAGGTTTTACCTTCTCCAAGACTAACTGAAGAAGTTTTTTTTATATATAAATTTAATCAAAGAATAAATTGTTGATTAAAATATAATTTGTAGTGATTTTTCTTTTTGTAATTTCTTGAACTTTAAAAGATTAAAAAAAAGTTTTGTCCAAACTTTTTTTAGAGAAGTTAAAATTAAAAAAAAAAGGTTTTGACTTCTCCAAGACAAACTGGAAAATTATATTTATAAATTTAAAATATATTATTTAGTAGCGTGTGTTTGTAATTTCTTGAACTTTAAATGAAAAAAAAGGACATCAAATAAAAAAGTCCAGACGTTTCAAGTCCACCAGGAAAAAAAAAGTTTTAACTTCTCCTTGACAAACTGAACAAGTATTTTTTATTAATTTAATAAATGAATAAATTGTTGATTAAATTATAATTTGAAGTGACTGTAATTTCTTGAACTTTAAATGACAAAAAAATGATATAAAATAGAAGAGTGGTGTCCAAACTTTTTCAGAAGAAGTCCATGTTTAAAAGAAAAGAGGCTTGAACTACTATTTTCTTATTAATTTAAAATATATTATGTAGTAGCTTGTGTTTGTAACTTGTGTTTTAAACTCCAAATGACGAAATAAGGATATTAAATGTATCACAGATAAAAACAGAACTTACACAGTCCCACCGGAAGAATTTTTTAACATTAATTACATCAATGTTTTAATATTTCCAAATAAGCATCGATAGTATTAACACTTTTATTATCGGTTGAATGTTAAATTACTAAACGCTCATCTTTTGTTGGACGAATTCAAACGTGTCCCGTTTGTTTCTCCAGCTGCTGACGGCCCGGGAGATCGCTTCATCATCGGGGAGTCCCAAGCCGGAGAACAGGTCTGAACTTCACACCTCCGTCCTCCCAGCGACACAATTCCTCCTCGCTTTTGAGAAGATTTAACGTCCGCTTTAATTTCCACGTATTAATCATTCCATGGTTCGTTTCCTCCTCCGTGCAGCCCACCCACACAGTGATGCCTGGTCAGGTGATGCGGGTCACGACGGGCGCCCCCATCCCCTGCGGCGCCGACGCCGTCGTCCAGGTGGAAGACACCGAGCTGCTGCGGGAGTCGGAAGACGTAGGTTTTTTTTTGACGTCTGCCGATATATTTACTTTTTATTTAGTATTGTCAGTCGTCACAGATCGATCAGCGAGTTTAGCGTTGGTGGTTAGTTTTGTATTAAGACTGAGACTAGTGTGTCTTTCAGGGCACAGAGGAGTTGGAGGTTCGGATCCTGGTACAGGCCCGTCCAGGACAGGACATCAGGTGAGTCGTTTTAACCCGTTTCCACCCCGCCTGCACTCTCTTCTTCGCCTCCCACTCAACTTCTCTACCTACACTTCTTGTTTCCATTAATAAGAATTGCAAATCAGCAGTTTTGTGAACATGATAGAAGTACAGAATATGTTTAACGTGAGCAAAGTCTACAGTGGCCAAAAAGAAAAAGTTGAACCGGACTGTGTTCGGTGAACTGGGCGGCAAAGCACTAGAAGCTGCTGGTCAAGTTACTGAGAGGGTTATTGAAAGGGAAGGAACCTAGTATGCAATTAAATTGGCAAGTCCATGTTCAAGTTAATCTAAAATGAGATTTAAATGGTAATTTCTTCTATGTATTTGTTTAATTCCATGGTTTTGTAAGGTTACTCTCTTAAAAAACAAGAGACTAAAGTACTAAGAGTGTGTATTGAGTTCTCTCTCTTATATGTACTTATTAATGGATGTTTTTTAAAGATGGATGTGTTTATTGCTGCTGGACAAAAATAATTTCTCCTCCGGGGATCAATAAAGTATCTTTATATTTATTCTATCGGCAAGAATCTGGCGATATCTTGCAATAACACAATATATTCAGATACTAGAACAAGGATAAATTTGTAGTATTGTCGAGTACTTGACTGTGGTGTTGCAGAATTTACAGACCACATGACTCTTGATGAAGTCGTAACTTATATCATTTGTTTCGAAACCTAAATATGTCCAAACATCAGATTTAAAAGCTTCTGGAGTCGACTGTATCCTCTCGTCCTCAGTCATTGCCTGGATCTCTTGGGATTTTATTGTTTCTTTAGCTTTGGAGATAGTAATGACTGCTGCCATCTAGTGGCCTGAAGTTTAATTGGATTAGATACAATGCGTTTTTTTTAAAAATAAATATCCCAATAGATATCGAGGTATTGATGTTTTCTTACGACCCTACACTGAACCCAGTTGATCCCAGTCACCATCTTTCCTATGAGTCCTGCCCGGGACCACATCACTAGGGAGGAACCGGGGGGACATTCAGTCACTTCCTCTGGCTTCTCCTTGGAGAAGCAGTGGTTCTAGTCCGAGTCTCTTCCAGATCCCCCTTTCAACTGAGTCTTCTTCTCACAGGCCTATAGGTCACGACATCAAGCGCGGCGAGTGCGTCCTGGCTAAGGGAACTCACATGGGCCCGTCTGAGATCGGCCTCCTTGCCACCGTTGGGGTCACAGAAGTGGAGGTGCAGAAGTTCCCCGTGGTGGCCGTCATGTCAACAGGAAATGAGGTGAAAACACACGACAGTATCTGTGTGATAAATCAAAAATATATTCAATCTCATCAACCTTTATTTACAAATGATCTGTTTCCGTAGCTGCTGAACCCGGAGGACGACCTCCATCCCGGGAAGATCCGAGACAGTAACCGGTCTACGCTGCTAGCCACAATCCAGGAACACGGCTATCCGACCATCAACCTGGGCATCGTGGGAGACAAGTATGGCGTCCGTTCTATAGATTCGGGTCGACTGCGAGTGTGTAATGTGTCACTTCATATCTCAGCCCCGATGACCTTCTCAACGCCCTGAATGAAGGCATCAGCCGGGCCGACGTCATCATCACCTCAGGAGGCGTTTCTATGGGAGAGAAGGTGACGTAAAACGGCCGTAGTGCTGCGCAGTACTGACATCTAGCGGTGGTGATCTGAAACGGCATGCTGAAGATCGTTGACGAATTCTCTCCTTAAACTATTCACCTAAAATACATTTTAAAATAAGTTAGTGTTATAATAAACACAACCTTTTTACTTCACGTAAGTGATAGAATTAGTGACTGTATTGTTAATTTAAAAGTAAATTAATTTAAGAAAAGAGTATTTAATCTACAGAATCTTCATCTTAACATTTAACACCTTCCTATTATAGAAAATATATGTTTCATTGTAATTATTTTCATAACTATTTTTCTTTTAATTTGTACATAAATTCGAGACTAAATTTGTTATGTCACACCTTAGTTTTCCTTTTTTATTCCATTTTAAAAAGTAACTTCTGCCAGTTTTATGAAAATCGTGTATTTGACAGGATTATTTGGTATTTTTGTTTTAAATCGTTGGACTGTATTTGAGGATTGTATTTGTCATAACATTGTATTTTTTTTCATTTGACTCTTGTTTAGGTTTACTGTAAGCAAAGGCTGTGTGTGTGTAAACTAAACAATATCTATTTATTGTACGAAAACAGAATCGCATTAATACATATTTATTCAATTCATATTCAACCCATATATGCATATATAGAAAAACATATTAGCAGAAGTAATAGAATACATGTCTTAATTGTTCATTTAAAAGTAGAATTAACTTATTTAAATAAAGTGTTGTCATCTATAGATCTTTCATTTAGAATTCAACTCATTAAAAACAAAAAAAATTAACTCATATCAATTTGTATTAATAATTTGATGTTTATTTTTATTTATATTAATGAATAATTTTGTCATTTAACAAGTTAAAGTTTTAAAAGTAACTTCAGCCTGGTGTTGTACATTGTATTTTTATTTCAAACCGTTTGACTGTATTTGAGGATAGTTATGTCATCATAAAAGATGTATTTAATTAATTGCATTTGTATTTTATTTTTTTTAGGATTACCTTAAGCAGGTGCTGGATATAGATCTTCACGCTCAGATCCATTTTGGTCGTGTTTTTATGAAACCAGGGTGAGTACTGTGAAATAAATCGATATATCGAGCCTTGTTAAAATCAATCGGATCTTTTTTTTTTCTTTCCCGTCTCCAGTTTACCAACGACATTCGCAACCCTGGACATCGACGGTGCTCGCAAACTAATCTTTGCCCTCCCAGGTAGTGTGTGAAGTTGAGAGCTGGATAAGAAATCATGCTTCAATTGCCACGTCGTGAACTCATACGTTTTTCTCTGGGCCGTCCCTTCTGTGCCCATCCGTCTGTGCCAGGAAACCCCGTGTCTGCTGTGGTCACCTGTAATCTTTTTGTCATCCCCGCCTTGAGGAAGATGCAGGGGATCCTGGACCCGAGACCTACGATCATCAAGGCGCGGGTGAGACGCCGTCGCTCTTAAACCTCTTGTTTTGTGTGTGAATCTCTCGACGGGTTTCAACCCCTTCTTGCCGTGGTTTACTTCCTGTGTTTGTACCTCAGTTGTCCTGTGATGTGAAGTTAGACCCTCGACCTGAATACCACCGCTGCATCCTGACGTGGCATCACCAGGAACCTCTGCCGTGGGCACAGAGCACAGGTACCTCCTGCATGTTGCCATGAGCCTTGATTCAGCTGCATTATCAGTCATTGTTTAAGATCCCGCTGCTGACTTCCTTATAGTTCTCTTCTGAATTACTCTAAACCACACGTGTCGAAATGGGCCAGATCTTGCTGGATGAAGGCTCCAGAAGTATTTTACTGTCCTTTTTGGAATTATAAGGTGACTTTAGAAAATATCCGGCTCGCTTTAATTCTGGTCGTTCTTAGTGACGTTCAAACTCATATTATGTGGTTCTCTGAAATCTGTCAAATTTTTACTAGTTGTAAGCGACGATGCCAAACCACAAGGCTCCAAAATATAACTTCTCCAGGCTCTGTAGTATTACCCTGTGAGGCTCCTTAGTATTAACCTCTGAGGCTCTGTAGTATTACCCTCTGAGGCTCAGTATTATTACCCTGTGAATCTCCTTAGTATTAACCTCTGAGCCTCCGTAGTATAACCCTCTAAGGCTCTGCAGTATTACCCTCTAAGGCTCAGTAGTATTACCCTCTAAGGCTCAGTAGTATTACCCTCTGAGGCTCCGTAGTATTAACCTCTGAGGCTCTGTAGTATTACCCTCTAAGGCTCCGTAGTATTACCCTCTGAGGCTCTGTAGTATTACCCTCTGAGGCTCTGTAGTATTACCCTCTAAGGCTCCGTAGTATTACCCTCTGAGGCTCTGTAGTATTACCCTCTGAGGCTCTGTAGTATTACCCTCTGAGGCTCTTTAGTTTTACCCTCTGAGGCTCTTTAGTTTTACCCTCTGAGGCTCTTTAGTTCTACTCTCTGAGGCTCCGTAGTATTAACCTCTGAGGCTCTATAGTATTACCCTCTAATGCTCCGTAGTATTACCCTCTGAGGCTCTGTAGTATTACCCTCTGAATCTCCTTAGTATTACTCTGTGAGGCTCCGGAGTATTACCCTCTGAGGCTCTTTAGTTTTACCCTCTGAGGCTCCGTAGTATTAACCTCTGAGGCTCTATAGTATTACCCTCTAAGGCTCCGTAGTATTACCCTCTGAGGCTCTGTAGTATTACCCTCTGAGGCTCTGTAATATTACCATCTCAGCTCTGTAGTATTACCCTCTGAGGCTCTTTAGTATTACCCTCTGAGGCTCCGTAGTCATACCCTCTGAGGCTCAGTAGTATTACCCTCTGAGGCTCCATAGTAATACTCAGTGAGACTCCGTAGTACTACCCTCTGAGGCTACGTAGTATTACCCTCTGAGGACTGTAGTATTACCCTATGAGGCACCGTCGTATTACCCTCTGAGGCTCCGTAGTATTACTCTCTGAGGCTCCGTAGTATTACTCTCTGAGGCTCCGTAGTATTACCCTCTGAGGCTCCGTAGTATTATCCTCTGAGGCTCCGTAGTATTACTCCCTGAGGCTCCGTAGTATTACACTCTGAGGACTGTAGTATTACCCTCTGAGGTTCCATAGTATTACCCTCTGAGGCTCCGTAGTATTACCCTCTGAGGCTCCATAGTATTACCCTCTGAGGCTCCGTAGTATTACTCTCTGAGGCTCCGTAGTATTACTCTCTGAGGCTCCGTAGTGTTACCCTCTGAGGCTCCGTAGTATTATCCTCTGAGGCTCCGTAGTATTACTCTCTGAGGCTCTGTAGTATTACCCTCTGAGGACTGTAGTATTACCCTCTGAGGTTCCGTAGTATTACCCTAAGAGGCTCCGTAGTATTACCCTCTGAGGCTCCGTAGTATTACTCTCTGAGGCTCCGCAGTATTACTCTCTGAGGCTCCGTAGTATTACTCTTTGGGGCTCCGTAGTATTACCCTCTGAGGCTCTGTAGTATTACCCTCTGAGGCTCTGTAGTATTACCCTCTGAGGCTCTGTAGTATTACTCTCTGAGGCTCTGTAGTATTACCATCTGAGCTCTGTAGTATTACCCTCTGAGGCTCTGTAGTATTACTCTCTGAGGCTCTGTAGTATTACCCTCTGAGGCTCTGTAGTATTACCCTCTGAGGCTCTGTAGTATTACCATCTGAGCTCTGTAGTATAACCCTCTGAGGCTCCGTGGTATTACCCTCTGAGGCTCTGTAGTATTACCCTCTGAGGCTCTGTAGTATTACCCTCTGAGGCTCTGTAGTATTACCATCTGAGCTCTGTAGTATTACCCTCTGAGGCTCTGTAGTATTACTCTCTGAGGCTCTGTAGTATTACCCTCTGAGGCTCTGTAGTATTACCCTCTGAGGCTCTGTAGTATTACCATCTGAGCTCTGTAGTATAACCCGCTGAGGCTCCGTGGTATAACCCTCTGAGGCTCTTTAGTATTACCATCTGAGGCTCCGTAATATTACCCTCTGAGGCTCCGTAGTATTACCCTCTGAGGCTCCGTAGTATTACTCTCTGAGGCTCCGTAGTATTACTCTCTGAGTCTCCGTAGTATTACTCTCTGAGGCTCCGTAGTATTACTCTCTGGGGCTCCGTAGTATTACCCATAGAGGCTCCATCCACGAAGGACTGTACTATTACTCTTCAAGGATCTGTGGTCTCACTATGAGGCCCGCTGCTGTCAGTCGAAGCGCTCAGTCACAGAGTTGAACAAAATGCACCTTATAGTCTGAAGAATACGGTAATATTCAAACACAGATCAAAGGTCAAGCCAACAAGAAAATACATTATCACAGTCTTACTTTCTTTTGAAGACGGTCACAGGTGACATGATGTCTGACCTGCAACTTTTGGCACGATTGAGTTTGACTTGTTCTAAAGTGAATTGGCACTTTCAAAATAAAAGCTCTTCTCTTCCAGGGAACCAGGTGAGCAGCAGACTGATGAGCATGCGCAGTGCTAACGGGCTGCTGATGCTACCTCCCAAAACAGAGCAATACGTGGAGCTGCACAAGGGCGAGGTGGTTGATGTCATGGTCATCGGCCGGCTATGATGTCATCAATGAGGGACGCGAGAGTTGGCGTTGTTTAGCGCGGATGGGAATGGGTGGTTCACGGTGCATGTCCACATATCATTGACTATTCTGTAATATGCAACGGCACAGCTAGTTTTTATTGATTTGGATAACGTTGAGGTCAAGTCAACATCTCGATCACGACCTCGGTACATATGGAGAAAAAAAAATATGAAAATAAAAAGATTATAGTATTTCAAATACAAGATATAACTTTTAATGAAAAAATCTAATTATAAAAAAGAAATTTATTCTGTAATATATTATTATGATTATTCCTATTATTATCATCATTATTATTCTTATTATTCTCATCATTATTCTATTAAGGCAACTTTGTTCCTTTCATTGCAATTGCTTTGTGTGTTCAATGCTAGACCTTATCTATAGCAGTAGCATTTTAATAGACAGCTGTAGGTGCCTGCCAGGACGGAAAAAAAAAAGAAATTATTTTCTCATCTTAAGTGGAAAAAAAAAATAATAATCTGTTTTTTAAAATATATGAAGAGGAAGACTCCAGATTTCCCACGGTGCTCGGCTAAGAGGAAGAGGGGGGCACTTCTTCTTCTGAGAGCCCATCAAGGTGACACTTTGGTTTTTCTCTCATTAGTATGCATCATAATGGCTTCACAAAGAGCTTTGCTTGTTGTTTATCTTGTGAGTCTTGTTTATGTGCGCAGTGCCAAAATGCCTGGGCAGGTGAGAGCCGGTGGTGGGAGGGGGAGGTACAGGGGCGAACCCCAGAATCTGACCCTGACGCTTACTTATATTCAAGGTGACCAGGTAAACCGCCCTCCCTCCCCTTTTGCTCTCCGCCCTCGAGGGGCGAGCAGAACCTGGGAAAACACTCTTTTATTTGGTCAAATATTCACCAGGGGGAATATAAGAAACAGCTTCTTTAAGTGCTGACAGCCTTTTTAACCACAAAAAATGTACAGAGAAAAAAGAAGAACCCTATTGTACAGATCTATGTGACCAGCACTCCTGAGGAAATTATTAAGCAACGAGGAGACATTGAACTACGCTGTACTATAACATTTTCTGTAATGATATGAAACTGATGAAAGAGACTACAATAATAAAAATCCTTGATCATTATGTACAAAAAAGTTCTTGTTGGGTTTCCTTTTTAATAAAATATATACAAACTAATCAAAGTGTTCTGATTTTTTGGGGGTTCATTTGCAGGTTTTTTTTTTACATGTTCCTCAACTATCAATGTGGCTTTTTAAATTTAATCCATTCTAAGTGTTCAACTACTCCTCAAGTACTGGCCGTGACTCAATCCATAAATAGATATATCAATAGGAAGTTAAACACATTTATTAAACTCCATTTCATTTTTACTTTTTTCTATTTGAACATTGGTCTGTGAATATAATCCTGACATTTAACCGGTCCAAGGTACAAAAAAGGTTGGGGACCCTTGATTTAAATTATTAAATTCAATTCTCGTCCTCAAATATAAGGCTTTGATATACATCAAAAATATTGTGGATCAATTCTGAGTTTATACTCGTTCAAAAAATGTATTTATATTTGAATCATGGATGTGATCCACAAGGGAATTCATTATCCTTTAAGGATTAACTGTTGTAAAACCTACTTAAATTAAATTAATTAATTTCAATATTTCTACATCCACATTTAGGTTTTTCTTCCCAAATGAATATGTCCAGAATCAGGAAACTTTTATTGAAACACAACACAGGAATTTGTTTTGGTGTCAGTACAGAAAATAAATAAAAAGTGTTTAATTTAATAAGAAACATAAAATAGACACAACTGTAGAATGGCATTAAAATTAAAATTAAAAAACATTTGATTAAATGATATTTATGATCAGACAGCAGACGGGTATAAAGAGAACACAATACATTAGTTATTAGTTCATAATTTAACTACATTTCCTTGATCCACACATGTATATACTCTGATCTTTGATTCTCTGTTAAGGCGTTGAAAGTATTTTTAAAATTATTTATAAATGCTTCTAGTCCTGCAATCTTTCAAAAATAATTTGGCAGAAATTCATGTGGTACAGTGGGGAAATAACCAATTTAATATCTACTTGAAGGTGAAAACTGGCAATCATTTAATTGACCCTCTGACTAAGTTGTCAAAGCATTTACTACCACGATCCTTTAAATAAAGAAGCCATGACTCACCAGCTCCTTCAACTGCCTCGGCTTTCCCTCCTTCGAGGAACATTTCGGAGCGTTTGGAACATCAGGAAAGATCCCAGTGAGGGAAAAGAGGTTGCGTGCAGAGGTGTCAGGAAGGATTAACCTAATAGAAAATACAGCAGCTTCAGGCGGTTGGTGCAGATATTTCTGCAGCAGCGTGAGATTAGAGCGTTTCTGTTCTGCTCTGCGAGGTGAAATGACAGTAGATCCCATTAGCTGGTGATGATTAATCGTGCTCTGACAAGAACTTTGTTCAATTAAATCTCGCACAGTGTGTGTGCACGCAGCCATGAAAGTAAGAGGATTTGTGTGGAGATGAATGAATAATTGAACATCACTGTCTTTAAATCCCTGTGAAGCATTTTTGTCTTTCTTTTTTTTTTTTTGTTGGAGAAATTTGATTTGGAAAAGAATCTTAATTACTTTCAGTCACACTTCAGTGCTGATGTCATAACTTCTGTTGGCAAATCCTGTTAGCACATTTCAGCCGTTACCACGAGCAAAGTAGAAACTGTAGAGACGCCAATAATAAGACTTGACAATGAATAAACAGATAAATAAGCAGGAAATTGAATCATAATAAAAAGAAAATAGTAAAAGATGCAGTTATTTTAACATTAAGATTTACTTCAGACACTAATATGACAAAAGCGTATCACATAAATAAATATCAAAGCACTGAGACATTATATACCTCAGCCAAGGAGGTCACTTCACAGGGTAATGTTCTATTACCTAGTAAGGATTAAATGTCAAACAAATAACAAATAATTTTGTCACCAAATTCCCGCGGAAGGTGATTTATGTTTGATAGAATGATGTTTTCTGTTTTTTAGGGCACTTTGTTAATCCTAAACACCTCAAGAAACTCCATAAACAACTTTATGATCATGTTTTGTTGACAAACAAACAAACTTATTTGACAGAGGTAACAATTACTGGATGTGCTGTTGTTGGTTTGTGTGAGCACATGATTTTTTTTATTGCTGCTGTCTTGCTTGAACGTTATCAAATAAAACCACTGACATTTATTTTAACTACTAAATGATGAAGGCTCTTATGCAGGACATCCAGAGTAACCCTCTGCATGACACTATGGCCGCTCAGAAGAGTAACCACGGCAACAGACTCCTCTCCATGCACTGCAGAATGGAGCGCTTTAAGACATCCTTGTTCCTTCTGCTATTAGATGTTACAACATAACTTCCTCAAGCTTGACATGCACTTTTTACTTCTGTTGGCAACTTTTGAGTTATTTATTTACGTCTTTTTATATGTTTTGTATGTATTTATGTTTATCTATCTATCTATCTATCTATCTATCTATCTATCTATCTATCTATCTATCTATCTATCTATCTATCTATCTATCTATCTATCTATCTATCTATCTATCTATCTATCTATCTATCTATCTATCTATCTATCTATCTATCTATCTATCTATCTATCTATCTATCTATCTATCTATCTATCTATCTATCTATCTATCTATCTATCTATCTATCTATCTATCTATCCATCCATCCATCCATCCATCCATCCATCCATCCATCCATCCATCCATCCATCCATCCATCCATCCATCCATCCATCCATCCATCCATCCATCCATCCATCCATCCATCCATCTATCTATCTATCTATCTATCTATCTATCTATCTATCTATCTATCTATCTATCTATCTATCTATCTATCTATCTATCTATCTATCTATCTATCTATCTATCTATCTATCTATCTATCTATCTATCTATCTATCTATCTATCTATCTATCCATCCATCCATCCATCCATCCATCCATCCATCCATCCGTCCGTCCGTCCGTCCGTCCGTCCGTCCGTCCGTCCATCCATCCATCCATCCATCCATCCATCCATCCATCCGTCCGTCTATCCATCTGTCTACATTAAATATCATGAAATAGTTTGTGTATTTAGTGAAAATGCTATACATTTGAAAGGTTCGTCTGAACATGTTTTACTTTAAATAAAAAAAAGGTTAATTTCATTCAGTGAGTTAATGAACCTCTTAAAAATGTTCAGATTAATATCCGGTTAATATGCGGGTAAAGTGTAATGACTCCGTCTGGCGGTGTGGTGTCGCTGTGGAGCCGCGCTGTTGCCAGGGTGACGGCTCACAACAGCCGGCGAAGCTGCGATGGCTTCAAGTGTCCCGTCTGAGCTCGACCCGCTGAGACGGTCTGCGAAAAGCTCCGAGGAAACACCGTCTTCTCCTCTAACCTCTCTCCGGACTTCATGTCCCGAACCCGAAGGATTTTAAAAAGCGAGTTCGAGGCAAAGTTGGTGAAGTGGTGAGTTCTCTCGTTACCGTTACTCAGGTCCGGTTAGAGCTAACAAGCTAATTAGCTAACTGTGTTCGAGCAAAACACAAACATTCGAACAACTCTGGCGCTCTGAACTTTCCTGGTTTGTTTATCACTTTATAAACTCCTTTTATCAGCAACCCTTTTGCGTCAGTCTTAGGCCCAGACGTTGCATCACTAACTAGGCTAATTTAACTAATCTCTGAGCACTTAACCACTCAGCCATGTAAACATATTTATGACAAATGAACAATAACCTCATGGTTTACACTGTGTGGAAGTTTAGTTGAACTGTTTTTAAACATACATTTTCTTGTTTTAAACTCCTGCGATTAGTTTTGACTTTTTATGGAACTTAAAAATGTCCTCAAACAACATTTAGTACGTCGCAGATTTTGGCTTTTTACTACTAATATTTATGTTGTGAGGGGTTTGAAAAACTGAAAGACAGCAAAGCAAAGAGACATGCATAATATAAAGGCATTTTAAAAATATTTTCATAATATTACAATTTTATATAGGTGAAAAAACAGTGGAGATAATTCCGAGGAAGATAAACAAAGTTTTCCAAACAATATCAGTAACATGCTTTTATACTTTCCTAATGTTCATTCCAAATAAACACCTTTGATACCAGTAATAGAACCTGGGATTTAAATCCTAATAGTTTTAAAGTGGCCTATAAATTCAGTTGTAGAATCTGGAGTCGTGCTTTGCTGCCTGTTTAGTGTTTAACAAGCGACTTTTAAGTACAATTACGTTTCAATTAAGTAATACTGAACCATAAAAAGAACACACCGCAGTACTTTTTATTTGCTTTCAAGCGTTTCTGTGATTTACTTTGTAGTTTTTTTATAGGCTGTGTTTAAAAACTGGAAAAAGTGCCCAGGGACCGATTTTGTCTAAGTCTGATCTAAGGTCAAGGTAACACACATACAACGTTGTACTTTTGTGTTTTTTATTTACCTGTAAGATACAGACTCAAAGATGCTTGATCCATTCTGATAGTGTTAAAAAAAGTCATCATTACTTGAATTTGAAATTTAAAGACTTTGAGCAACACAAATGTATCAAACAATCAACAACATTAAAAGTTAAATTAAACATTTCATCCTTACAACAATCGACGATCCATATGTTGCTTGATAAAGCAAGGAGGAAATCCTAATGCTGTTCATCGATAAATGATTAATTCAATCCTTTTTTTAAAAGTCTGTAAATGATCCCAAGAAAGCAAAATAGTGAGGCTACGCTAATGTAAAGAGTCTTTTTAACGTAATGACCTCTCACTGGTTATTGGTGACTGGTCTCCAGGTATCTCTGTCCTTCCTCAGAGCAGTTAAATGTCCACTGATCCTGGACTTGATTAAGCCCAAAAGGGAACAGATGGCCCTCAGCAAGTCTCCACTGTTTGTCAGCCGCCACTCTAAACCGAGCTAAACGCCTCGGCCAGGGAGGGGTATCCGAGGCTGGACCGAGACCAACTTTGATCAGCTTTTGGAAGTCGCCAGAGTAGGGGGGAGGAGGTCAGACATTGGCATGCCATCGGAAACTCTAAGATGGTTTTAACGATAAGGCTGAAGCCTAAAGTAAAAGTAGTCCTGTTCTTTCTTCCACATCTTTTTTTCATGCTGACTTTATGTCTTCATGTTTTCTTTGTATGCATCCCTGATCCTCCTCTAGAGAGTTATATGATGTTTATTTTAATTGTTTTCCAGAGTGACGGACGAGATAAAAAAGCCTCCAGGATCGTCTCCTCTATGTGCAGGATTATGGCCCCTGATTTGAGTGACTCCTCATAAACAGATCTGGTTGGACCTCCGGGTTGTTAAAGTATATGCTGCCGCTGTGGCCATGATCACGTCCCACATGAACGGCTTCGCACAAGAGGCCCCGGGTCAGGCCAAAAGCCACCGGGAGAGAGCGGTGGACTGTCCGGGCGAGGACGGGGGTGTGCTCCACATCGAGAGGATCCAGCACTACCAGGAGGAGCTGAGGAAGAGGAGGGAGGAGGACAACAGGGGCAGACACGACATCGACCCCAACGCCTCCCTGAGGCTCAAGAAGCTGTCGCAGAACCCCAAAGTGGGCATCGACAATCCCACCTTCGAGGGCAAAGACATCCAGAGTTCTGTCGTCGGTGAGTAGATGAGAACAAAAGGCGGGAGAACAATGACCACTGAGGGGGCAGGGCAGCAGTCGGCTGAGGGAAGGAGTCGTCTACCAGCCTCATCCCTAACTTAAACAGATCTTTACTGTCCTGACTTTAATGATGGTGCTCATAAAGAACCCTCTAGAAACAGATCATCTTATCAACTTCCAGCACAGTGGTTAGAGCGATCGCCTCACATGTGCGTTTACTCCGGGCACTCTGGTTTCCTCCCACAGTCCAAAAACATACTGAAGTTGATTGATTGTTAACTTGGGGAAATTGTCCGTAGGTACGAGTGTGTCTAAGTATCAATGGTTGTATGTCACACACACACACAGGTCCTGTCCAGGGTGTCCCCTGCCTTGTGCCCGAAGAAACTGGGATATTCTTCAGTTTTAAATGGTGTGGGCAGAGCCTTTTTTTTGGTCAGATAGTTAAGGAATGAATCAAATTTGAACTTTTTTTATATTAGACATTTTTTTCAGTAGACAAAAAAATCAAAGTGAAACCACACGAAAATCCTCAAAAAACATGAAACGACAAAATATGAATAAAAAGTTGAATATGTTCAGAAAAAAAGAGCCCCCGTCTCCGCAAGAAAGGACTTCTGGTGGCCCCCCGTTGGGCCAGTTGAGTTCATGTGTGTACCCTACATCTGTGCAGAAGTGGACGACCTGCTGGTGGCGCTGAAGGGCGTTCAGCACAGTCTGGACGATGCTCAGAGTCAACAGGACGCGGAGCTTCTGCTACAGCTCTGCGCTAAAGAGGAGTTCCGGTTTGCCTACATCATCTTCGGCGCCGTGTCCCAGCAGATGGAGCAAGCCACTTCCCCTCTCACTTTACAAGCTCAGGACCTTTGCCTGGAGGTAAGCTATCGCTCTCACGGTGAACTTTTTGTGTATGTTGATAAAACGGCAGCATCAGGGTTTTTAAGGACCATTGTTACTTATTCAACAAGGAAGAATCTGTATCTCAACCAGATCCTGGTACATTGCAGATCATTTCAAACTAGTGTAGCTTCCCTCTGAACATGCCAGTAGTAAAAACATGGTTCTCTTGTTCTCTGCCATCCCTCTCAGTAAATGTTACCTGAAAAGCTCCCATAATGCTTTGCCGCCCAGCCAGAGTTTGAATACAGTATTGTAGTGACCGATAAGGTTGTGTTGAAGTTTATGTTCTGTTCAAATAAATCACCTGTTTGTAACAAAGTTACGACGACTGCTTATTATAACTATATAACTAAATGTTCAGTGAGATCACTGAAAGTTAACCACAGTACGGTTGGTGAGAAAACTTGATTAGTTTCAGTTGCTGCCGAATCTGTAAGCAGTGAGATGCTGTTAGTGTTAGACCGATTGTTTTAAACTCAAGACCCAGGGGCCCAATCACGCCAACTGACTCATTTCATGTGGCCCCTGTGGGAGATGAATAGCAGATGCAGTTGGATTTAGAATTAAATCCTGTTGTTTTAATGAATTTCAAGCATTTGCTGGAGGACTTCTGTGTAATCGAGTTGGCATATCAGATGTTTCTCGACCATTTGAAGCTGAATGAAGCTATTGTATTTCAATCAAGAGATACTTTTGAATATGCTGCTGTTCAAACTCCTGTTTATTAGGGCTGGTGTTGGAGGCTTTTTTAACTCCTTAATCCTTGTGACAAAATGGTTTTATTTCAATTTAATGCAATTTAAAATCCAGTAAGTTAATAATAAGTAAGTAATTAAGTAAAGGTTATTTGTAAAGCCCCTATTCTAGACCAGTGTCTCAAAGCGCTTTAACAATCAAAAACAATACAAAGTTAAAATATATACTATAAAAGGCCAAGACACATAAGACAAACACAGGAGTCCCAGAAAATCAGGGAACATTCAATCTGACTCCAATGTTTTTGGGTCCCCTTGTTAGTCTTTAGAAATCTGAAATTAGCTGTGTTTTGGACCTGATGCCTCTTTTGCTGTAGATTAATAGAAACATTTTAACTCATTGTTGAAAAATCAATACAAAAACGGTACAGACAGGGTGGAGAAAAGCCCCTTAGTGTAGTTGAAAATTCTGTGAAAGCTACGGCAAAGAGTCACCATGAGTTCATTGAAAGTTCACCGCTGCACCACAATCACTACTCCAGTCTCGACAAGACGACGGAGAGAAAGCCGGTCGCCGCGATCGGCCTCCATCTCAGTCAAAACAACATGCACGATAACCGGACGTGAAGATCCCACCTACCGGGCACCGTGCCCGGGGCGCTTAACAACACCTAATGGTTTGAGCTGCAGAAGTCTAAACTAAGTGGCTGTGCAGTGTTACTCTGACCTAATCTCCCAGCAGCCTCTGGTGCAGCCTGAGCGTCCGCTGTGCTCTACAGGAGGAAAGACAGAAAAAGAAACTGCAGCAGATTACAGTTGGGTGAGGAGCAGAGATGATTGGAGGGTTGGTGGAGTGTTTGCTCGCCTCAGAAAGGACTTCTCAATCTTGCATCAATTAGCTCAGCTCTTATGAGACTCGTTCCAGTCCGTAATGGTCCCCGCTCCAGAACACATTTGTCACATGAAAAAGAAAATTCCCTCGCAGAGGAATGGGAATCTGGTTAATCTGCCTGCAGAGAAACACATTTCTGTGGTTTGTTTCCCACTTGTTCAATTGAAACTTTGCATCCACATTCATCTTCACCACCACATAACAAACAAGACATTTACACATATTGCAGAAATTCATTTAAAAACATTTGAGGCTTCCTTTTATAAAAAACTATAAAAATTATTTTATAAATCATACCCTTTTTATTTAATTGCAGATTTACAGAATTTAGATGATCATCTTCACCGGTGGTAAATAACACCTTAAAATTATTGCAGTTAGTATCATTTTTGACCAGCTTTGCTAATGTCTTTATTTTCAAACATCAGTTTAAAGATTTAACCTGATTTTCAGAGATTGTAACTTGAATAAGGTACCACTCTCTATTTCTGGTGGAGCCTGTCCAGCTACCAAAAAGAGCAAAAAAATTATGTGAAATTGTGTGAGGACTCACTGGAGACCTTGGCTCCTACAACATTTTTCAGTGACGTCATCTGCCACTAAAGAAACGGTATAAGCCATAGAAGGTGAAGGTGCAGTACAGAAATGTATGTTTTTTTCTTATTATAATACCCATTTTGTAATGAAAAATGTGTCATTACTAACACTTTAATTAATTAAATTGACCTGACACAAAGGAAATAAACGAGTCCATCTGATTGAAATATCTCACCAGCTCAGTGTGGACAAAGCCTTTTGATTTTGTGGGGTTTTTTTCAGGTTCAAAAGATCCTTCAGTCAAGCAAGAATAAGGAAGGCCTCGACCTCCGGTCGCTGCTCACCAATCCTCATCTCCAGGTCAGATGACTCACCGTAACCAAACTGAACAGTAACAAAGACCGTCAGGTTAGATAGGAGGTCAAAGGGTATTTCTGTGTCTTAAAATAAGTGGAAAAGTGGGATTTAACTGTAGATTATCTACTCAAAGACAGAGGGGTTAAGGTCTTAAGCCTGCTCAGTTTACACACAACAATTGTTGTTCATATGGTGGTGTTTCGTTTCATGAAAGACTTTCCTAAAACCTTTACTTGTTTCATGAGTAACAATTGTCGCCTTCTTTGGATGTATGGACATGCGGATGTCAAGCAAATATACTCGATCAATATATACATAGTAGACAATTCCCTGCCAGGAAATGGCGAGAGTGGACTGTGTACTTTGCCTTGTGACGGATAAACTATTAAAGCTACAAAAGAGTCAAATCCCACGTTGATAATTTGGACTTTTATCTACATTTTAAAGTTGGAATGGTGGGTCTCGGTCAAAGTATGCCAGAGAGGTCGACCTTTGAAAAACAACGATTATTTTATTTTTCCCCAAGCACCATTCATTGTCAAAGGGAAATGAGTATAACCGTTACAACTCTGGAAAGTATCACTGTTTTTGGTCTTAATTTGTGGATTTGTATGAATTGAATTTTAATATTACTCAAGGTCAGTTGGCCCCCTCCACCCCACTGCGCAAATATTCCGTAAAACACAATCATTAAAAACCATGAATTTTTCTCGCATCACTCACCGTCATTCATGGGTCACAGTTAAAAAACTACACCTCGTAGGATAAAAGTTCAACTCAAACTAAAGTACGCAGGACGTGTGCCTACATTTTAAAGCTGGAATGGTGTTTCTACGTGAACGTTTTTAAGAGCAGATGTTTGAAATACGCCTTTTTTTTCCTTATGGGAAATTTATCGCAGTTTATATTTATATGTAGTTTATTTTATTTATTTTATATATTCTGGTGAGAACACTTATAGTGCTACTCCGATCGAGCCGCACATTTTGATCTTTTGTCTGCAACAGTGCAGGGCATAAAAAAGTGCCAAAAAAGGGAAGGAGGACGAATAATAAGAAGCATAGCTCACTAATTGTTTTACCAACTCATACTCCTGTGCAAGTACATTCCCAAAATAAGAAAGGTTTCGACAAGAGAAGGGACAAGCCGCGATCTCAGGTGTAAAAGATTCTGAGGCGCAGCAGGAGGTGTGATATTTTGCCCGAGACAACTGGCAGGAGATTGGAGAACTGATGGAAAGGATAAGCGGCGCAGAAAGAATTCATCAGTATGTGAGAAAACGACTTGAATGAACGAGTGGTTGGTGAAATTGTCTTGGTATGACGCTCATTCATCCAGAAGGGACTTGGAGTAGAGCCTTTTTGCTACCGACTTGAGTCGGATTGATTGGTTAAACACCCAAAAAATGTTGATGATGGAGCCTTTAGTTCATTTATTTCTATAGTTTGTTGCTGTACTAGTGAGAGGTGTTTCAGTTTCACACGTTTAAATGAGAAAATATATTCACATCAATTGTCTATTAACTAAAATGAAAACCTGGAGATTTGTATCAGGATTCTTTTAGCTCCACAAAGATCTGTATGTGTGTGTAGAAACCCTGGCGGCCTTTTCACCTCTCCTCTGAGATCCATGTTGGCAAGAGGGGGGCAGGGTGTGAGTCCGACTTTTGGCATCAAAACTGGAGCAGATTAAAGTCTCCACCTTTGCCGGAATCAAATAAGTGGCCTTGTTCCTCTCAGACTCCTCAAGCTCACACTTCCAAGAGCGTCTCCTCCGGTCCACCTTACCGTCGCTCCTGTTTTCTCCTCGGTGCTCCTCCATTAGCAGTCGCCCCGAGATGTTTGATGGCGAAAGATCCCGCCTTCGGAGATTAAAAGGGATTGTGTGCGAGGAGCAAAGCTTACCCTTCCTCTGCTCGCTCAGCTTTCGTGGGATGGAAAGACTAACTTGAGCAATTATTGAACGCAGCGCTCAGAGAAAGTGTCATATTAGTTGGGATTATGGGGTAACTTGCATATAATGTAGAACCAGGGTGTCGAACTCAGTCAGAGAAGGAGCCAAAATGATTTTGTCAGTCGAACAAAATGTATATTTACTGAACTGAAGGAGTCTGATTGTGGTATTGTCTCTTTATAATTTGAGGTTCAATACAAGTCTATGTTTGTCCTCCTTTATCAAACACTATCTAAAAGAAATGATCTCTGTTCCTTATCTTATCCTAAACCCTGGCATCTAGGTCACCACATCAACATGAGCTTTAGGCTACTTTTATTCAAGCCAACTGTCTGACCGTCTCTATAAAACACCTCTGAGTTTAACAGAGAACTGTTGAACTGTTAAAGGGATTCTCACACTGTACTTCTATTCTAACAAGGACAACATGTTCTGCATCTCGTTTCTTAATGTCCTATCTTAAAGAATCTATGTTGGGTGATTTAATGTTCGAGAACTGTGGAATATTTTGATAAATACATTGTGGCAGATGCACCATTAGTAAGTGGGCTGAAGCAGTTTTTTTCTACTGATCCTTCTCTACATTTATCCTTGTATTTGATGTCTACGACACCTGCTGAATAGCTAGTACAACTTGGGTGGAAAAACTTTATGTAGTTCTTGTAATGTAATACTGTATTTGCTGCAGGCGCTGATTCAGGCTCACGACGGCGTCGCGCTGCCGGAAAACACAGAGGACAGTGTCGCCCAGTATCTCGGAGAAACCGTTAAACTTGTTCGACTGGAGAAGACCCGGGACACTCCACTGGTAAGATGGTCTTCAGCGTTGACTCTGTCGTGACTGCTTTGTTTGTACCGCTGTCTTGTTGTGGTAGAAGTTAGCAGGTTCTGACATTTTGAACAATGTCAACTAATGCCCAAGTTTAGTCAGTGACTCACAAGGTCAGAGTTATTCCAATACAAATTCAGTTCAGCTAGGTTTAAAACTAGGAAACTTACCCGGGCCAGACTTTCACAGTGGCCAGTAATCGGCAGTTAATGACAAAACATATTTGTAATGAAAAGAAAAACAAAGTTTATTCATGGCTTTGGATATTAAAAATAGTCTAAAAGGAAAAGCTCATAAAATGTTGTTGCTAAGCTACACAGAAATGATGGATGGATGGATGGATGGATACCTTATTTCTCTCCCAAAGGAGAAATTAATTTGTCCATCTAATCCATACTTACAAACATCCACAAAAAAATACATAAAAACTTACAAAAATACCTAAATGTTCTATTCCAGGATATTGTCCTTCTCTTCTACTTTTTTCTTAATTATTAATATTTCCTTTTACTGTCTGGTTTTACTCATCCTTACCTGAAAATATTATATATATATATTTATTATTATTATTATTATTATTATCAATTATTTTTTTTCAGTTTGGAGTTGGAGTTTCCAACAACACATAATCTCTTTAATTAACTAATTACATATTGGTTTAATATGAAAGTATATCAGTGGCATTAGAATTTTAATGGTTAAATTCAACATTTTAAATCTTGAGACTTTGATTTATTTTAATTGAAAAGTTTTTTTTATTTTTTTTAAATAATTTAATTCAATAATTTGTATATTGAAAGGTTGAATTTTGTTTTTAATACATAAAAAGTTAAATGAATAATTGAATTGATTTACAATTAAGTTTAAAAAATGTAATATTACCCAAATGAATCCTTGGAGTTGACATTGAGTTTGATACCCTAATTCTAACAATTCAATTATGCATCTTTTTTTAAATATTCTTATCTTGTTCAAAATTCTATTTAAAGCTGTATTTTTTATTCTATTGCTAAAAAGAAAAACTTCAATATATAAATGATTGAATTATACTAATCAAATAAATAATAAAATGTTAAAGAAATAACATTTCAATACAATAAAACAAAGTGTAAACATTTCAATGCCACTGATGCCTTTTCCGTAGTTTGAAGTAGGTTTAAGTAGTTTTTGTGTGAATAAAGTTTTATTGAAAAATGCAACTGTATGTGTTTGGCTTCAGCACCAGCAACTCTGGTGTGTTTAGTTAAAAAGTCTAATCTTGAAGTTACTGATAGAGAGCTGACCCTCGACCATAAGAGGATGATGGGAAAACATCACAGAAGTCAACAGACCTTGATTTTCTGGATGTTTGTCTGTATGAGTTGAGGTCATCCTGACATGTGAGGGTCTCACTTGAATCATTTCAATACAATAGACATGTTAGTTCTTCACACACGCTCTGGTGCATTTTTTTTTAGCATGTGGTTTTCATTTTGATTCTATCGGGATCCGTGTTACTCTAGTTTTTCATGGATTGATGCAAACTTCCTGATTGTGACCCTCAGGGGGCGACGGTTCGCAATGACGTGGACAGCGTGGTGGTCAGCCGCGTGGTGAAAGGAGGCGTGGCCGAGCGCAGCGGCCTGCTGAGCGAGGGCGACGAGATCCTGGAGATCAACGGCATCTCTGTCCGAGGGAAGCACGTCAACGAGGTCCACGACTTACTGGTGAGACTGGAAGACATTTGCAGAGACACGTACAACAATACGACATATTGCAATACTGTGGGAACAAGGATATATTTGTAGTATTGTTGAGTACCTGACTCTGGTGTTGCAGAATTTACAGACCACATGACTCTTGACAAAATCGTGACTGCTTTCATTTGTTTTGAAACCAAAATATGTTCAAGCATCAGCTTTAAAAACTGCTGCAGTCGACTGTATCTTCTCATCCTCAGTCATAGCCGGGATCTCTTGGGATTTCACTGCTCCTTTAGGTGTGGAGGACGTAATAGCTGCTGCCATCTAGCGGTCGCAAAGTTAATTACGAGACAAAAATGAACAAACATCAGCTTTAAAAGTAGCTGGAGTCGACTGTATCCTCTCGTCCTCGGTCATTAGCAGGATATTAATGGTTCCTTTAGCTGCGGAGGACATAATAACTTCTGCCATCTAGCGGCTGGACGTTAAATTGCAACACAAAAATGAACAAACGCTTTGAATATTTGCACGTAAGACGTTTTTCTTTTCCCTTGTGTTATCTAAGGGTCAAGGTGACCCCGAATGGGTTTGTGGTATCCTTTGGATACGAGGGGAATGACCTCTCTGTCTTCCATAAACACGTATGCAGTGGTGAAGGTCGTTGACTTTGACCCAGAGATAACACAAGGGATACCACAAATACATTTGTATTCAGGCCTTCAGGTCACTTTGACCCTGAGATAACAGGAGATAACTAGTTTGGTGAAATATCAACCATAAAAGAACTATGCTAGAAAATCCCGAAATTTAAAGAAAGTTAAAGTTTCAAATTAATACAAGTTGAATATCTCGACGGTTTGGATGTTTTAAATGGATGGATCTTTCTCACACCCTTTGTCTCACAGGCACAAATGCAAGGAACTCTGACCTTCCTCCTCATCCCGAGCACCCAGATTAAACCGGCCATCCACAGACAGACGGTGGTAAGTCCCCATAGCGTGTAAAAGTGCGACAAGCCCGTCTACATGCCAGTGACCTCACTCCACCGCCCTCAGATGCACGTGCGAGCCTACTTCGACTACGACCCCTCCGACGACCTGTTCGTGCCGTGCAGGGAGCTCGGCCTGTCCTTCCAGAAGGGGGACCTGCTCCACGTCATCAGCCAGGACGACCCCAACTGGTGGCAGGCGTACAGGGACGGTGACGAGGAGAACCAGCTGCTGGCCGGACTGATTCCAGGTGAGAAGGGTTTTGATATCGTTCATCGCTATGAAGGTAAAATGAGAAAATTCATAAAAATGTGATCAAATCATAGAGAGTGAATCACACGTTTTCAATCTCAGGGGTTCTATTGAAAAAATTAAAAAAGTTACAGTAAGTGCATACGAGTTTGTCTTGTCCAGCCTTTATATGGAGTGGTTAACTTTCCAGGGTGTCCCCAACCCCTGACCCCAGATAGCTGGGTTAGTGTTACCTGATTAAAGGTGTAGTTGAGTCTTCTATATAGAAGCATATCATGGTTGAATTTAACTTTTCAAACGTAAGCATTTGATTTTTTTGATTTATTTAAAAGTGTAATTGTTTTTTGTTAAATCATTGTATTCAATATTTTTTATATTGAAAGGTGAATTCTTTTTTATAATTAATAATTTATCTTTAAAAGTGAATATTTTCAAAATATATATTTATATATTTTTTACACAGTCTAATATTCTGATTCCAATAATAAATGTTTATAAATTCAATTATTTTTTTGTTATCGTCCCTTTTAAGTCAATATTGTCTGGTGGCCCAATTATACCAACTTTTCTATATTCATAAAAATATATTAAACTATTCAATATACAAATTATATTGTTAAGTTATTGCAAAAAAAAGGAAATTCAGTGCTTACATTTTTTTTAAAGATTCTATTTAAAATGCTAAAAATGAATATTTATTGAATTTAGATAATGTACTATAAATGTATTGATTTTTTTTTTTGTTCACTTTGAATTCAACTTGTTCATAAAAAAAATCAATGTTTCAATAAATAAATAATTGAATTAAATAATTTAACAATATAATTAGATGCTTAAAAAGGTATTCAAAGTTTTCTACACGTAAAATTAAAACAATATTCTGACGTCACTGCTATACTCTCATACTTCTCCGGCAGTATTTCAGCAGTTGTGTATTCATTGTTCTGGTTGTCTGGCGTGCGGTGCCAGAGCCGAGGTGTTATCCTGACGCCACCCCACAGACAGCAGCTCCATCTGTTCCTCGCACCAGATTAAACCAATCACCTGAGAGTTAGTCCAGATTACTCTTTAACCTGCACCTGCAGCTCCGTGAGCGGCAGAAGGCGAAGCGTTGGAAATGGAAAGTGGTCCAGAGAGAAGAAAAAAAAGACTGATTTGGTTTGAAAATAAAGAGTTCTGTGGTTTCAGGGAAGAACTTCCAGCAGCAGCGAGAGACGCTGAAGAAAACGGTGACGGACCGGAGTCGAGAGCAGCAGGGTAAGAGGATAAACGCCTGAAGTCCCTTATTTATAGAAATCACTCTCTGAATTCTGACGTTCAGGGAAGCCGTGGTACGGAAAGAAGAACAAGAAACAACGGAAGAAGATTGTGTCCAAGAGCCCCGGTGAGTCTCTGAGAAGTGACCTGTGAGCGACTCAATGAACCTGAACAGCGGGTGTCCAGACTCGGGTCAGATTAGTGGCCTCTGTGTACGTCACAGGAGTCCCAGTGCTTTGATTCAAGTCATAAAAGGTATAGAGGATTTAAACGCATGTCTTGGTCCTCAGAGTACGAGGAGGTCCTGACCTACGAGGAGATGTCCCTCTACCATCAGCCCGCCAACCGCAAGAGACCCATCGCCCTCATCGGCCCGACCAACAGCGGCCACGACGAGCTGCGGCGTCGACTTCTGTCCATCGAGCCCGAGAAGTTCGCCGTCGCCGTCCCCCGTGAGACCCAACCCTCAACCCAGCTTTATACCGGACCTTCTCATTCCTCTCCCCCCGTCTTCTTCTTCTTCCAGACACGACCCGGAGCCCGAGGATACACGAGCGGAACGGCCGCGAGTACCACTTCGTGAGTCGCCCCGTGTTCGAGAACGAGCTGGCGGCGGGCAAGTTCATCGAGTCGGGCGAGTACGAGAAGAACATGTACGGCACCAGCATCGACTCGGTGCGACACGTCGTCAACGGCGGACGGATCTGTCTGCTCAGCCTGCACACGAGGGTGAGCCGAGGGTGACGTTGCCGTGGAGACGGCGGGCGGCAACACGTTGACGATGCATGAAAATGAAGATTTTACATCTAGAAATATTCAAAACTATAATCGGTTATTATGAGAAGTAATTAATTCATCACATATAGTTTCATAATCTGGTTATAGAAAAAAATACATTTATATGCGCTCGGGGACCTTTGATTGTATTTCTGCGGCCCTCGGGATGTAAAACTGAACACATAGAAAAGGTTTCTGACTGTGACGGCTAATCATTTTATTTTGTATTTATTGTTTTGTTAACTCAGAACACGACTAAATACAAGTTCATACTTAAGAAATTTTTTTCCGTTTTAGTAAATATTTTTAGCCCTCAAAAATATTTTAAGTGAATATTGGGATCATATTTAAGAAAAGAAAAATCCACCTTTTAATTTATACTTTCAATCAAAGGTTTATCCATATTTTATTAGGACAATTATTTAAGTTTTTATTGTTTTATTGTTATTTCTTTTAAGTTGTTGTTTTTTTTTCTTCTCTTTTGGCTCGATGTCCCCTTACAACAGTCACAGTATATAATGTGGCCCCCGAGTAAAAAGGGGGAAAAAGCTTGAGGTTTCTATGGCAACAGTTCAACTGTTTTATTACACTTTGAATGTTAAAAAATAAACATCTTACGGAGGTTTTTTCTTTTTTAAATGAGTGGATGAAATAGTGTTTTCCTTTCCACAGTCGCTGCTTGTGCTCCGGAGCTCCAACCTCAAGCCCTTCGTCATCTTCATCGCTCCACCTTCTCAGGAACGACTGCGCACTCTGCTGGCCAAAGAGGGGAAAACTCCAAAGGTAGAAACCGATTGTGTCGATTTTGATTTGATTTCTTTTGAGCTATTTTCAACACGTATCTGTAATTATTTACTGTCGTCAGGTCTGCTGGTTATTTCATGTGTAGTTATACGTGTGTTTAATGCTGTCTGCGTCCGCAGCCGGAGGAGCTGAAGGAGATCATCGAGAGGGCCCGAGAGATGGAGCAGAGCTTCGGCCACTTCTTCGACTCCACCCTGGTGAACTCTGACCCCGACCAGGCGTTCCACGAGCTGCGGCGGCTGATCGAGAAGCTGGACACGGAGCCTCAGTGGGTTCCCACGTCCTGGCTCTGCTAGAACTCAGGGAACTTCCTCGTTTTGTAGAGGAGGTGAACTTTGACCCAGGGACTTTCTACTCCTCCTTCTGTGTTGTCGTTTTTTTCTTCGGTCACTCCGACCTAGAGGAATCGTCTGCGTGGTTTATTTATGATTGTAAATATATATTTTCTAGACCAAAAACATCACCGGCGGCGACGGAAACTGCTCCTGCCGTCGTCGTGGGCGACAGTATTACATGTGAGGCTGTGAAGAATCAGGCGTGTGGAGCCGCAGGAAACACGGTAGCGAAGATGATGTTCTTCAAAGGTATTATTTAGACTTTCCATTGTGTTGTCAGTCTTCCAGACAGAGAAGCAGGTGAACCTCACGTCAGGGTGAGAATGTTTCTCTGTCCTTTCTATTCTCTTCATCTCTTCACTCACTTCTGCTTCTATTAAAAACATCACTGGCAGCACCACACGTCACCGCCTTCCTTCCACAGCAGCCAAAACATTATGACCACAAACAAGGTTCAACACGTCATTTTTTTTTTCTTCACCTTTCTGGTTTTTATTAGTAAGTTCTTGGTGACCTTTGACCCTGTCAGGTTGACCCCTGTTCTTTCATTTTTTGCAATCCATATAATTCAATCATTTAATCTTGGATAATGAAAAATACATTTGAAAAGCAAGTTTATGAAAAAAACCTGTGACTTTTAAATATTATTACTTCTTTTTTTTTAAAATAAATATAAACATCATTAAAATTAATGTTCAAGATAAATTTAAAATAATTAAGAAGGTTAATTTAATGTGAGTATATAAATTATACAATACCAGTTGTTGAGGAATAAATGAAGATTAATATTATTTTAAAAAGTTATGTATTTGTAAAGTTACATGTAAATATGTTTTTAAAATGGGCACAGGAAGTATATCAGTACCATCAGAATATTGAATTAATTATATTGATTTTTTTTTAAATCCACAATTTGTGTATTAAAATGTGTTAAATAAAATCCATATTTTAGTATATTGAAAGGTTGGATTTGGTTTGTTTTTCAAACAAATTAAAAATGGAATATAAAAAAGTTATATATTATAATTACAATACCTAAAAATTAGTGATGGTCTTCATGAAGCAGTCATTATTTTCAGAGCCCACTAGATGGCGGTCTCTGCACCATTTTCCTTTTTGTTTTGAACAAATGTTTTAATGAAACATTACCTTTTTTAAACCGATGGCGCCACCTACTGAACTCTAAACCACATGACACTGTTTCATGAAGCTTCATCAGACCATCACTACTAAAAAATAGTTCTCAATTTAATTTTTTTTTTTAGCATTTTAAAGTCAACATAAAAAGTACATAGAACCACCGGACAATAACGAGCATAAAATTACTTGAGCTTCCATTATACCAACATTTTTATATTGAATTTAAATGGATATGAATGGAATTTTTTTGCTAAATAGAGGAAGAAATAATCTCACAACTGTTGGACAATAGATTTATTTATACGTCATCTTTGTTAGTCACACTCAAGTAAAGGGGGCGGGGCTACAGTTTTTACCAGACGTGATGAGCAGCAGACGTCCACGACACAGACTCTCACACACACACTCTGCGTGCAAACACAACATGGAGAGGGGGCCACGGAATGTGTTGACAAACATCACAGTTGTTCACGACCACCGACGAGGCCCCGACACGACCAGAATAAATACGAGGACGGTGGCGGCGCCGCTCACTCGAACAGCAGGTCCTCGTCCCTCTCCTCCGTCAGCATGTTGGCCGGCTCCGCGATCGGGCCCAGCTTGGCCAGGCGGGCCGCGATCTCCTTCTCCGTCCGTTCTCGCAGCTGCTTCTTCTTCTCCTGGATCTTCTTGAGCCTGGAGGGGAGATGCTGGAGTCAGTCCTGTAACATGACCTGGTGATGATCTCCTCACCTGTAGAACTCCTCTCGCTCTCGCTCGTCCAGCTCCGTGATGATGTAGGTGAGCGTGCGGTCGATGCGAGGGATGATCACTGAAGGAGGAGGAGCCCAAGGTCAACTTAATCCCTCCCACAAAATGTTTCAGTTCAACTCACCGTGCTCGATGGCGTTGACGCGGCGGTTGGTGATCTTTATCGCTTCATCCAGAGTGACGAACGAGGTCTGAGAAGAGATTGAGTTCAGACCTGAATAATCAAAGTTGAAGCTTATCATGCATTTTTCTATCATTTGTGCCGAACTTAATGATGTAATTTCCTCCCAGCAATATGGACATGGTCGTATCAGAACAGACAGTTGTTGGACAGGTTGGAAAATGTCATGACAAAGCTTTTAATTTAAAACTTAAAGGGGACTTAAATGAGGTCCAACAGTGCCCCTTACCTGCAGGGAGGCCAACTCCACCAGCAGCTCCACTGCCCGGGCGTAGTTCCTCTTCAACCTGGACAGCTGTTCTCCTCCTCGGGCCAGACCAGTCAGCTCATAACCTACAAACAAGTTACACATCATCACCCACGGTTTCCCCTCATAAAACGTGTGGCACAAGAACGAGTGTTGACTCACTGTCGCTGCCTTCTTGGTAGTGCTCGAACACGGGGAGAGTCACACCTGAAGGTGGAGAACGTTGGTGTCGCAGTCGCTTCTACACGGAATTATAATCTCACCTGCTACGTTTTCCTTCTTGGCTCGGACCTTGACCTGAGCCTTGTTGACGTTCTGGATCACTGTGGTGCTGCAGACGGAGGAGGAGTGTCATCGAGCGTGAACGTTCACTCAACAGTACTGTGACGTTACCTGAAGTCTCCGGCGGCGAATTTGGCTTCAGCGAGAGAGAACGCCGCCTCCCTCATCACATCCCCCATCTTGGTTTTAGTCTAGAGAAGAGACGTTATAATGAAGGTATTAAAACATCGATAAATACTATAAATACTGAAGGACATAAATAACTATTTAAGTATGTTCAAAATAGACTTTAAATGGTATTTTTTAAACATTTTATAATGTATCCACACCACAAAAATTCCTTTCATTTTCAAATACTTCCAATTAACATTTTCTGATTCTAATAACTTTATTATCTATCCGGTGGCACATGATGAACGAGTTGTCATAATAACTCCAGACTCGAGTGATTCTGACCTCGATAATCTTGCGCAGGATTTGGCGGAACCTCATGGACAAAGCGTCGGATTTCTTCTTGAGCAGGTTGCGGCCGGTCTGGGCCCCCTTCAACCGAGCCTTCATGATGGTCTGAGCCCTGCACACAGGAACATGCAGTGTTACTACACACACTAGCTCGGTGCACAAATAGATCCACAGGTAAAAATTCATGATAATAATTCGTAACCTTGTTTGAAAAAAAAAAAACACCATCTTGGACACAAGTGGCTGAAGTTTTGCAGCACAGAATAATAATAAGTAAGTAAGTCATTTTTATTTGTATAGCGCTTTTCCAGACCAGGGTCACAAAGCGCTTAAACAATCAAAACAATATTCAATAAAGTATATATATAAAGTATATATTTTAAAGATCAAGATAAAACTGATAACACAATAAATATTTGTTTAACACTTTATATGGAGAAAATAAAAAACATTTGTTTTGCTCTAGTCGTACATCATTTTAACACAACCACAGGGTCAAAGGTGCATTTTATTAAATAATAGTAAGACAGTTACGTATTATTTTGAAAGTAAACAGCAGCCTTTATAGAGACATACGTTTGTGTTTGTCAGCAAACATCAACTCTGAGAGGTCTGTTTGCACTGAGATTATACTTGTTTCGTTCTTAAGAGTGAACCAAGATGGCAGGAGATCTGATCGCATCAACCGAAATAAAGAAGATCAAAAAATCAATAACTTGTGAGATAACATGAGTCACATGACACTGTAACTACTCTCTAAAAGAGTACATGGGGTTTGCGTGTCGAAAAAAATTATATATACATTTTAAATGAATTAAAAAGGCGTATGTGTTGAAGACGTTTATATTAGTCATTCCTGCTGCAAATAAACACGTGACATCAAAGACTCTTC
This sequence comes from Callionymus lyra, assembly GCF_982586985.1. Lineage (NCBI taxonomy): Eukaryota > Metazoa > Chordata > Actinopteri > Syngnathiformes > Callionymidae > Callionymus > Callionymus lyra. Next base: position 10,585,532 of record NC_141830.1, read on the forward strand.
CTCTTTTTAAACGTTCACGCTGCATTGAAAAACTAATATACACGTTTACACTTAAATGTCAATCAAATTAACCAAAATAAAACCCCAAAAAAAGAAATTGAGGATTTAAACACAGCGATGGATGACGTTAGCATCGCGCTAGCAAACAACAGTCTTACATTCTGGAGGGGAAAATGTCGATCCGTTCTTTCCCTGACATCTCTGCGGCTGGACGAGGACTGTGGGCTCCCGGACGATGAGTCTTGACTTGAACTGGTCTAGGATGTTGCTCTGCGGCGGGTCGTCCTTCGTGCGGGATTACAGTTCATTTATTGAAACGATGGTCGTGATCTTGTCTCGCTCTGCGTCCGCGGTGACGATCAGCTGATCTCTTGTCATGTGATCTGTGTGCGCATGCGCGTTTTGCTTTTCTGTTTACACTATTAGGGGTAAATTATTTGGTTTTAATTCAACCATTGAGTAATAAATTATTTTTAATTCTTACAATTTTGTCATCCAATTAACCTAAAGCGATTTTTGTAAATAGAATTATTTTTGGACGCAGTTTTCCCCAAATCCTATTTACAGAAAGATAACTTCTAAGTATAAAGTTGTTAAAGACTCGTTATTCATTGAAAAGCAAATTTATGACTAGTTAAACATGTGACTTTTAAATAATATTATTTTTTTTATAAATATAAACATCATTAAAATTAATGTTCAAGATAAAATTAAAATAATTAAGAAGGTTAATTTAATGTGAGTAAATAAATTATACAATACCGGTTGTTGAGGAATAAATGAAGATTAATATTATTTAAAAGTTATGTATTTGAACTTTTTGAATTTGTTGCTTTTTATTTTTAATCTTCTTAAACTCCCCACCAGCAGATGGCGACACAGCGCCATTTGTTATTTACAATCCGCCGCACGAACTGGTAGAAGAAGAATGTTTGACGAGCTCTTCCGGGTCGAAGCGTTAGCACACCTAATGAAGTAACGCTAGCCGGGCCAGGGTTTCTTCATCCCCCAAAAGCTGGAAAATTGGACATTTGAAAAGTCTCCCACGGATCCATTCACACTATCGTTTTGTAACCTTATGACACAGGTGAGATGAAGCTCGGTCCAGAGCTGTTTGACGCGGGGATGATGCGCCTGCAGCTCGACTAGCTAACCGCTATGTAGCATGTGCCGCATGTGATGTTGGACTGGCCGGTAGCATCGAAGCTAACAAAGCTAATCTCATCAAATATCCTTGAATTTGTAATAAAACGGTATATTTTTAAAGATGTTTACCCGCATTTGAATCTAGTATTTATAGTCATTACAGTTGTTGTGGATGCAATGGCTGCTTTTTCGTTCTTTCGCATCACATCTGTGTTGCATCATCTTCTCTTCGACAAACCGGGAAAAAGTCAAAATTAATACAATATTAAATTCTTGTGATAAATCTGGTTCACGATTGAGAGATTCTTGCTCAATCTAAACGAATGTAAAAGTAACTCCAGTTCTCGTTCTGTGGTGCCATTATTTCCATTGTGTGTTGTTGCTCATTCATTGTCTGGATCTCTGTCACACCAGCAAATATGTTACTATTGTCGTTACTATTAAAACATTCCTTTTTTTAACCTAAGTGACAAAACCTATAAGCTGTGTTAAGCTAAAGTGATGACGATCTGCAGCTTTAAATCTGAAGCCATGGTTCTTATCAGCATATGCCAGGTGTTTTTTACAATGATGTTTTTATCATCTTCCGCATCCATAAGCCTCACTGCTCTTCTCTTTTTAAACCTGTTTCTGTCTTTTGCATCAATAGCAAAAAAAAACCTTTCTGTAAAACCTTTACTGTGTTAGAGTTCATCTATTTGTTATCTTAAAACACCTTTTCTATCTAATTTATGTGATATTTATTGTCTTCAAAACAAGCATCATTGAAGTCGCTTTCATGAAACTACTTTCATTTTCTTTTACTTTCTTCGCTGCTCTGTGACAGTATTCATTCTGGTTCCATCGTCTTGCTTCCAAAACTAACAAAAGCGATCATTTTTAAAACAAGTCTCTATATTTTGGCATTCAAAAGTGACTGAATTTAAATAACTGTCTGCGAAACTTCCGCTCGCATGTGAAACCTGTTTTTCTCACTGGCTTGTCTCCTGTCTTGTTGCCATAGCGATGCCGGGTCTCAGCTGTCGGTTCTACCAGCACCGGTTCCCCGAGGTGGAGGACGTGGTGATGGTCAACGTGCGCTCCATCGCGGAGATGGGCGCCTACGTCAGCCTGCTGGAGTACAACAACATCGAGGGCATGATCCTGCTGAGCGAGCTTTCTCGCCGGCGAATCCGCTCCATCAACAAACTCATCCGCATCGGACGCAACGAGTGCGTGGTGGTGATCCGGGTCGACAAAGAGAAAGGTGAGTCGCCGGCGTTTGCATCACGAGACTCTAGGATTCTCTGACGGGTCTTAAAAATGTGCAGGTTACATCGATTTATCGAAGAGAAGAGTGTCGCCAGAGGAGGCCATCAAGTGTGAGGACAAATTCACCAAATCTAAAACTGTGAGTTTGTCGTCCTTTGATTGTTGTTGTTGTTGTTGTTGGAGCAGGTGTTCAACAAACCTTTTTTTTTTTTTTAAATGTCAGAGAAAAACATCTGTGCTGCGTTCAAAGACGCTTTAAAAAATAAGGAATACATTGTTTTTCATGCTGCATTCACATTGTAAAGGTAGTTGATTGTTTTCTTTATCAAAAAAACTAATCTTTTGATCTTTTGTTTAATTGATTTTATTTTGTCCTTTCTTTATATACAAGTATATTATTATACAAGTGCTTCCCTTATTAGGTTTGTCATATTTTGTTCTTCTGTAAAGTTCATTATTTGTAAATAAAAATCTGTAATTTGATTTTAATAATACATTTTATAGTTTATTCTATTTTTCTCATTAATAGATTTATTTTAAGAAATAAATGTTAATTTATTTTCTTTTTTTATTTCACCTATATATACATTTAAATGTGCCCCTTGCAGAGCTTTAATTTCGTTTAAAAGGGTCAGTGTTCCTGTTTATATTTTATTATTTTAACTTTAGCTTTTTTAATGAACAAATCAAGGATTTTTTTAAATTTATTATCATTCATTTGTTTTTCTTCTGTTGAGTTAAAATAGTTTGAATAAAACTGCTTGTAAAATGCTATAATTTGGCTTTGACCGAATATTTGCTCTCACTTCGCAAAAAACGTATTAAATTAATATATTGGTGACTATGACTTTGAGTCCATATCGCCCTAATATCGGTGACATCAGAATATTGAACGGTTGGATTCTTCTTTTTGCATTTCATTATATATTTTAAATAATTTAATTCAATAAATTGAATGTTTATAGGTTGAATTCATTGAATAATAGAATATTAAACTGTCAAAATTCAGATTCAATTCTAATTCTGATGTTTATTTTTTTATTTGTTTTTTTCAACCTTTACAGTTCAATTCAAACTGTTGCTATATGTTGCCAATCTTGCTGTACCACCAAGATTGGCTGAAAGTTTGATCTGTACCTTGTTAATATAATTTAATGCTTAAACTATTCCTATTAGGAAAAAAATGTTTTTACATTATTATTTCAGTAACGTCAGAATAATCAATGGTTTAATATAAAAACGGTTTAATCTGGTTGAAATGTTAGCAACAACGTTAGCATCATCAGCTAACGAGCCGTGAGTCCTGACGCTGGTCTCCATGCAGGTCTACAGCATCCTGAGGCACGTGGCCGAGGTCCTGGAGTACAGCAAAGACGAGCAGCTGGAGAGTCTGTACCAGCGCACGGCCTGGGTCTTCGACGAGAAGTACAAGCGGCCCGGATACGGCGCCTACGACGTCTTCAAGCAAGCCGTGTCGTGAGTGGAACTCTCGCTCAGCCGGTCGTGATCCGAGGCCACGGGAGTCGTGACCGTGTTCTCCTCGTCTCTTCCCTCACAGAGATCCTGCCATCCTGGACTGCCTGGACCTGACGGAGGAAGAGCGAGCCGTGCTCATCGACAACATCAACAGAAGACTGACCCCGCAGGCCGTCAAGATCCGAGCAGGTGAGACGGCGTTTGTGTTGCGAGGCCGCGGACGTCGTCTGACTCGTGTGCGCCCCCTGCAGACATCGAGGTGGCGTGTTACGGCTATGAGGGCATCGACGCCGTGAAGGAGGCGCTGAGGGCCGGACTGGGCTGCTCCACGGAAGTCATGCCCATCAAGGTAACGCTGTAGACGACATATGACATGTTATGTCATGTGTAGGATATAATTCATGTCTTTTATTATCATGGTGTGTCTGTGATCTTTGAACCAGTTCTTCTGAAATGTTGTTTTATTGAGAAAATAAAACCATATGCACAATAAAAGCAAACCTTTAGTCTTCCCTGCTTCCACATAAATAATGGTTTGCAATTAAATAAAAAATATCATTTAAAGCAACATGATACAGAATAATTTAACATTTAAAATAAACATATTTGTCAAAAAACTGTTTCATATAATGAGCGACTGCTGAGTTTATTTTCTGCACTTTAAATTAAAAAAAGCTGCTCGACTGAGTTCTGGTTCATGAGCCCGTTTTCTAATATATTTTTAATACACGAATCACTTAATAATTACCTTTGTATCGTCAGAGACTGATCTAGCTGAAGTTTTCAGTCTGTATCCTCTCGTCCTCAGTCATCTCTGGGGTCTTGCGAGTTAAATTGTGGAGGATGTATTGACTGCTGCTATCTAAACATGTATATATAAATAATTTCCAGACGGATCAATAAAGTTGTCCATCTAGTGGTCGCAAGTTTTATTGCAACACAAATGAACAAACAGTATATTTTATTCTGAATAAAAACTATTAAATAACAGATGCAAACAAATGTCTTGATCAACACTGGATACAGTAGTTCAGGGACATGGATGAAGAAACCATGGACGTTCTCACGTTGACGCCCGATCTCTTCTCCAGATCAACCTGATCGCTCCTCCTCGCTACGTGATGACCACGACCACCCTGGAGCGAACCGAGGGTCTCTCCGTGCTCAACCAGGCCATGGCGGCCATCAAGGAGAAGATCGACGAGAAGAGGGGCTTCTTCAACATCCAGATGGAGGTGAGTCTTGAGATGACGCCGCGGTCACATGATCATCTAACGACCTCGTCCTCCAGCCGAAGGTGGTGACGGACACGGACGAGACGGAGCTCGCGCGGCAGCTGGAGAGGTTAGAGCGCGAGAACGCCGAGGTGGACGGAGACGACGACGCCGAGGAGATGGAGGCCAAGACGGAAGACTAGACTCTGACTCGCATAAACATTACGACCGGAGGATCCCGCCATCGTTTCATCTTCTGGATTTGCTTTATTAAAAAGAGTCGAGCGAGGCAGTTCCATTCCAACGACTCTTTGCTCTCGTGACTTCGTGAAAAAAAAAAGGTGTCGGAAATGACGAGTCTGCGTTTATTAAAAATCATTTATTCCTCAATGATACAAAAAACAAATGAGCGTTTTTACAGCAGCAACATCTTTAGTGGCATCTTGTCTTCGGACGAGCCGAGGTTCAGACGACCTCGTAATAAATATTGTTGACATTTTCTAACATTTAGCTCGTCGACGTTACACCCGAGTTACTTCACCAGTCCGATCTTCTTGGCCTCGGTCTCGTAGATGAGCAGACGCCACATCTTCACGATGAAAACTTCCGCTTCTTCGTCCAGAACCTGAGAAAAAAAAAGTGTTAAATATAATTGCAGTAAACATTTCTTTCATCCACTAACAGACTCCAAACTTTAACTTTTCTACATAAACGTGTCAATCATTATCCAGATTTAAAAAATAAATAAATCTTTGTAACAAACTCACCATGGCAACGTCGTCCAGGATCTGCTGTGGAGTACCGTGGGCCATCACCTGGGGGCGACAGAGGACAATCAAGACACGTGCAAATCAAAGATCACGTGATCCTGAACTATCGCTCTGGATACCTTGGAGCAGACAAAGTCCACCAGCGTGGCCTCCTCCTCGCCGATGTACTCGATGATCTTCTTGTTGATCCACGGACGGACGCGTCGCTCCATCAGAGTCTGACGGACACACGAGATAGTTTTAACATTTAACTGCTCAATAGAATTTTAATTAAAGTTTTAATTAATCTTTAAGAAATAATGCTTTTATTTTCTACAATTAAATACATTCACTTTCAGTCAAGACGGGTCGCTTTTTAACTCATGTTGCGTTGTACCGGTCCTCTCCACCGGGGGGGGGCGCCACTCACCGAGTCCACCATGGTCCAGTCCAGCGGGTAGGAGAAGAGGTCCGGCTTGGCCGTGGGGATCTTCTCGATCAGGCTCTTGATGTGCTTCTGCTTCTCCTCCGAGTTGACGCCCTTGACGGCGGCGTCGGCGATCAGACTCTTGTCGTCGTCGTAGTCCAGCGGCACCAGCTTCCTCTTGCGCGGCTGCTCGTCCGCCTCCTCCTCGTCGAACTTGTTGAAGACGCTGTCGACCGGAAGCTTCTTCCTCTTGCCTGCGTGCGGCTGACTGGGACTTCCTGTGGAGGCTGGAGAGACGCGTGTCCGTCGGTAAATCTGGGTTTTTACTTATTATACAACATAGTCGCTTTTTTTTTTGTTGCAATATTGAATAATATTTTATTTCTATTATCTTTAAATTATACCATAAAATAACTATAAAGATTTTATAATCATAGTACAACTATTCACAGCGTTTGCTCATTTTTGTGTTGCAATTAAACTTTTAGCCGCTAGATGGCAGCAGTCATTTACAATTTCTCGAAGGAGCCCTCCAGAGGGATCGATAAAGTTTCATCTATCTATCATTACATCCTCCGCAGCTAAAGGGCCCATGAAATCGGGCAAGATCTCAGGGATGACTGAGGACGAGAGGATACAGTCGACTCCAGCAGCTTTTAAAGCATTGTTGGAAATATTTTGGTTTGAAAACAAATGAAAGCAGTTACAACTTCATCAAGAGTCATGTGGTCTGTAAATACTGAACACCAGAGTCAAGTACTCGGCAATACTTCAAATATATCCTCATTACTACAATATCAATTGTGATATTGTTGTGTATAATGATACGTATCGTATCGTCACCGTCTTGTTAATACACAGCGCTAGTCAAAGGTCAACAGTCTGGTCCACGGAAGGAACCCCGACTCTCTGCTCACCCAGCTTGAGGCTCAGTCCGATCTTGGGCCGGTTCTCGTCCTGAGGGAGGGCGTCTCGCGGCGAGTTCTCGTGCGGGATGATGATGCCGCACGGCGAGCTGTTGCCGGGCGTGTTCGGGGAGGCGCCGCCGCTGCCGGACGACACGGAGGGGGCGGCGTTGATGGGACGCATGGTGGGCTTCAGGCACGGCTTCTCCTCGTCAAAGTCCTCCTCGCCATCCTCGGCGTGCTCCGGGGGGGTGTGTCTGGACGGAGGCTCGGGTCGGACCTGCTCCGGCCGGTGGTCCCGTGGAGCTCTGTGGTGCTGGTGGTGGTGCTGCTGCTGCTGCTGCTCCCTCGGAGGCTGCGGCTCCTGCACGACAGGAGGTTGTCTGAGACGCTCCTCCTCCTCCTCCTCCATCTGGAGCAGAGAAGACGGTGTCACTGACCAGACATCTGGATGACCTTCAAACCGACGACACACACTTCAACGCACACACACCCACACATCCACACACACACACACGTCTGTGAGACAAACCCACCCTGCGTAGCTCTGCGTCTGGATCTGGATGTCCCTCTTCCAGCAACCTCCGTCTGATCTCCTCCAGCTCCTCCTTCTCCCTCTTCCTGTCTCGCTCGTCCACCTCCGTCTCCTTCTCGCGGTCTCTGAGCCGTCTCTGCAGAGCACTGCCCCTAGAGGCCACACGAGGCATTGCAGCCGTTAGAACAAAGGCAGAGGCAGCAGCGAAAAAGGAAAATCTAGGTCAGGCGGCGTGTCGGCTCCGACCGACGAGGTTTACTTCACAAGCTAAACGGTGAGGACGAGGGGTTCACCTGTAATATTTGGGGTCGTCCCTGTCGTCGTCGTAGTCCTCCAGGAACTCTTTCAGCCGCTTCCCCTCCTTCATCTGCAGAGCAGGGTTTGGAAGAACGTCAGAGACATCGCAACATTTAAAATTAAGCTTTGTTTCAAATTTAAGCATTTAATTATATATTTTAAAATTATTTATTTAATTATTTATTGAAAGGTAGAATTTTGGTATATATAAATGCATACAAAACATTTTGAAAATATTAATATTTTCATTTTAATTATATATATATATATATATATATATATATATATATATGGAAAATAAATAACACAAAGCAAACAATCCACTTTTTAACACAGAAATGACTGAATTCAACTTTCAATAAAATACAAATGAATCATTTGAATATAAAAATGAAGATTTTTTTATTGAGATATTTCTTTTTTCTATTATTGAATTATATATTTTTTTATTGGATTACAAAAATGTAAATACTACATTCAACTCTTATAATAATCTTATACATTTACTAAGTTCATATAGTCTTAATGTTAATATTTTAAAAATTCTATTTTATTATGTAAATTGATTTAATCTTGTTTTTGATATTGGTTTGTGACACTGACAACTGAAAGACACTAAATAAAGTATCACTTTTATTATCATTATTATTATAAATCATTAGATACCAAGAGGTCAAACTAGTCATATTTTGCTTTGTTTCTGTTATAAAAAAAACTCACAGGTTTCAGTAACTACTTTAGAAAAACTAAATTGTAAAACTAAATCAAATTCTCACGATATCTCTCCGTCGCTCGTCCTCTCTCTCGGAATCTTTGGCGTTGTCTCGGGCCTTCTTTCTCTCGCGCAGCTCCCAGTTTTTCAAACGCTGCAGGAGAAGAAAAGTTTAGAGACTCGAACCAACGTTCTGATCCGAGCGCCTCCCTGAGCGTCTCACCTCCTGATAAGCTGCTTCCTTGTCGCGCAGCTTCCTCTCCAGCTTCCTGCGCTCGTACGCGTCCTCCACGTCGTCCAGTTCGCGCTTCTTCTCTCGGTCTCGGCTCGCCTCCCTGTAGCAGGACGTCAAGTAAAACCACTATAATGACTTCAAAAAAACTTAAAATGTCATTTACATGTTTGATTGACAGGAAAGAACAGCCCAATGTAACCAGAGAATGTTTTTATGGAATAACTACTTAACCCTAGTGTCGTCTCTGGCTCGAGGTGAACGACCTCCACCACTGAATATGCATTTCTGGAAGCCAGGGACAACACAAGGGATACCACAAACGCATTCGGACCTTTGGGTCACCTTGACCCTGAGATAACAAGGGTTATAATGGCAACATAAGCTGTCAAAACTATTATGCATGATGCATTCAGGTTTCATTATGTTGTCCAAACAGTTCTGAGCCAGGAAGGAAGCTGAACTGAGCAGTTTATTCGTGTTTTAAATGATGTAGAATCAAGTCCAGGCCCGTACTGACGGGTCATGTTTCACCAAGGGCCAGAACATTTGAACACCATCTTCAACTCCGTGCATGTTGGAATGATGTTTTTATTTCGTTTTAATAAGCGCAAAATTAAGGCTCCTTCTATAAATATAAACCTTGATAAACTTTCAGGTTCTGCCAACCAATTACAGGTGACCATCATTTTGACAGTGCAACATAGACGTAGAATTCTAATACAGCACTGTAGCGACCACCAGCCGCCACTAAATAGAGCAGTGAGGCATCATGGGAGTTCACGTATTTGTTGGCACCATTAGTACGGTGGTACGGGTAATATTGTCTCCCACTACGGTCTGTGCTTGTGTCGGAGTTTATCTGATGTTCCAGTAAATCACCTGTTTGTAACAGAATAAATAAAGACGAGAGGTTTTGCTGAAGCTGACCCAAGCGTCCTACAATATATTCAAACATGTCGTTTCCACTGTGTGTAAAAAAATTAATAAATAAATCAGGGAAACAGCAAGACTGCGTCAAGTGGATCATGATATGAGGGGGGACCACTGTATACATCCTCTTCTGACTGACTGGATGAATTAATCATTCCTTCTCCGAGCAAAATCAACGACGTCCACAACTACTCCAACGGTTCCCAGTACCTGGACCTGCTGCGGTTGATGCTCCTAGGGGGCTCCCTCTCCCTCTCTCTGGTCCTCCGATCCCGGTCTCGGTCTTTGTCCCGCTTGTCTTGGTCTCGCTTGTCTTGGTCGCGCTCCTTCTCGCGATCCCAGCGCTCCCTCTCCTTCTCGCGCTCCTTCTCCCGATCCTTTCGTTCCTTGTCAAACTCCGCCCTCTCCTTCTCCCGCTTGTCCTTCTCCTCCTCTAGTTTCTGCGGGGGGTGGGGGGGGAGAAACAAGACGATGGGTTCAGCGGGTGCGAGAGGAGACTCGGGTCACACACGGCACAGGACCAGTGGTCTCCGGGGGTTAAGTTAACAGGTATCTCTAAACTGAGGATTAGTGAACGTCTCTCTTCCTCCTCCGCACTACTGAGCTCAAGCATGAAGATTACAGTTAGGAAGTCGAGGAGACCACGGTCGTGGAGCAAACGATTGAGGAGGGTTTGATCTCCTTAGAACAAGTAAAACAGAACAACAACAACAGAGCAGGCGTCAGTCTTGTGTTGAACTAGTTGTGACTTACAGGTGTCGAACTATGGACTCAGGCCTTTCGATGCCTCTACAAGCCTTTTAAAGTTAGGCCTGGGAGGAAAGCAGGTCACACGATATACAAGGGAAAAACGTTATGGGAGGTTTTCGTCGTCTCGCTTCAACATCATCAACAACAAAACATCAGTGAAACATGAGAAACATTTTCTGAACAGGTAGAGGAAGGAGAAGCGTTCTTACCCCTGCAGGACTCCTCGACAACACCGGCCCAAACAACACATCTCACACACACACACACACACACACAGCAGTCTTGGTGTCAAGCAGCTGCAACATCCATGAAAGCCTCAAACACGTCAAGGTGAAATGTGATCGTGTGACGATGAGCCTCGCAGCTAAAACACAAATCATGGCTATGAAGGACTTGACCGTCTCCTCGACAGCTCAGTGGACTCATAAAAGATTTGTTTTGCGGTTCATTACTTACCTCCGCATCAAAACTCCCACGGGTCATTATCAAGCTTGTAGTTTAGAGAGGTTTTGATCTGGTCGGTCAAGACTATTACGATTTATTCACAGGAAATTTCTCTTCATACGTTTATAGAATAAATGTTTAGACAACTTAAATAAACTGATAGTATTTAAGTATTAAGCAGTTTTAGTTTTAAAAAATGAAATGCGTTTAAAAATAAATAATAAATAACAGGTTAATTTAACGGATAATTATTTAGGTATCAGAAATGATGTTTTCCTTTAAAGCTACAACAAGTGCTTGTGAATCGTACATTTGTAAAAATACTTTATTTTTATTTTCTTTCTCACCGTACTTTTAGTTATACATGAACAAATGTTTGATCGTAGCTTCACGACAACTCTAGTAGGCTCCTGATGTTGAGGAATTATTTACTACACAAGTCACATTTTATTCATGCAATTGCTTCAAAGTAATTAGTATCCGTGCTAATACATCTTGTTACTACTATTAAAATGGTGCAATCTGTCCATCAAGAGATATTTTAGGACTTAATTTCATTTTCTAAACCCCCATAAAGCAATAAAATAGCTTTTTCTACAATATTTGAAAATATTTTATATTAATGTTTTAAATAAGCAAGAATTATTTCACAGTATTATCCACTGATGTTGCTCATTAATGTTACGAGACATACTGTTTGAGTAGGATAATGGAAGTAAAATTAATAAAAATTCAAATAACAACTAATCAAAAATCATAGCGTATCCTCCCCTACAAAGATAACGAAAAAAGTTTCTCTACAAGTGTCCTTTCTTACGTTTCATCATCTCAAATTTCTGACCTTCACATTATTTAATGGTGGTCTGGACTGTAGAAAAGACCTCTCGCTGAGTTAAACACACACTGCTGATGAGTTAGATGAAGATGGAGAGGAGAGCGCTCACACAACCACATCCAGAGATCACGTACCTCATCAAGTCTTCAGAGCCTCGTGCTGCTGTGGAGAGGGCACCCCCCCAAAATTGTTTGACAAAGAACTACAGCCTCAAAAGACTGCAGCGGTTAAGAGTCTGTGTGCTTCAACATCATCATAAACATCATCAAGATGAGAGAACTCGCACCGGTTCACTTCTCGCAGGACAAGCACGAGTGTATTTAAAGCGTCAGGCAGTGTCAGATTAACGTCCTAGAGAACACTTAAGGTGTTGCACAGTTGCCCCAATGCAAGTCCTCTTCAAACGGGGGGTGCCCACATTCCGTAGGAAGTAAATAAAGGCTGATACTTACATCCTATCCTCGCAACTTTTTCCAAAGCTCTGAGATTCATCTCGCTTTAGTCACCATATGATCACTATCATAATGGTGGGGTTTAATGAATAGATTAGCTTTTTAAGTATTGTCACATCGTCTCCATGCATTTTTGTGTGAAGAATGAAGAAACACGCTACAGTGGCTGAGATAAAGAGTGTGTGGATGTGATATTGGGAGCCGATTTGTCTTTTAACTGAATGTCGATGAAGCTAAAATGTGCTTAAGAGGTAAACTATGTGAGCAGCTGCTGTCCAAACCTGTAATGTCAACTACTTGATCAATGAAGAAACTTTACCTTGTGGGTGTCTCGGAATTTACTAATCTCTCTGGAGATCAGATCGCGCTTGTCTTCTTCGACATCCATGGTGTTGATGTCATCCTGAGGAAAAAAAAAACACAAGTGAATTTACGACGAGAAGAGAAAGTATCGGAGATAAAGCCTGTTTATGAAGGTGTACCTCTTCTTTCTTCCTATCCTTTCGTTTACGCCGCTGAGCGTCCTCGTCCGGGGACGGCGCGTTGAGATCACCGGAGTACTCATCCAGTAGACCGTCAATAAAGGCCTTTGCGAGCCGGTCCTTGTTCATCGTCTCTTCATCGAGAACCTCTACTTCCTCCTTGCCGCCATCCTCCACTTTGGGTTTCTGTCACGATTACAAGTGGATGTCAGATTTTAAATTTCCGAGTAGAAGCTCATTTAGAATGTTTTGATGCATACACAACATAAAATGTATATTAATATACATAGAGAGGATTAAGTGCTTACTCCATTAGCGCCCTTCTTCTTTGCCTTCCACTCGTCCAGTTGGTCTTTGGTCTTTGCGTCCACCTTCACCAGGAGGTTCTTCTCTCCAACCTTGAGATCATGAAGCAACCGCAGAGCTCGCAGAGTGGATTCTGGCTCCTTGTACTCACAGAAACCAAAAGCTGCAAACAAAAGGTGCAATAAAAAAAAAATTGACGCGAGTGAACAAATTCAGATTCACTCAAATCTGGATAAAAATACATCCTTAAATATTAAATGCAACATAGTTTTCCTAGAAATTCATATTGAAAGTACTATAAAAATGGACAAATCTGTTGAAACTCACTGCACGCACAAGTATTTATTTTTGACAAAACATATCAGTCTATTTCAGTCACTCTCTTTGGACCCACCTTGAAGTTTTCCAGAGGCTCCCTGGACTCTTTTCCAGCTCAGGACGATGCCACACTTCTGAAGAAATCAAAAAGCAAACAATAAAAAATAATTAGTTTTTAAAAACATTTGTACTGGATGCACGTCAGTATGGAGGTATCTGGATGTTCTTTTGTGTCTGTGTGTTCTAGGAAGAATCACTGATTGCGACCATTATTTAAAAATATATTTATGTCTACAACTCTAAAAAGGAAGTTATTACTCAAAAAGTATTCCGACCCTCAGTCGACATGAGGGTGAGAAGCATCACCATCACCTTCAGTATGTCTAGTGAATCATTCAACTGAATCAATAGTGTTGACGTGTATTCTTTTGCAATACAAACAATAAATATGCATGTTGCAAGGAAAATTTTCCCAACGTACACACCGGAAAACCAACGTGATATTCGAAAATAAACGTTTAAATCAAACAACGTCTCACCGCCAGCAGCTGCCTGATCAACATGTCGGATGCTTTCTCCGATATGTTTCCCACAAAAACTGTGGTGGTGGGTCCGCTGTCCTCGCTTTCTCTGGCACGTAAAGCAACAAGATCCTGCCTGACGATAGGGGGTTTACTGACCACCGGCATGGATGAGATCATCACGGGAGGAGCCGGAGCCATGAGACCCATATGGATCGGTATCATCTGGGTTCCTGCAGAACCAAACAAAGACCTCAGGAAACATCTCCATAAATATGTGAGATCTTCAAGGCTGTGAAATGGAACCAACAAATATCTTTAATATCGAGTTGAATCTTTAAGACAGAATGCAATAACTGCGCAATTATTTTTTTCTTGACGCATGTCCTGTAACTGAAGTGTTTGAATGATAAAAAACCATTATATTCCAATAATAAAACTTTTATGCTTCTTATATCTGTATCTTACGATGGTGAAAAGGACAGAACATATTTTAAAAGACTCAATTTAGTCAATACAATTTATTCTGATTGTATTAAAAACTTTAATAGGATTACAACACCAAAGTTGAGTGAGAAGTAGAATACACATCATTTTTGATATATCTTTACAATGTATCAAAACAAGTCTTTAAAAAATAACAATTAAGGTAAGGTAAGAAAAAAGGTAAGGTAAAACTTTATTGATCGAAATTGAAATTGTTTTTTTCCAGTAGCCAGCAATTTTTCATAAACAATAAAGAATAATACATAAAAAATAAAATAAGAAGAACATAGAGAGGAAGAACAAGATGACACAATCCAAGTCTAAAGACAAAGGATACAAAGACTAACATAGAACAGAACATCCAGATACTCTCACTCCACTCCTGCCCCCGAACTCAGAATTGTACAATTTAATAGCCCGAGGAATGAATGAGTCCCTGAGTCTATTTGTTTTGCACCTGGGTAGGAGCATTCGTGCACTCATTCAGCTTCTCTGCTCACTGATGACAGTGTTCAGAGGATGACTGTCATCATCCATGATGGACAGTAGTTTGTTCAATGAAATTAAATTAAAGTGATTTCAAAGTTGTTGTGTCACTGAAGAGGATTCATTTTTTTGATGATGACAAATGGATAAAAATGCAGAAAAAGTAAGTGATGATATCACAATAAACCCAAAATGAAAATTAAAGACAACCGCATATTGACTGGATGACCACAGAGCACTTAAACAATGATAATGTGATGGAATAAAGCTTCTGCAAAAAGAAAGTGTACAAACGGAACAGAGGAAAACCTAAAAATAAAAGGCAGGAATCTTTAAACAAAGTGTTTAAGGGGGCAATAAATATAGAATACATGAAAAATAGTCAAGTCATTTAGAGAAAGCCCATCAACCAGACAGTTGAGTTGTTGAAGAATCATTGACAAATTGTTTCAAGCTTTTAGCGATCGAACTTGAGGAAACTCGCCAAGGAACGTAAAGAAAAGTAAGACCATTTCCAACAGTTATATTCTCATTTGACACAGATCAACTAAAGATGGTATTTATGGTGACACGGATTAGGTTGACCTTTGTTGAATATGATAGCTAAACCAATAAGACTACCTTTTAGACCATTGAATGCTAACATTAGATGAATTCCTGTAAAAACAAAAAATATCTTATGAAGGTTTTTTTTTTTTTTTAATGGAAACTGTCTCGAGTTACTTCCTATTTTACACCTTTAATACAATTGAATACACCTATAATATAAGGCAACATCATATATATAATGTATAGTTTAGAAACACTATAATAACATCATCTTACCTGTGGGGAAAGCATATTGAGGAGGGATCCCCGGATGGGGCAACAATGGCCGGTTTAAATGAGGAGGGAACGACATTCTGGTGCCAGAAGTTCGACCTGAAGAAAACGTAGAATGTAGTTAATAAAAGAACAACAAAAGTAGCATATGCACCGCCACAAGTGCTCACGTAATATAATCATTTAAAGGAATGAGTGTAGTTTCTCATTTTAAGACGTCATAGTTTGACTTTTTTTTTTTGGTAAACGTCAGCACACTCGTCATCGTTTCTTACATAAAGTTTAAATCATTAACATCGGTTATCAACTGGATAACTTTGGCTTTAAACTATCCGTGTTCGTGTTCATATCAAAACGATATTTTTGAGCAGTAAGTGTGAATACTTGGCGGTTTTACGACCGTTAAAAACTACTCATGATACTAATGCTACACAAACATCGTGTGACCAGACGTGGCTAACTCGTAAACCGAAACAAAATGCGAGGATTTAAGCGCAAAAAGGGGAACAAAGGTGTGTTCGGATACATACCCGCTGGCGGTAAAAGTGTAGGCAAGTAGAAAAAGAAACAATTCAAATAAGGTTTTAAATTAAAAAATATCCTTTGAAAATGTTCGAATGGTACGCTAGCTCAACAGCTAGCTCTAGGCCTTCCAAATCTCGAACGCATGCGTGTTAGGGTCAGCGAGTCGAGCGCCTTTCTTTTTGTATCGGGATGTCCCGGGTGAGCGGAGACTATCTTCAAATCGCTCGCACATGTTTTAAAAGGCGTTTAAATTTGAAGTTGTTTGGTATTATTAAAAAACAGAAGGGAGTGTATTAGCAGTTATTAAAAACATAAGGAATAATATTTCCAATAGATATATAGATACCCGAATTTTTAATATAATGGATATACCTTTATTTGAATAATAATCTATAAGAAAATCTATAATATTACATTTAAAATGTAATTGGGAAGCTTTAGCTTTAGTCACCCACATAGAGAAGAGACTCATTTTAAATTAAAATCAAAATCAGGCCAATTATTCAATAAATACTTGTTTCATTATATAATGTTGAATTATTTCTATAAAAGTCTTCATTCTCATTACGGTTAATGTGTTTATAAGTTAAAAAAGAACCATTCAACTTTGTTTTCTTTTTTTAAGTAAAGTAAACGTTAATCTGACTCACACAATTCTTAACAATGTTATTCGATCAAAAAAATAATTAGTTTGGGTCGTTTTATTTATTTTTAATCTTTCATAACACGTGTTTGCCAATTTCGTAAAGGCAATAATAAGAATTAAATAATTAAATGAAATAAACATTAGATCGTTAAAGTACAACATTAAATACGTTACGTTAAAGTGTTATATACAATTAAATAATTAACACAATTAAAATAAATATACATTTACATTGATATGCATGACTGTTGACTTTTAACAGCGTAGCAACAATCACCATGACAAAGATAAGAGTCAGCGGGGGGTCTGTTGTATTCAGATCTCCTATTTACCCCCAAAAGCCACCTTCGTATACACTCCTGGTTGTCATGGTGACGCCATTGCAGCATCTGTTCACCGTGGTCTGTGCCTGACAAGCATGTGACGTCACTCGAGGCGGTTCTTTTTTCTTTTTCTTTTCCTTTTTTTTCCTCATAGAATGTGCTAGAAGAGCCGCAGCACCCCCCCACGCTTTGTGAATATCCTTCCACGGAGCAAGTTTATCTAAACGTATAGAATGAGTATTTTAACTAAAATTAATCAATTAAAGGGCTAGAAGGTTTTATCCATAAATACTGATTTGTTAATGTAGGAATTTAACAAGTGGTTACATTTATTCAATCGCTGCTTTAAAGTAGACCCGGAAGTCGCTACTCGCAATATAGTAGTAAAGCGATAAAGTGTTTATTATTGTTTCTGAATAAAAAACTATTTTTTTACTTTTGCAAATTATTAAAACAACGAGTTAAAATCAATTTATGAAAAAATATACACCATTATCGTATTAACGTTTACTTGGTGTTATTAAAATTCTGAGGGATTTAATTAGAAAATAAAATAAAAATAATAATAAATGTGTTATTTATTAATCTTACTCTGACGATGTGCAGCAAAAAATATATATAATTTGACGTCAATAAAGATGTGTTTTGTTTGTACATAAAGTACCGCGGAGGGATACGCCTGCTCGCAAAGACCAATGCGTATAAAGATCTCCGTCTAATAAAAGGAAGTCCCTTTCAGTTTGTCTGCGTCAGTGTGCGGAGGGGACGCTTGTCTGGACGCATTTATTCAAGAATTGTCAACGTAATTACCAAGGTAAGTACGTGGAATGATGCTTTATCTCCGATAGTGAATAAATAAGATGCGTTTTGACGCTTCGAGGCTTTTGAAACGTTGACTATTTAGAGGATGCGCTGCGACTGCTGCGTCCATGATGGCAGCATCATGACTCGACTGCAATGTCACCAATAATTCTGAATGAATGTTTGAAATTCTGATTTATATTCCAAACTATCCGAAAGATCCTTTAAGAACAATATTTGTTATGTTTATGCGGCACTGCGGATGTAGCTCCGTTTGCATAAAGGCAGGTGTGGTGCAGAAGACGACGAATAATTGAATAATACTTGTGTATTAACTCTGATCAGTATTCATTTTGTTATATCTAATGTAAACGTGGTTAAATAATCCTAATTTATCGTAGTATTAACCGTTTAAAACAAGTAAATGAACGAAACACTATGGCACGAATCCATTCGTGTTTAACGGTAAGTTATTGTAAAAATATGTTCACATATTAACGTTAGTAAAGGGATTCGGTTCCGTGTCTCAAGAGTCGTCCTGGTACCGCTTTGCGTTCGGATGGAAGGTTCTCGTCCTTCAACACGTGTTTGCGGGGGCCATTGTCTGTCTTGTCGGTCGCCGCCATGTTGGATAACGGCCACTTCCGCCAAAGCCGTAGCAACATGAGCTCAGCAGAATATTGAGTCATCGAGCGTAAAACGAAACATTAAAGGGTAATATAACGAGTCAAAGGGTGTTGGGCGGTGTAATCCACGTGCTGGTCAGCTTCCGGGTGTGACTCCTGGCCACGAGTATATTCGATTTTTTTTTATTATTTACTTGATTCTCAGGGTTTTTGGCTGACATTAGTGCTTGATGTTTACCTTGTGAACTCTATTTATGATCTACAATAACACTAAACAATATTGGGTCTTTACTGCAAAATAGTTTCCCTTGCTTTGTTTTTGTCATTTAAATTCGTTCAAACCCTTTATTGTGTTAAAAGATTTAAGTGCTCCAGTACAAACATTCCTTCAAGTGCCCCCCCTGGCTCTTCCAACTGCCCAATGTAACTGCCATTATTGTTCCACTCTAATAACAACACTGACCTCTTGTTTAGATGCCTGAAGAAATGCTCCAAGAGGAAGAGGTTGAGACCTTTGCCTTCCAGGCAGAGATCGCTCAACTGATGTCCCTGATCATCAACACCTTCTACTCCAACAAGGAAATCTTCCTCAGGGAATTGATCTCCAACGCCTCCGATGTAAGCGGCCCCTCTTCTCCCCCCTTTCTCCCATTTGTCTCTCGTTCAAGGCTGACTCGAAACGTTTTTGTTCTCGACAGGCTTTGGACAAGATCCGTTACGAGAGCCTGACTGATCCCACCAAGCTCGACAGTGGCAAGGAACTGAAGATTGAAATCACTCCCACCCAAGACAACCGAACCCTCACCCTCATCGACACCGGGATCGGCATGACCAAGGCCGACCTGATCAACAACCTGGGTACCATCGCCAAGTCTGGCACCAAAGCCTTCATGGAGGCGCTGCAGGTAATTGACCGTTTGGAGTTGGAATGATGGACCTTCATTGAGTGGAACAGAAATTATTAATTAAAGACATGCTTTATAGTCGATGCATTTTTAATTCAGGCATTACTTCATAGTATCAATGACTTCTGATCATTACAGATGTAGTGCCAGAGTTAATTTTGATTTATTTTTGTGTTCCAGGCCGGAGCTGACATTTCCATGATCGGTCAGTTCGGTGTGGGTTTCTACTCCGCCTACCTGGTTGCCGAGAAGGTTGTCGTCACCACCAAACACAACGACGACGAGCAGTACATCTGGGAGTCTTCTGCCGGCGGCTCCTTCACAGTCCGGGTGGACAAAGACGGTGCGTCTCTCTTTATGGCGTTCAGTCGGTTGCATAGGGGTGTTATTTGATCAGATCGAAGGAGAGTTAACGGTGCAGATTTTAAACGTCGTCAATGGAATTCTGGGTAACACTGACTTGTTTAAAATGTAAAAACATGCACCCCAATCAATAATTGCATTTGTAGTGAATCTTGGTTGCCATGCTAGGGTACACTAGTCTTGTATAAAGATCAATATCTGGCTCATTTGCTGTTCATGCACAAAGTAGTACTTTGTTAATAGAGTCACTACATTTTTACAAGATGAGAAGAAAAAAAGCATCAAACATTTTAAAGATGCAATCGAGGCTTGTTTAGCAAAGGCTTCAAAAATGTCATCTTGTCTCAATGGAATTCAGAGAATAGGATGACAATGTCTTCCTTACCTAATCAAATGTCAAAATATGCAGCCCTTGATCTTATCTTAGAACTTAACTAACTTAAATAATTTACTGTTAAATATACATTAGTTCAAATTTATTTTCAACTAAGCAAAACCCTTTGAGGGAAGGAATAAAAGGTCAAGGTCTTGATGTTGTACTCAACATGTCAAACGCGTCATCTAAATGTTCTGGTCATGTGACAGGTGAGCCCATGGGTCGTGGTACCAAGATCGTCCTTCACCTGAAGGAAGACCAGACCGAGTACGTCGAGGAGAAGAGAGTGAAGGAGATCGTCAAGAAGCATTCTCAGTTCATCGGCTACCCGATCACCCTCTTCGTAAGTTACCGCGTCTCCTCAGACTTTGACGGTTCAGAGCTTGAAGGCGGACTTGTCTCGTGAAGGTGGAGAAGGAGCGCGACAAGGAGATCAGCGACGACGAGGCTGAGGAGGAGAAGGCCGAGAAGGAGGAGAAGGAAGAGGCTGAAGACAAACCCAAGATCGAGGATGTCGGCTCGGACGAGGACGAAGACGCTAAAGACAAGGACAAGAAGAAAAAGAAGAAGATCAAGGAGAAGTACATCGACCAGGAGGAGCTGAACAAGACCAAACCCATCTGGACCAGGAACCCAGACGACATCACAAACGAGGAGTACGGAGAGTTCTACAAGAGCTTGACCAACGACTGGGAGGACCACCTGGCTGTCAAGGTAGAGAAATGGCATTTAAAAAAATTAATCTTTTGAGTTCTTCTCTTAAACTCTGATGTTCTCTCCTCAGCACTTCTCAGTTGAGGGTCAGCTGGAGTTCCGCGCTCTGCTCTTCATTCCCCGCCGCGCACCCTTCGACCTCTTTGAGAACAAGAAAAAGAAGAACAACATCAAGCTGTACGTGAGGAGGGTCTTCATCATGGACAACTGTGAAGAGCTCATCCCAGAATACCTCAGTGAGTCACCCATACTCTTTGACCTTCTCGAATGACCTGATGCTGACCAGCTTCTGTCATTGTCTCCAGACTTCGTTCGCGGCGTTGTCGACTCCGAGGATCTGCCCCTCAACATCTCCCGAGAAATGCTGCAGCAGAGCAAGATCCTCAAGGTCATCCGCAAGAACATCGTCAAGAAGTGTCTGGAGCTCTTCGGCGAGCTGGCCGAGGACAAGGAGAACTACAAGAAGTTCTACGAGGGCTTCTCCAAGAACATCAAGGTGGCTTTTGTTCCACACCTGCAGTGAATCCCAACTTTTGCCTTTTTTAACACGTCTGGTTCTTCTCTACAGCTGGGCATCCACGAAGACTCTCAGAACCGCAAGAAGCTGTCAGAGCTGCTGCGTTACCACAGTTCCCAGTCCGGAGATGAGACCACCTCCCTCACAGAGTACCTCACCCGCATGAAGGACAGCCAGAAGTCCATCTACTACATCACTGGTGAGCAGAGGAGGCGGTGGCGGCATATGTTTAGAAGAGGCAACAGTTTCTAACCAGTGACCTTGACTGACCTCCAGGTGAGAGCAAAGACCAGGTGGCCAACTCCGCCTTCGTGGAGCGCGTCCGCAAGCGTGGCTTCGAGGTCCTGTACATGACGGAGCCCATCGACGAGTACTGCGTCCAGCAGCTGAAGGAGTTCGACGGCAAGACTCTGGTGTCCGTGACCAAAGAGGGTCTGGAGCTGCCAGAGGATGAGGAGGAGAAGAAGAAGATGGAGGAAGACAAGGCTAAGTTTGACAACCTGTGCAAGCTGATGAAGGAGATCCTGGACAAGAAAGTGGAGAAGGTCAGTGAAGGATCATCTCGTCTCTTACCGTCTCTTGTCGGGTCTTCAGATGTTTGACGTTCTTCTGTTTGGAAACAGGTTCCCTAATGATCCTTTTTTTAGTATCCTGGTGAGTTGTAGTCTCGGACGGACGTGTTTTCTGCGTGACTTTCTCAACGAGAATGATTTGAACTTAACTTTTGAATACGTTTGATTCTAACACGCCTGACGTTTGGAGATATTCTAACATGGAGATTTCCCTGCATGATGTTCACGTGAGGTCGCTCTGCTCGTTCCTGACGCTCCCGACTCTCGCCCCTCAGGTCACCGTGTCCAACAGGCTGGTGTCGTCGCCGTGCTGCATCGTCACCAGCACCTACGGCTGGACGGCCAACATGGAGAGGATCATGAAGGCCCAGGCTCTGAGGGACAACTCCACCATGGGCTACATGATGGCCAAGAAGCACCTGGAGGTCAACCCGGACCACCCCATCGTGGAGACCCTCAGGCAGAAGGCCGAGGCCGACAAGAACGACAAGGCCGTGAAGGACCTGGTCATCCTGCTCTTCGAGACCGCCCTGCTGTCCTCCGGCTTCTCCCTGGACGACCCCCAGACCCACTCCAACCGCATCTACAGGATGATCAAGCTGGGCCTGGGTAAGGACTTGAACCTCCTGACGTGGTCAGACCTGAGCTAATCATCTGCTTCATTACAGGCATCGACGACGACGAGGCAGTAGAAGAGCCCACGACGGCAGCCGCCCCCGACGAGATCCCACCACTAGAGGGCGAGGATGACGCCTCCCGCATGGAAGAAGTTGATTAAATGGTTCGACCCTCACTCGCCCCCCCCTCCTTCTCCCTACAGATTTCTATCTCACCTTCCAAATGTCGATCCTTTAAAAGTGCAGTAACTGAAACAAACTAGTTGTTGTTGTTGGATTTAAAAGGATTTAAAAAGTAAACTTTTGCTGTAAGTTCAAGGTGACAGCACATTTGTTTTATGAGTACCCTGTTGCACTGAGTTTTAAATGTCGGCGAGGATAACGTGTGAACATGGGAATGGTACATTCCACTGTCGGGTCTGGCGACCGGTCCCCGGGGGTCTGCTTGTGTGCAACTCTGCATGGAGAGACTGTAAGATTCCTTTGCCTGTGTTCAGGCTCCTCTGTAATCCAAGTCTTGTTTTGCAAAAAATTAAAGATGTAAGACCCAAACCTGTCTTTCTGGTATTTATAACAAAACTACCAAGCTTGTTCAGTGACTCGTCAAACTGGTCCAGACCAGTCAATCAACTCTACTGTATGATCGGTTTGAAGGGAAAGTATAACTAGCCTCAGATAAGGATCGACTTGGGTTGATCATAATCTGGAAATTGGGGTGTAAGTGGAAATATCTATCATTTACTCATGTTTTATAAAAGGGTTCAGAAAAGTCACTAGTTTAATATGACCACTAGAGGGCGTATTATACGTTGGTTTGAAAGGGGGAGTTTCTTTTTGAGTAACCTTTAAAAGTTTAATAGTCTTCATTCTTAATCTTCGTCCATATAAACCTCCAACTACTCTGTAATTTCTATCTTGTACTGAGAAATATTGTTCCGAAAAATGTATATTAAGTTTGTTTTCCGGGAAACTAGGATATCAGTGTAAATCTTGCCCACTTATGTCAGTCATAAGCCAAGACTGACTTCTGCTCCAACAACTACTCAAGTTTGTCTGGAAAATTCCTCTTGCCGAGGCTTCAATAGAAGTGAGTGGAGCAGTTTGGAGGTATTTAGACTTGAGTGTCTTTTTGGACAAAAGTAACCCATTACAATCCCAACTCTTAGTTGACATGAGGATGACTATAAAAGGAAGTTTACATTCTTTAAGTGAACCATCACTTTAGTGTGCTGTAATATGGAAGTATATCGAGAAATCGGAATATAGAACGATTGACGTTGATTTAAAGATTGTAACTTTGTTTATATTCTAAGGTAAGGTAAGGTAAAACTTTATTGATCCCTCAGGAGGTCTCCTTTGGGAAATTGTTTTTTACCAATAGCCAGCAATTTTTCATAAACAATAAAAAATAATACATAAAAAAATATATATATATATATATATATAAATGATTGAACTATTATACCAACATCTTTATATTTAATTCATAAATATACATGTTATATAACATTTACAAATGTGTAAATTGTAATAAGATTATGAACTTTTGTGTAAAAAAAAAAAGCATTTATTTTATAACTTAATTTAATATATTTTTAATTCAACCTTTCAATATAAAGATTATTTAAAAAAAAGATTGAAATGCTTAAAATAAATTTAAATAAAATACATTTCAACATTTAAATTGTTCACTTAAACCATTCAATATTCTGATGGCTCTGACATACTTCCATACTTTTTAATTTATCAGGTCATCTCTAAGTGCTTTTGGGGCAGCTGGAGGTCAAAGGTCAGCATCTCTCTTTTCTGATCTCCATGTAAAAATGGATGAGATTTATTTACAGATCATTCATGTTTATCTCATACATCTTATATAAAAAAAATATTTCTTCATATATTTATAGCAAAAACATGTCTTTGGTCTGGAGAGTCTCACACTTGATCCAGACATTTGGAGGTAAACCACAAAAAAAAAGCTTCAGACTGAACAGTTCCGAGGCCCTCGGTGACCTTTTTAGTTGACCTGGTCCTCCCGCCACTGGGTCACCTCGTAGATGATGGAGTCCAGGAGCTGCCGGGCGACCTCCTTCTGCTCCCGCCTCTGGTTCACCTCGGTCATCAGCAGCGGCAGGAAGTTGCTCTCGATGTCCTTCTTCACCGGGTCGTAGATGTATCCGTCCACCTTCAGCGAGCTGAAGACGGACGGGATCACGTTCTCCAGGTACCGGTGCGTGAAGGCCCGCCCGGCGATCATGGCCGCCACCTCCTTCTCCTTCCTCTGCACCTCCTTCTGCTGGGCGATGCGGTGCTCCTTCTCCTGCGTGTGGCGCCGCTCCTGCTCCTGCAGCCGCTGCACCTCCGCCAGCTCGGCGTTCCTGCACTCCTCGAAGTGCTTCTGCTGGGCCTTGAGGGCGGCCAGCTCCTCCTCCTCCATCACCTCCAGCAGGGACTGCTCGATGGTCTTGCCCGTCAGCACCTCCAGCAGCGGCTGCACCTCCCGGTCGAAGTCAAACAGCTCCCCGTCCTCGATCTGGGTCTCCACGTCCTTGCCGGTCTTGGCCGGGATGAAGAGCGGACTCGGCGGCTTGTCCACGAAGGCGTCCGTCTGGCAGTCCATCTCCGTGGTCACGATGATGTCGCTGAGCTCCTCCAGGTAGAGTTCCGTCTGCACGTCCATGTTCTGCCTGCCCTCCATGGGGTCGGGCGTGAAGGGCCGGAAGTCCCGCGCCCTGGTGGGTTTCTTGCCCGAACTCTGCGCGTCTGCGGGGTTTCTCTGCGAGGAGCCCGACGGTGTTTTCTGGGCGCCTCCCTTCAGGGCCTGTCGGTCGTATTTGCCGTCTCCGTATTTGGTTTGTATCTGAGCCGAGAGACGCTGGCGGTACTTGGTTCGGTTCTCGATGGACCTGGAGCTGATGGAGACCAGGCGAAAGCCTTCGGGGCACTTCTGGTTCTGTGAGTCCACCTTTTTTTTTATAGAGAGAACAGAAGAAGACACATGGTTAGAAACTGCTCTTTTAACTTTCTTTACCACGGTCGGTCTGACTAGGGTCGTGAGAAAATATCGATATCTTGATATATCGTGATATTTCACGATACTGTATTATTTTCAACATCAATGTATCGTTTATTTTCCATCAAATCCTAGTTTTATATTAGTTGTTATTGTAGTTAAATTGTGTTCAATTAAACCAATGGTCTCTCTCTTCATTCAGTCATCTCCTCCGCAGCTAAAGGAAAAAGATAACTGAGGACAAGAGGATACAGTGACTCCAGCAGCTTTTAAAGCAGATGTTTGGACATATTTTGGTTTTAAAACAAATGAAATCAGTTACGACTTTGTCAAGTCACGTGGTCTGTAAATGCTGCAAAACCAGAGTCAAGTACTCGACAATACTACAAATATAGCCTTGTTACTACACTAACACTACACGCCTTTGGCACCCGTAGCATGATATATATAGTTTTGCCAGATTCTTGCCAATACGCACCTTTTTAACGCCACCATTCTATATTAAAATGCATTTTATCAAGAACATTTTTAGTTTTATTCACAAATGCGTCACAGGTAGGATTAAATGAGATCTAACACTAAATTTAAAGAACTCAAAGATCAAGCAGGTCACTTTTAATTTATTCCAGATACACGCCTGAATATATATATTTTTAAATATGAAAGTGTCTCATCTCATATATTTATGGTTGAATTTGTTTCATTTATTTATTTAATTCCACAATTTGGATATTAAAAGGTGGATTATTTTTAATTGTTAAATTAAAAAAATAAATATATTCAAAATAATAATTTCTTTTTAAAGATATATAGTTTGATATTCTCGTTCCAATAATTCATATACAATTTTTAAATACACTTGTATTGTTTTTTAATCAATATAAAAATATTGGTTTTAATATATATAAATAATGCTGGCAATATAAATTAAACCTTTAAATATGAGAAATATCAAATTAAATTGAGAAATAAAATGCTTTAAAAGATTTTTCAATTTGAAAAGAAAAGAATCAAATTTTCAGCATTTAATTGCTAAAGTCAATATTCTGACAAATATACTTCTTACAAATCACGAGGTTGCACATTTTGACCCCCTAAACTCTCCTCATGGTGGCGCTGAAGAGAACCCATTGCAGCCAGCTTCAGCAAATTTATTTATGCAAGTTCCGGGGATTTTGGTTAATAACCGTCTTTATGACAAAGTGACACGAGGGGGGCTTCAACCGGGGGTTCAAGGACTCACCATATTACAATGTGAACGTGCTCTCGGCCACAGCAGTGGGAGGCTGTGACTCTATGGCTTCATCTGTCAGTGCAACACTCTGGACTCACCTGTGGAAGCGCATTTATACCTGTCGTCCAGCTCGGGATCAAAGAGAAGCGATGACGTCCTGTGTTGTTGTTCAAAGGCGACGGCGAACCGACAGAATACATAAACACTGACGAGTAAACAAAGACAGAAAGATAAGGATCTCCTCACCTGTCGACGCTGTACTATCACATTAACTATTAACCAGGAGAGAAATCTAAATAGAAAATGTTTTAGTAAATTAAGTAAAAAGTAAAACTGAAGTCAAAATAGAACATTTGTTAGTTATAAACACACATATACAAAAACATAAGTAAAATGATTTAGTTTGAGATATGCAGGGTTATTAATTTAATTATCTTTCATAAAATAAAAAATACTTAATGATTAAAACAAACAAAAAAAAACTACCGAATCAACTTGAAATTATTAGAATTTAAATTGTGATATAATGTGTCTTTAAAAAACTAAAAGACACAGAAAACAAAAAATAATGTAAAAAAAATAAAAAAAATCCTTATAACTTCCTAATTCATTATTAGCAAGAATGAACCAGCTGTTAATATGTTAATATATTTATGTTTTGTTTGTTTTTTTTACATATATTCTTGTCCCTTTCAAATTCAATATTTATTCCAGAGACTTAATAATATGGATTTATTAATAATGCTGTCTTAAATTGGGATTGAAGAAAATAATATTGGCTTTATATATGTATATATATATATATATATATATATACACACACATACATACACATACACACACACACATGTGTTGGCTGAAATAGTATATATATGATATAACATTTTGGTAATAAAGTAGGAAAAACACAGTCCAAAATAAAGTTCAAGAAATATATTAGATTGATTATTACATTATATATACACATATATATTTTTTAACAATATCTTAATTTGTGCATTTACAATATTCTTCTCTTTTGCTAATTTTTTTTCAGTTCCAATGAATCATAGTATGAAAGCACATTTGAAGCTACAATAGCTCCCTCTGGTGGAACCTTATGACCCCAACAATAGTAATTGGTCTGATGAAGCTTCATGAAACAGTGTCTTGTTGTTTAAAGGTCAGTAGGTGGCGCCATCGGTTTAAAAATGATGTGATGCAGCATTAGAACAGTGGTTCAAAACAAAGGAAAATAGTGCAGAGACCGCCATCTAGTGGACTCTGAAAATAATGACACAGCTTCATGAAGCTTCAGACCATCAGTACCAAAAAACAAACGCAGTATTTGTGAAGTAACAACATGAAATTCATAAAGTTAATTTGTGTTTTTATTATTAATTCAGCGATCTGAAGTAACAGAGCAATAATAAAAAGTACCAGTAACGTCTTTCTTTTAAAAACCATCCGAACATTCACGTGAAGACACAAAGCTTGTTTGTACAAAAACACACTTCATAATAAATGGACGCGTATTTATTTACATGAAATATATCTTTTTTTTTCTTTTTTTTTAAAACATCACGGTGCAGAACCTCGAGCTGGTCGTGTGATTTAAATACTTGTGGAAAAGGTTAATATATTAACTCTATATCACCTTTTCACGGACAAAAGGTTCTTTTAAGACTTTCAAACGTGTAACGTGGATATTGACCTATTGAGCCTGCAGGCGGCGATATTGCACCGATACTCGGAATATTCGTAAGCGATACACGATTCAATATTAGGATTGAGTTGACCGTCAGACCGTGAGAACATTATAACTCTAGTCTGGTGCTGGGAATGTCTCGACAACCTACGGATGAAGCCAAAAGAATTGACCTGAAATGTTTAAAAGAGTCAAAAGGACAAGATCTACTTCATGAGAAACATTTCTTAATAAAAGATGCAGGGGTTCCAACTGGTGACCATCAGTGGCGGGTGACATGGGCGAGTCTGCACATGCACTGCTGACATCTATATGTTCAAAGTGACATACAGAAAATAACAAAAATATGTTTTAAATTGAGACAAAAGCAGGTTTATCTTGAGGCCAATCGTACAAGAATACTAGCTTTGAGTTCAGGTTATTTCCGGGGTTTGATCCGAGGTCGCTCGAACATTTTACACACGATGACGTAAATAAAAACATTTTAAAAGTGACCTTTTGGTTTGACGTCGGCTTGAGACTCTCGTTGAAACGCGGTCGTCTGGATAAATAAGCCACATGTGGTGGTTTTGCCGCCCAATCTTTTCGGAGAAGTGTCGCAGTGTGTGAACATCGGTAAACGTCGTGTGTTTTTGACAAATCTTTCAGGCACTCCCGGCGAGGACCCCCCGGTGGAGGAACACACTCGACTAGACCCCCACCACGGACTCCTGCTCGCTCAGACCTTCTGAGTCAGTGGCGGCGCCGCCCGCCGCCCCGACTTCATGCGGCTGCGAGCGTACACCCGCAGGAAGAGCGCCAGGAACACGATGGAGATGCCGAAGCCTCCGACGACGGTGGTGGCGTGGTGGTACAGGAAGCAGGACAGGAGGATGGCGAAGGCCTGCCGCAGGGTCATGATGATGGTGAACACGGCGGCGCCGAACTGGTTGATGGTGTAGAAGATGAAGAGCTGCCCGCAGGCCGAGCACACCGACAGCAGGACGGCGTGGACGGCGAACTCCGAGTGGCGGGTCATGAAGGAGACGGACTCGAAGAGCGCCCCCTGCTCCAGCAGCGAGCCCACGGTGAAGAGGCAGGAGAACAGGTTGACGCCGAACATCATCTGCACCGACGACATCTTGTGCTTGAACAGGTTGTCCTGCCAGTTGGAGGTGAAGCTGTCGAAGACGATGTAGCCCGCCAGGATGACCACGCCGCTGAAGGTGGTCACCGTGGACAGGTGCTTGCTGGGCGAGCTGGTCAGCAGGAACATGCTGACGCCCACCGAGATCAGCACGGCGGTCAGGTACTCCCAGTACTCGTAGCTCTTGCGCGACACAAACTTGCCCATCACCATGACCGGGATGACCTTGGAGGCCTTGGCCAGGACCTGCGTGGGGAAGCTGATGTACTTGAGCGCCTCGTACTGGCACCAGCTGCTCATGATGTTGGACAGCGAGGCGAAGGAGTACTTGTACATGGGCGCGCCGTGGCGCGGCTGCTTGAACAGGAGGCACCACAGACCGGACACGGTCAGAGCCAGGATCCGGTTCATGAAGACCAGGAATTGAGAGTCCTTGAACTTCTCGCCTTCGCCGTCCGTCGCCGAGGCGCCGTACGAGCGCGTCATGACTCGCTCCTGCAGGACGCCCCACGTCAGGTACGAGACCTGAGGGCAGAGGCCGGTCAGACATCGTCACCAACACCATCATACTTTGATTTATTAGAGCGGTATCACTGCTGTTACTATAGAAACCTCTTCATCTTAACTATAGAATCAATTCTATATAAAGAACACATCTATCTATTTGCTCTCCCTGGACTGGAGAAATGCATTTAAAATATTTACTTCATTCATGTGGATTCATGTCAGAATAAAGTAGATGAGTAGAGAAAAAAACAAAAACTAAAGGGCTTAGTGATAGAAAGAAGACGGCATAAAACCATTTCAACCCTTGTGTTGTCGTTCACCTTGACCCAGAGACAACACAAAGGTTAAAAAGATACCAAATTAAAGTTTCCAAATAAAGGGCGGACAGTTTTAAAATAAAAAGATACAAAGAAACCTGTAAAAAAAATGCTGTTTTATAATGAATTATTATTTTAACCAAATATATTGATGAACAAAAGAATCAGTATACCGTATTTTCCGGAGTATAAGTCGCAGTTTTTTTTTCAGTTTGTCCGGGGGTGCGACTTATACTCTGGAGCGATTTATGTGTGAAATGATTAACACATTATTACCAGTATATAATTTCACATGTTATTTTCACACTAAACCGCAAGAGGGCGCTCTAGGCCTGTGTTGATAATTTCGACGTAGAAGAGGAAGCGCCGCATCTTCTACCTCCGGAGTTAGTTAGTTGTTTAAAAGTGACACCGAGGATGAAGATTTTATTGGATTTTAGTTATTTGGAGTTACACGGATGGTTTGGTAAACTTCTTAGTTATTTATGCTATAGTTCTCTGAATAACTATTAATTTGTTATGTTAACATACCAGGTTCTCAGTTGTGTCATGTAATGTAAGCATACCGTACAATTATTCAGTCTGTTG
Organism: Callionymus lyra; assembly: GCF_982586985.1. Classification (NCBI taxonomy): domain Eukaryota; kingdom Metazoa; phylum Chordata; class Actinopteri; order Syngnathiformes; family Callionymidae; genus Callionymus; species Callionymus lyra. The sequence goes on from NC_141830.1 coordinate 10,616,765, forward strand.
TTGCCTCCATTCCATTTTTATTTTAAATTGCCTTTCAAGATGACATGTCTGTTCTTGGTGTTGGAATTTATAAAAAATAAAAAAACGACTTATATACCTTTTTTTCCTTCTTGATTATGCATTTTATGGCTGGTGCGACTTGTACTCCGGAGTGACTTATAGTCCGGAAAATACAGTAAATGGAAAATAGCAGAGAGCTCTTCGAATGTAAGGTGTGCTAAACAAAAAAACCTTTTATGTTTATAAATAATACAAATATAAGTTCTAAAAAAGGGATAAAAAGATGCAAATGGAAGGAACAAATAAATAAGCCATCTTAGCAAACAAAGGAAAGAACTAAAACACGTAGTTGGAAAATAAAGATCCTGTTGAGTTGATTACACAGTCGTTTGAAAAGACTCTAAATGCTCCTCTCAAGGTTTGTTTACAGTTATCCACCGTATTCAAAGGCGCTGACTTGAGACGAGACGCTCGAGTTAAACAAACACACCTCGCCCACTCAGACTGGCGCACGGAGGTGAATCAGTGACTGTGATGGACGACATGTTGCACGTGTGTCCGTGTACGTGTTCACTGAGTCACCGTCATGTCTGGGATGTTCCTCACCTGAAGTCCAGCGGCACAAAATATCAGCTTCACCGTCTGCCGGAGCGTCGTCGAACCCGAGTCTTCGTTCCTGGCTGCGGCCGGTGCCTCGTCCAACAGGCCCGACTTGGCTTCGCTTCCGAACACGCATGTCTTGATGAGCGGGAAGCAGATCCCCGAACCTACAGAGAGCAGACGAACTTTAGTCTCACCGCTGCTCACCACCGTATATTGGCACGAATCTGGTGATACGATACGCATCACGATACAGGGGCCGATATATTGCGATACTGTAGGAACAAGTATATATTTTTTGTATTGTCGAGTACTTGACTCTGGTGTTGCAGTATTTACAGACCACATGACTGTTGACGAAGTCATAACTGCTTTCATTTGTTTTGAAACCAAAATATGTCCGAACATCAGCTTTAAAAGCTGCTGGAGTCCACTGTATCCTCTCGTCCTCAGTCATCATAGGAATTTCCCGGGATTTTATTGTCACTTTAGATTTGTAGGATGTAATGACCGCTGCCATCAATTAATTGTAAATGAAAAAAAAAAATGGTATAATAATTTTATTGTACACACACTTTTAATTGAACCATAAGTAAGTAAGTAGTTAAACCACCTCAACAGTTAAACCACATCTACCTCATGCAGTACTTGTACTTTTGTCGCTCTTTTTTTAGATTTAATTCTTTCAAATGTGTATATATATATATATATATATATATATATATATATATATATATATACATGTTTATTTTTTACTGTACACTTTTGTTGGGGGTACAAAGTAAGAATTTCATGGTACATAGTACCCATGACAATAAACACTTTGAATTGAATTGTAAACTAGATAAAAACCTGATTTGGAAGCCAAAAAGAACAACAATAATAATAAATACAATTAATCGATACAGTGCTTTTGAATATCAATATGGTATTGTGAAAAAGAAAATAGCAATATTTAAATCTATTGATACTTTCTTACACCCCTGCTGCTCAAACTTGGAAACATTCACCTTTAGCTTTTTCTCATGATGACACAAGGTATTAGTTTTGTGAACACACACAAAAAAAGTTTTGTGTAAAAACATGTACAGTTGTACGGAACCCTCACCTGTGTCCAAGTAGTTGATGCGCTTGAAGTAGCTAATGAGCAGGTACCCGGGGATGATGATGGTGGAGTAGCCCAGCACGTTGACCAGGAAGCGGAAGAACCAGACATCTCGCCAGCCTTCCAGGAGCGACGCGTCTTCTTCCGCGGCCGCGCTGGAGGGCAGGAGGAGCAGCAGCAGTGCGGGCCAAACCCTGGGACAACGACACCAGATAAGAGTCGACTTAAATAGCCAAACACACGTCAGATTATATCCATATAGTTGATTAGACATGTGAGAAATATAGTATAATAGAATCATTACAGATAAGAAATACAATAAAACATTATTTTTATTACGATAATATCCAAAATCTTAAATGCCATTCAAAGGTGAACATTGTACATAAGAGCGGCAGATCTTGCTCAAGCATTTGTGGCTGTGGAAATTAAAATCTAGATTCATTTCAAAAGTCACTTTGACTAGTCAAATTGATGTGAACGAATGTGCCGAGCAAGGCCTTCGCGGTTATGAGCCACAGGATTTGATCTTCATCACACACGTCTACAGCTGCCTTGTTTGAACTCTGATTAAGATATATCTGTTTTAGTCATTTCCCCACTATCTTTTCAAGTGTTATTTAATCTTTAAATAAAACTTTTTTTGATCGGCTATACCTTTACAAGCCAACAACAGACAAAGATGTGAAAGTTCTACAGTCATTTTCCTTGAATTAAATCAATTCGAAGCTTCTTAAAATAGCTTTCAACCATTGCTGTTGAAATACTCGTTGGTCAAGTATTTCAACAGCACCCACAAGTATTTGCCGAGATATTAACAAGATGGAGAATCAGTTGAAGCTTTATCATTATTGTTTGTTGTATGGAATACATACAAACAACTGAGGGAAAATGGCAATTACATATTTTAGACGTTAATTGACGAGTGAGCTCATCTAAGCTAACTAAGCTTAGCAATGTAGATAAACGCTCGAACAAATGGTATTACGATATGATTGTTGATGCCAAAACCTAAAACTTCCAACTTCTATAATCAACAAACCTCAAAATAATCATCTGTAGGTCAGCTCATCGCACTCAAACCAGAACAGACAACTACAAAGACCAGAAAACCAACACGAAGTATAGTTACACATACTGTACACACAACTTCTATATTATATACAAAGTAGGGCTGCATGGTTGGAAAAAAGTGGGATTTACAAAATTGGTGTCTTAAATTGCGATATCGATGTAATTGCGATATTTTTTTTTAACCTAAAAATGTAGCCACGCGTACTGTAGGTGAGGTCCGGCGGTGTAGATGAGGAAAACGATGCGATATTTCCCTTATTGCCACGCTTCTGTGCTGAAAAATGTCACTTATAACAGTAACTCAATTTCTCGGGACTTGCGTCGGTTTCCCGAGAAACCGAGCGACATCAGAGAGGAGCCGCCGGCGGGTCGCGATATCACCAAATCGATAATAAATTCCACCTCCTTGTACACGCACACATAACGGTTTATAAATGACCTGACGCTACTTAGTTCATTATCATACGGAGAAGACAGACAGGTTTACAGTTGTTTGGAAGTTCAGCAATCTTATAAAAACACAAGCTGAAAACAACTGAGAAAAGATAAAAAGAGGGGTTAAAAGAGATGAGTGACTAGATCACTTGTGTTTAAGTAACGCTCATAGGTTGTATATACTGAGCCGCGCTAAGCCAGTCTGTCGGCAAGACGCGTCGCCATAGCAACCGAGCATGCTGTGCCGCACAGCTGACAGACAGACGGAGACGTAAACGACAATGAGACATAGAAGTACAAATTGACAACTTGACAGTACGTGACACTGATTGATCGAAGTGTGCATTTAAGAAATGCTTGATTTATACAATAAAAAATTATAAATGATCACACATGTTTTCGATAAACATATCGCACGTGCCAATATCCCAATATCAATATTTTTTCGATATATCGTGCAGCCCTAATACAAATGTATTATTGGATCTTTGATTCCAATGCCATGTAGCTGCTAAAGCAACCATAAATATAATAGAGTCACAGTTTAAGATATAACCTGGATCATCCAGTTAGTTTAGTCCGTTCATAGTTTGTCTCAGGTGTCATTTTTAAAATTGTTTCTTATTCATGTGACTGTTCCAGTGTGTAGGAGCTGGCAACGTACAAGTCTAAATCAGATCAGCTCTTTATCTTTACATAAACCCTCAGCAAAACTCCCAGCGGAGAAGTAGGTGTGGTTCATTGGCAGAGGGAGTGGAGCCGGGCCACCTCCCGAAGGGCCCGACTCACATAGACCCCCCTTTGTCTGGGACATGGCTGTGGTGTAACTTTCCAGTAGCACGCTGCAGCGAGACCTGGATTCTGAATAAGCAGTTTATTACATGCAGGAATGTTCTGGTCAAGATGGGCAGCGAAAAACATGTTGAGATAAAAGGCTGGACCTGAATTTAAATTTCCAAAGGGGAAAACATCTCTAATGTAAGGTTTGGATACATTATCAGCAACATGACGGGACAGAGAAACAGAGAAAACTTCCCGTTGTCTCAATACTGCCGGAAACTAGAGCATTACTTTTGTTTCCCCCCCCCCCCCCCATGTCCTCTTCACATTGAGCAGCAGGACTGACTTGATTCCATCAGTGTTTTCTAAGCAGGTTATTCAAGGCGGTGACCACGGAGGTTCCCAGGTAACGACACCACTATTGTGCAGCGTTTTAACTTTTCGTAACTACATAATAAATACTTACACAACATCATGAAACATGCAGAGTAAAGTGATCTTTCTAGTAGGACTCGAGTTACTGTATCTTAAATGGCGCCTGAAGTTTCGCAATAGAAAAAAAACAACGTTTCCAAAATTTGGACAATTGAGTGTTTCAATTGTGAATTACTTTGTGTCAATAATAGTTGTAGGCTGTTTTTTCCCTTGTGTGCCGGTTTGGGTTACGCTATATCAGCATTATTTTGGGGTTTAACTGCGTGTTCTTGAGACAGCGTAGGTTTGAGTGGGTGTCGCAGAACACAGATGGATAAGCGATGACAATGAGCGATGATATCCCAGCATTCCACATCAACAACTTCCCTCAGGCCTTGCTCGTACTGTGGAGTCGGGTTGAACTCCTTTATATGTTAAAGGAAGAGAGACTTGGGAGACATGTTTACAGAAACATTTGGGGATTTCCTATAACTTGGAATTGATACAAATACATGTTTGGTGTGGCAGGTTCTGAAACACCAACGACACTAAAAGACTATGACGGGTTAATTTTTTAAAGTTAACACACTTTTTTTCCTGCCTTTCTTACAACTGGTGAAAGGCACTGAACGCTGCAGCATAGAAAACACGATCAATTGAGATTTAATGTATAAAATATACTATATACAGGGCCAACAGTGTTACTAGACGACAGACTACTAATATATAATATAATAATAATTATTGGCACTAATGTCAGCCACAAGTCAACATTAGGCCAAGAAATAGAAGCTCTTCTCCGAGTCTAAACAGGTTTACTGAACTCCTTTGTGACCTCTCAGAGTACAACAGGTAAATGTCAAAACCTAATAACAGAAGTAGAAATGTCAATTATTATCTTTTGGAGTTGAACCGTTTCATTTCCCCTGAGCAGTTTTCACAATAAAAACATTGATAAAAAATAGTATCAGAAGAACACAAATAACCAACAAGTGAAGACAAAACAACGAATGTTTCGATTAGAAACTAGTGGTTAATGAAAATAATGTCAATGTTAAGTTAACGTTTGTCTACGAAAAGAGGGATTCGAGAGCATTAAGATGTGTGACGGCGGGTGAGCTACTGTTAGCTTCGGTCTCCAGCGTTACCTCCATGAAAGAGATGGCATTTTCTGTGGCCCGTCACCTGGCGTTAGCAGACCCGCCGACAGTCTCAGGCGTCCCCGCCGAACCGGAGCATGAAGTCTCACTGACACGCCTGGTCCCGAAAACTTTAGCGAGCGATGAGTCGAGACGTTCAACGAAGCGTGTTTGTTTTTTGTTTTTTTCTGTCCTAAACTTGTCTTCTGATGCGTTCACCGAAGAAACGGACACCCTTCTTCTTCTGGGGCACGAAAGGATGCCGAAGATGGAGCGGTACTGCCGTCGAACCAAACACTGACCTCTACTGGTACGGAGGAGCTATTGCATCGTTATTACGAAAAACGTTTTGATAAAGAGGGGATTGTTGCCACAGGGGAGGGGGGTGAAGTCTAGAGCACAGAGTCTACTGAATCCTTGAAGAGACATCTTAAGACCTTTTTATTTGTTCAGGCTTTTCCTTGATTTTCTGGAACTCCTGTTGTGTTATCAGTTTTATCTTGATCTTTAAAGTTTTTACTTTATTGAATATTGTTTTGATTGTTTAAGCGCTTTGTGACCCTGGTCTGGAAAAGTGCTATTCAAATAAAAAATACTTACTTACTTACAACCATTCACACACACACACACCCACTCATACCTACGAAAAAGTTCTCAATCAACCTCTGTATGTTTTTTTTGGCCTGTGGGAGGAAACCGGAGTGGTCGGAGTAAACCCACGCAACACGTGGAGAACAAACAAACTCCACACAGAAAGGTCAATTAATTTGCTGAACAAAATGTCAAGAAAGTATTGACTACAATTTTGAATCCAATATTTAATGTCAAAGAGAAAAAAAGTACCTTTCTATACCACTTTGAGTATAGTTATAATAATATTTATAGTAATACAAAAATGATATGGCATATCATCTCTATTTATATATTATATCTTATGGTACAATATACTGTATATTTTCTGTGTAATAAACAAACTAAAAGGCTAAGATTTGGCCACATAAGTATCCACAGTTATATACTTATACTATGAAAATCATCCTCATTAAATGTGTAGCTTATATTTCTATTAAGGAAATCTCACATAGTATAGTAACACATAGTTTATATTTCATCAAAACTACAAACATCTAATCAACAAATGCAGCAGTAATCCTGCTAAAATGTATTATGTATATATATATATGGTTTAATAAATGTGTTTACTCAAGGTACATCACATACTTTTACTAAGAGGTAACCTGCCAGAAATACAACCAAATAAGGTTTTTAAAAAAAAAAATTCAGTTCAGCCAGTGAAGACAACAACTCAGTTTCTTTCCATTTTATTACAAAATAAATGGGGTTATTGTTTAATTTAAGTCGGCCAGTGTAAATTACGCCAAACAGCTCTCTTGTGAATGGCAGATGAAACATAAATACAGAAAACATGGAGCTATAATAAAATGCGATATAGTAATCAGTTAAGAAAATAGGGAAACCTTGTTTTCGGTTCATGTGATACAAATATATTTCCAGGTTTAAAACCGTGTTCTACCCGATACAGATGTAATCCTTGTTTAAAATTGAATTTAAACTGATTTGAAGTTAGGAAGAGGTAGGTTTGCACCAAAGAAACAATTAAGAAGTGAATTTTTCATGCAATAAAAAAGCAGAATATCAGAGAAGAATCATACAGTGTTCAGAAGGATCATGAAGCAGGAAGACTCCATCACGGGGGGGCATGTTAGGTGTGCTGCCACAGTTCTGGCTAATATATAAATAGAAAACACTACAAACTTCAGCTGAAAATCAATATTGCAACCAAAAAAAAAAGAGGTTCTAGCGAATGTTGAAGCTGAAGCCGCTTAAAAATTCAGTCCAACCACCGATCGGCCTGAGATCTGGATGTCATCGAAGGGAAATATAGCCAAGATCTGCAAAAGATAACATTTCAGATTTACTATTGTAGTACGTGATGAAAAAACAAAAAAACATTTTGTATTTACACTAAGCCCCTTCATTTTAACCCTTGTAGCCGAGCTTACGTCGTCGTTGCCCTCGGCTAGATCCAGCGCCGTCTCGTCCTCCATGTTCCGCAGCATCATGTCGGCGCCCGACTGACACAGCAGCGTGGCGATGACGGCGTCCTGCCTCCCCACCGCCAGGTGCAGCGCCGTGCATCCGTTGAACATGGCCGCGTCTACGTTAGCTCCTTTGCTGAGCAGCATCCTCGCGGTGGCCACGTCGTGCAACTCCACTGCCAGATGGAGAGCAGTTTTACCGCTGGTTCCCTCCTGAAGAAGAGATGATGGAGTCAGAGACATGATGTCAAGTTCCACACGGGAAACAAGAATGTTTGGTCTATTATCAGTGCATGTTTTTACTTTTCAGAACTTGAGCATTCTAATTTATTTTATAATAAATTAATGTTTACATTGAAAGCTTGAATGCATTTGTAAGTGTCACTTACAGTACTTGATAAAACTTTATGCCAATCACGCTAGAAATATTATTTTAATATTGAATTTATAAGGCTTCAAATGAAAAAGTAATGAATTTAAAAATTGCATTTTCGAATTATTTGAATAAGAATATCAAACTCTATGTGTAAAATACAATTCATTTTGAAAATAATCACATTTAAGAAATTAAAATGATTCCAAAGGTATTTGATTGAATTCAATTGATTTATAAAAAAAACAATTGAACTGTTCAATAAACAAATTATTGATTTAATTATAAATTTAAATACTTTGTTGAGGTTTAGAAAAACATTTTGATGAAAAAAAGTAAAATCCAACATTGAATATTTTGATGACACTGATTTACTTCTATAGGAATAGACCATAACTGATCTAAAAAAGCAAATGACAAATGGCTTTTAATCTTCTACTCAAATCATTTCATGTTTGTGTGCACAGAGATTCAGCTAAGAAAAAAAAAAACATTCAACATACACGCATACCTGCCAAGAATCAAATTTCACATCCGTTTTTAAAACAAAGCATGTCGACAGCAATTACTTTTGAAACATACATCTATAACCGTGTTGGCACACGATAAAAGAAAAGGAACCCGAGACACCAGTGATGCTATCTTAGCCAATTTCCTCAGTAGTTAACCTTGTTAGCAAGCTAACCAAACTACTTAAACATGATTATTAATGATCTTTAAAAAGACATTTTGTTCCCAAATCCTTTATAAAAGTTGAGTTATTTTAGTGATTCACCCAGACGAAGTTATAATCAACACCCAATCTGGACTGACCCAATTTGTGCTGGTGATGTAACCTACAGGAATGGTTTGGTGGGGGGGGGGTTGTCTGGGGGGTCGCTGTCAGACTTCAGCAGGTGCAGCAGATTCACCAAACTTAATAATTGCAAAGACCAGCGGCGCTCGTTCAAGGGACGAAGTCAGCAAAAGTGACTTAAAAACGGAGAGATTTTCCGTTGGTTAAACTGACCTTGATGTTCAGATCCGCACATTTTCTCACCAGGAGGTTAATGATGTCATGTTGTCCGTTCAGAGCTGCCAGGTGGAGACACGCGTAACCTGCAACAGGAGGATCGGCTGCAGGTTAGAGACGCGGTAATGAATCTAATAACTATATCTTAGAGGCTCGAACGACTTTGAAGGTCAGTTGAATATTTTGTCGTCTGTGGTTTCGTGTCCCTTTGTTCTGGCGTAGTTGACGATGAACCAAGCCGGCATTTTACCCATCAACCACCACAGGAAGGGACATATCATATACTGTATTTTCTTTGACTACAAGCAGCATTAAGGGTTCGTAGAAGGAGCCTCAGGGTCAGGGTCCGTAGCTTACGAAAGTCATGCTGAAACATTTTAGTGCCGTGTACTAGTTGGTGCCAGAAACAAAAGATAAACTTCAACTTCTACGTCGCGATATTTGTTTTTACGACGCTATATGAATTTGTTAACAACACTGTATCAATACTTTTCTTCCAAATCATTATTTTATTTGATTATAGCTCTAATGGTTTGTTCAAATATTCACTGCACAGTCATTACGTTCCTCCGCAGATAAAGGAACCAAGAAATCCTGCGAGTTGCAAACAATGGCTGAGGACGGGAGGATACAGTGGACTCCTGCAGCTTTTAAAGCTGACGTTTGGACACATTTTAGTTTCAAAACAAATGAAAGCAGTTACGACTTCATCGAGAGTCATGTGGTCTGTAAATTCTGCAACACCAGAGTCAAGTACTGGACAATACTACGAATTTATATTCTTGTTACTACAGTATCACAGTATATGGTGACATTGACTCTGTATCATGATGAGTATTGTATCGCTACATTCTTGCCAATACACACCTCTACTATGTACCACGTAAAATCTTAGGGTTAATACATATGGCACACTGGATTATGAATAAATAAATAAATAAAAACTCTTATTCTTCTTTCTAAAGATGACTTGGTTAAAAATCATTCCACAGACCCGAGTATTAAGTATGTATTTGGCCAAGGGATTAAGGCATACCCCCCTTTTTTACCGTGTACTCTTTCTGCAAACCGAAACTTTATGAGCAAAAATAATCTCTACAAAATTAAACATATCACAAGAGTATGATGTCAACAGTCTACAGACGGCTCAGGGGTGTTGGGCAGATATAACGCAGAGAACCCACCTCTCCAGTTTTGTGTTTCCAGCACCGGTGCCAGCTGGCCGGGCGACAGCAGGCTGGTCATCTCAGCGGCACACACGGTCTGACCGTGCTGACAGGCCACGTGAAGAGCCGTGTTGCCATCCTGGTCCTGCAGATGGAGGCTGACCCCCTTCTCCACAAGACCCCTCACTACATTCGGGAGGTTCAGGTACGTGGCCAAGTGCAGGGGACTCTTGTAGGGACAAAAAAACAAAACATAATGTATATTGTAGTTGCAGATAACAGGAGGAATCAACATGTACTAGTTTCAAGAACATTTGTATAGTGTTATATCGCTGCATTATTTTACATGGATTTTCAAGAGTCAACTGATACACATTCAAGTTCATTTTAACTTTCCACCTCAAAAACAATGGGTCCTCTTTTCTAAACCAATAACTTCAAATCAAAATATCAATTACAAAATTGTAAATTATTGCTTGCCAAGGAGCTTGATCGCAACAAATGTAAAATATGTGCTTTTTAGGGTTCAAATATATGAAAACCTAAAGCCAAACTATACTGTTTTTCCGCTTCATTCGTGCATTTTAAGTTTTAATTTCCCATCTTGTCCTTCATAAGTCACCATTTCAACAAGTTTTCCTCGATGTTCACTCAAATGTCAAGTGGGAGGAAATTGGGTAATCATCATGAGTGTGAAACGTTGAGTCATCAGTTTGACAGAAACGTATGAGGAAGTTGTTTTATTCATATGAAATTCAAATGGAAGATCTTAACCACTTATTTTTTAATAAATTCTCTGGATTCCCTGCATGCCTGTGAAATACTTCGACATAGGAGTTAGAAAAATCCGGAAATTTCCCCCACTTCGTGGTCCCCGAAGAATGGAACCACCGACAGTGACCAGACTGACCGTAAAGAGGAAATGTGCTTCTCTGGAAATACATTTATACACGATCCAACCGCGAATGACAACACAAGTTTGTCGAGGACTCTCACCTGGTACAAGTTGTTTTGTATGTCCAGAACGTCATTCGGGAACATCTGTATCAACTGCTGAGCGATTAACTCGTCTTCATGGATGATGGCCAAGTGCAGGATTCTGAAGAGATGGAAAAATGAATAAATCAAAAGGCACAGATGAGACAGATTTGTCAAGTGTATCTAAAGGAGGATTTTTTGTAAAGATGCTGCAATTGTGACTCATTTTTGCACATCAACAGAGATTACATGGAAGAAAGGATTCAGTTGAACAAAGTTCTCGTCAGTCCCTTCTGCAGATTTCGTAACTATGTTAGCAAATACTTGGGAAGTTTCATTTCTGAGTGGAGAAGGATCCATTTTAAAAATCTGAAGGCTCCGATAACTTGTGATTCCCGGTATAATTTCCAAAGTGCAAATGCAGCAACAGAACACTAGCATGTACAAATTATTTTTGGTTGATCTTGATCTGGTTACCGGAGGTAATAGTAGACCACACGTCAACTTCCTGTGTCCTGGTCTAAGCCAGACACACTATTTCTTATCACATTCTTTACCGTCCACTTGCTCAGACAACATCAAAAAAACTTGACTGAAGTGATAGAACAAAATGATAAGTAGGGTAAAGTTGTGGATCTTTTTTCGATCCAATATGCTCTGGACGGACTCAGCAGTATTTCGAGTGGAATCGAGAGGTAATTGCACATCCATAAGAAAACCAAGATGCCCGGAAGTTGCAAAAGTCCTGTGTCTTATTTCCAAAACGTTTAAACTTTTGGCAAACAGATACCAGAGCGATACGATTTTTAACGGCCATTTTACATCGTCATGTGCGTGAGCAAACCACAACAGTGATGTCATCTGGCTGCATTCACGATAGTCATCACTTTAAGACTAAATAATTTGTATGATTGAATTGATTAGAAATATTAACACTAAATCTTGAACACACTTTTCATTACGTTTGTCTTGTTCTTCTTCGATTTATATACAACACACACTCATTTTCTTCATCTTTTATATAGAGCCTGTTGTAGAAAAAGATAGGATTGGGTAGAAAATGGTGTGTTTCTGTGTATAATTGTACAGCACCTTTAAACACTGAAATGTTTATCTTTTAGTTCCGCTGGTATCTATAATCCACAGTTGAAAATGAAACCATGTGTGAATAATGACCAAATGGAAATTCAAGAAGGCCAGAGGAGGCAGCGAGGAAGTTTTACTTTGTCATGGTTGTTCTCAGGTGTTTGCGATCTTTCCCACGCAAGTTAAAGCGATGACACAGAAACACAGAAATAGTGAGTGTGTGTTTTCACATTGAGGTGTCAGAGCGGTCGGTTAAGATTTCGCATTTCCCCCCTGAGTAAAACAGAGAAGTGGTCGGCAGCCAGGGACTGGCCGAGTGCGACGCTTAGACAGACAGATGCGAGAAGCTCGGCGGGCAAAGTGGATAAACCAAGTTTTACGGGACGACAAAGTGTGTCCGACACAGAGGAACAAGTTCTTTTGGATGAGAAACAAGCTGAACAGCTTGGGCTTTGTCTAAATTGCACGGGGAAGTCCGGGGTTCTTTCACTTCCCTGCTCAGCTAGGAATCTGTGAACATGTGTTACAAAGTTAAGTTTAGCAAGAAAACCCCAGACCAGAACTAATGGGACATTTAGAACAAAACAAAAAAGCCACACAACAAATTCTGCATCAAGCTGAAGACACTAAGAAAAAGCTAATAAAAAAAATAAAAAAATGTTGTATATCATCTTTATCTTATTATCCTCATGACAGATTGTGGTAAAAAAAGAGAGATCCATTTAAGTCTTAAATATACAGTATATTTAGACCAGAAGCAAAAAACATATTATTACTACTCAAGTTTTGGATAGTCATTTGCACCCATCGGTTTCCACTATACTTCAAAAATATTAATATATAATTATATTTAAATAATTATACAACAATTAGCTGTAGTGAAACAAAGTAATTGGCTAACTCCAATGTAGCATCCATGATACAGCTATTGTTTTAGGAAGCATATTTGAATCCTTATATTTTTATGGAATGCAAAAAACAACTTATTTAGCTTTATTAAATTTAATAAATTGTACATTTATTCTGTCAAATCAAAGTCTGTGTAGCCTCCTTGATACATGCCTCTTGTTTAAACACGATTTTATACATCAGTGTGCTGAATAGCATCGTGGCTAATAGCATAGTCAAGGCTAGTATTCTAAAAAACTCATGTTTTTTTGATAAATTTACCCGAATCAATCGAATAAGTTGCACCGCAGTGCCTCCTGAATAACGCAACAACCTTTTGCAAAAGCCAAGAAAGCGTGGACACCTTCGCTCACAGTCACATTTCAAAGCCTTGGGGCCAAATCCGACCTGCCCCGGCATTTTATGTAATAATTTGAATACACATCAGATTTAAGCTAAATCAAGTTCAACAATTTTGCAACAACCAACAATGCATGTGAACTTCTAGGTTTTATCTAGTTGCCATGTCAGCTCTTCATCTGGGAACATTTCCTTAAAAAAAAAGAAGCAACAATCCATGCCAGATGATTTAAAGATAAGGTTGTGCTTCAGGAAGTAAACCAGGAAGAAAAACTCAAATATTCTTATCTTGTGATTTATCGGTACAATTTCTCATGTCGAGGAATCGATACAAAATTACAGACGAGCAGTATGGAGGATTTGTTTTTAAGTATGGCTTTTTTTTGGAGAAAGAAGAGACAATTCAGCTAAAGTAAGTAAGTAAGTAATTTTTATTTGTATAGCGCTTTTCCAGACCAGGGTCACAAAGCGCTTAAACAATCAAAACAATATTCAATAAAGTATATACTTTAAAGGTCAAGATAAAACTGATAACACAACAGGAGTTCCAGAAAATCAAGGAAAAGCCTGAACAAATAAAAACGTCTTAAGATGTTTGTGGCTACATTAAAATGAACAAACATTTTTGTCTGTAAATCTAAAAAGGAACAGATTACTCTGAAAATAATCCCAACCCTTACTCGACATGATGGAGAGTATAAAATGAGTGAATGAATGAGTAAATTGTGTGTAAACTATCACTTTAATTTATGTATTCTGTTGCCATTCAGTCATAATGTTGTGTTCAGGGTAAGTAAGTAAGAAGTATTTATAGAGCGCTTTTCTAGGGTAATACTAAGTATGTTGATAAAATAAAGTAGTTAAAAGAAGTAACCATGCACCTGATGAAGTAGTTAAAGTAGTAACCATGCACCTGATGAAGTAGTTAAAGTAGTAACCATGCACCTGATGAAGTAGTTAAAGTAGTAACCATGCACCTGATGAAGTAGTTAAAGAAGTAACCATGCACCTGATAAAGTAGTTAAAGTAGTAACCATGCACCTGATGAAGTAGTTAAAGTAGTAACCATGCACCTGATGAAGTAGTTAAAGTAGTAACCATGCACCTGATGAAGTAGTTAAAGTAGTAACCATGCACCTGATGAAGTAGTTAAAGAAGTAACCATGCACCTGATAAAGTAGTTAAAGTAGTAACCATGCACCTGATGAAGTAGTTAAAGTAGTAACCATGCACCTGATGAAGTAGTTAAAGTAGTAACCATGCACCTGATGAAGTAGTTAAAGTAGTAACCATGCACCTGATGAAGTACTTAAAGTAGTAACCATGCACCTGATGAAGTACTAAAAAGTAGTAACCATGCACCTGATGAAGTAGTTAAAGTAGTAACCATGCACCTGATGAAGTAGTTAAAGTAGTAACCATGCACCTGATGAAGTAGTTAAAGAAGTAACCATGCACCTGATAAAGTAGTTAAAGTAGTAACCATGCACCTGATGAAGTAGTTAAAGTAGTAACCATGCACCTGATGAAGTAGTTAAAGTAGTAACCATGCACCTGATGAAGTAGTTAAAGTAGTAACCATGCACCTGATGAAGTACTTAAAGTAGTAACCATGCACCTGATGAAGTACTAAAAAGTAGTAACCATGCACCTGATGAAGTAGTTAAAGTAGTAACCATGCACCTGATGAAGTAGTTAAAGTAGTAACCATGCACCTGATGAAGTAGTTAAAGTAGTAACCATGCAGCTGATGAAGTAGTTAAAGTAGTAACCATGCACCTGATGAAGAAGTTTAAAGTAGTAACAATGCACCTGATGAAGTAGTTTAAAGTAGTAACCATGCACCTGATGAAGTAGTTTAAAGTAGTAACAATGCACCTGATGAAGTAGTTTAAAGTAGTAACAATGCACCTGATGAAGTAGTTTAAAGTAGTAACCATGCACCTGATGAAGTAGTTTAAAGTAGTAACAATGCACCTGATGAAGTAGTTTAAAGTAGTAACAATGCACCTGATGAAGTAGTTTAAAGTAGTAACCATGCACCTGATGAAGTAGTTTAAAGTAGTAACAATGCACCTGATGAAGTAGTTTAAAGTAGTAACCATGCACCTGATGAAGTAGTTAAAGTAGTAACCATGCACCTGATGAAGTAGTTAAAGTAGTAACCATGCACCTGATGAAGTAGTTAAAGTAGTAACCATGCACCTGATGAAGTAGTTAAAGTAGTAACCATGCACCTGATGAAGTAGTTAAAGTAGTAATCATGCACCTGATGAAGTAGTTAAAGTAGTAACCATGCACCTGATGAAGTAGTTAAAGTAGTAACCATGCACCTGATGAAGTAGTTAAAGTAGTAATCATGCACCTGATGAAGTAGTTAAAGTAGTAACCATGCACCTGATGAAGTAGTTAAAGTAGTAATCATGCACCTGATGAAGTAGTTAAAGTAGTAACCATGCACCTGATGAAGTAGTTAAAGTAGTAATCATGCACCTGATGAAGTAGTTAAAGTAGTAACCATGCACCTGATGAAGTAGTTAAAGTAGTAACCATGCACCTGATGAAGTAGTTAAAGTAGTAATCATGCACCTGATGAAGTAGTTAAAGTAGTAACCATGCACCTGATGAAGTAGTTAAAGTAGTAACCATGCACCTGATGAAGTAGTTAAAGTAGTAACCATGCACCTGATGAAGTAGTTAAAGTAGTAACCATGCACCTGATGAAGTAGTTAAAGTAGTAACCATGCACCTGATGAAGTAGTTAAAGTAGTAACAATGCACCTGATGAAGTAGTTAAAGTAGTAACCATGCACCTGATGAAGTAGTTAAAGTAGTAACCATGCACCTGATGAAGTAGTTAAAGTAGTAACAATGCACCTGATGAAGTAGTTAAAGTAGTAACCATGCACCTGATGAAGTAGTTAAAGTAGTAACAATGCACCTGATGAAGTAGGTAAAGTAGTAACCATGCACCTGATAAAGTAGTTAAAGTAGTAACAATGCACCTGATGAAGTAGGTAAAGTAGTAACCATGCACCTGATGAAGTAGTTAAAGTAGTAACAATGCACCTGATGAAGTAGTTAAAGTAGTAACCATGCACCTGATGAAGTAGTTAAAGTAGTAACAATGCACCTGATGAAGTAGTTAAAGTAGTAACCATGCACCTGATGAAGTAGTTAAAGTAGTAACCATGCACCTGATGAAGTAGTTAAAGTAGTAACAATGCACCTGATGAAGTAGTTAAAGTAGTAACCATGCACCTGATGAAGTAGTTAAAGTAGTAACAATGCACCTGATGAAGTAGGTAAAGTAGTAACCATGCACCTGATGAAGTAGTTAAAGTAGTAACAATGCACCTGATGAAGTAGTTAAAGTAGTAACAATGCACCTGATGAAGTAGGTAAAGTAGTAACCATGCACCTGATGAAGTAGTTAAAGTAGTAACAATGCACCTGATGAAGTAGTTAAAGTAGTAACCATGCACCTGACCCTAAACTTGTTGTTTTATTTTAATTCTAGGATTGGAAACGTACGTGTCTCCTTCCTCGGTGATGCTGGTGATCAGGTTCTCCTCCTGCTCCTCCTCGCTGGGGGAGATCTCGCAGTCCTCCACCATCTCCGACAGACTGTCCACCGTGAGCGACGAGGAGCCGTAGGCCGAATCCAGACGCTCCTCCGCGGCGGAGAACTTGTCCCGCGGCCCGCCGGAATCCTCGACGCCGCCGCGGTGCTCGGGCTCCTGGTCCTCGGACTTCAGCAGCGAGCGATACGAGTCGATGCCCGAGTCGACGCGGTTCTCCTCCTGCGGGTCTTCTTTCGTGAAAGCGCGGCTCGCCATGGTGGCTCCCTCTCCTCTCCTCTCCTCTCCTCTCCCCCCGAGGGTCTCTACCGACGAGGCGCGGCGGGTGTTGCCACTATGGAAGCGGGAAGTCGTGGACGAACCGCCGCCGCTCCGTCGCTCATAACACTTCGGAACTCACGAACTTTCAGGCACTTTTTGTGAGCGTCATCTCTGTCGGCGGGGGAGAGAGGGTGAGGAGGGTGAGGAGGGGGTGGGGGGGGCGAGAAGGAGGAAGACATGTGAAAGATGAAGCTGTTTTTGTCACGCGGGGGAATCCCCGGTGCGCGCGCACAAAAGAATAGCAACAGGCGCAACCCCGACATGGCGGAAGAAGCTTCACAATAAAACGGAAAGTGGAAAAAAACAACATTAAAAACACAAATAAAATAACACAAGAGTTAGTTGTTTGATGATCTGTTATTATTAAAAAAAAAAGAATGTTCAGTTAATCTTTGTATAGAAAAATATATATACACATTAAGGTAAGGTAAGTATGTAAGTAAGTGAGTAATATTTGTATAGTGCTTTTCCAGACCAGGGTCACAAAGCGCTTAAACAATCAAAACAATATTCAATAAAGTATATACTTTAAAGGTCAAGATAAAACTGATAATACAACAGGAGTTCCAGAAAAATCTGGGAAAAGCCTGAACAAATAAAAAGGTCTTAAGATGTTTCTTAAAGGAGTCAGTAGATCCATCAATCGCAAAGAGAGAGGAAGATCGTTCCAAAGCTTAGGAGCAACAGTCTGGAAGGATTTCTCTCCTCTGGTCCTGAAGCGTGTTCAGGAACCATCAGTAGATTCTGATCCACAGACCTCAGAGCCCGAGCTGGGGTGTAAGGCTGGATCAGATCAGTGATGTAAGGAGGAGCCTGACCATGAATAGATCTGAAAGTAAGAACCAGAATTTTAAAGTTGATCCTGAAAGAAACTGGAAGTCAGTGAAGAGTTTTAAGGATCTGAGAAATGTGAGTTCTTCTACCTTAGCGGGTCAGAATTCTCGCTGCAGAGTTCTGAATCAACTGCAGGCGAGACAGATACTTCTTGTTTAGACATGAAAATAAACTATTGATCCCTCAGGAGGTCTCCTTCGGGAAATTGTTTTTTCCCAATTATACACAGCAAATACAGCAATTTTTCATAAAAAAATAAATCAAAATAAAATAAGATCAAGAACAAAGAGAAATAAAGAGAAATAACAAGATGATACAATCTAAGTCTTAAGATAAAGATAAAGAACATAGATCAAAGAAAAAGACAAAAGGATACAGAGAAAAGACAAAAGGATAAAAGATTAACATAGAACAGAACATCATGATACTTTTACTCCACTACATTACATTACATACATTCTGGCCAATACACACCTCTACTATGTACCACGTAAAATCTTAGGGTTAATACACATGGCACACTGGATTATGAATTAATAAATAAATAAAAACTCTTATTCTTCTTTCTAAAGATGACTTGGTTAAAAATCATTCCACAGACCTGAGTATTATTCATGTATTTGGCCAAGGGATTAAGGCCTACCCCCTTTTTTACCGTGTACTCTTTCTGCAAACCAAATCTTTATGAGCAAAAATAATCTCTACAAAATTAAATATATCACAAGAGTATGATGTCCATTTTAATGTAGTGACACTCACTCACTTCTATCTTTTTTAGATTGTACTGTGTTTTTGTATTATATTGTGTTTTTGCTTTATTTGTATGCGATGTATTATGTAAACTGTCTGCATCTTTGTTGAGGACTACAGATGGAAAGTAGCATTGTGCTAAATCTGGTGCAGCCATCTTTTTAATGTAACTGCACATTGTCCTTTTCAATAAACTGAAAAAAAAACTTTGTCTTCGTCTTCATCTTCGTCCAAAAAAAACCTCTTAAAAACATCCAAATACCTCCATACTGCTCCTCTGTTACATCGATAAGAGGAATTTTTCAGAAAAATATAAATAAGTCTATATTTTAAGTTTGTTTGTAACGGAAGCTCTTAAACTACAACTGTATCCTCATTCAAACACATTACAAGTGTCACCTCGTAGATTACGCTAATAACAAGTTTAAAATAAAGACTTGTTTCATTTTTATTCATGCAGTATGGATGTTTTTAAGTTTGTCTTTTTGGACAAATATAAAGTAAACTGAGCTCCAGTCACTACATTAAATTGAACATACATTGTTGTCTATAACTCTCAAAAGGAACACATTACTTTGAAAATAATCCCAACCCTTATTTGACATGAGAGTGAGTAGAAAATGAGTGAATGTTCAATTTTGGTTGAACTGTCCCTTTAAAAAAGTTAATTTTATTTTGAAAACTTGTTCAACTTCTTGGTATTTCTCAGCATTTTCTTGCGCTAGAATGACCTTAAATGACTTTTAATTGAAGCATGTCTGCAGTGGAGAGTTTGCAGAAATGAACTTTAGTCAGACATGTACCACAAGATAGCATGTTCTAGATGAGAGATATGTAATACAAGGCTCTGTTAGTTCTAATGCTGAGAACAGATCTTTCACTGTATTGAAACTAAGCACATGAATGATTATTGTCATGCAAGACGTTTTAAAAATATTTATTCTTTACGTTCTTAATAGAAGTCTTGAGGCCACATGTCCGTTTCGAGTATCATGGTTGATCGGTAACAGTTTTTTTCATTTGATTCTTGCAGGGAAACTGAGTCAAGCACTGACTCTAATCTGACCTCGTCTTTTTTTGTCATCCATTTGTTCCTTTTATCAACGTGGAGCATTACAAAATAATTTTATGTGGCCTGATCTAAATAGAAAATAGCCTTGTGGGGAACGTTGATATTACTGAAGCCTTGAAGGTTGCCGTTTGAGAACAATCTCAACCTAAAGATCTCAACCTACAGTCCCTTGAAATGGAAACATTGATGAATTAATTGAAAAAACATCAGTTCCATTTTGTATTTTTTTTTCTAATGTTATCATCTTTACAGGAATTCCACTTAAATGTTGTTGACTTGATGCTTATAACTTTAAGGGCAACTTATGTGTTGATTTAAGTGTGTCTTAAATGCATCTTGGACTTCTATTGTATCATCAGTATGTGTCTGTTTGTACAAAACTCTCTTTTCATTGAAATATTTACATTAGAAAATGTGATTAAGCCCCGCCCACTGAAAACAAGTTTTTCCGAAGATTAAATCTTGTTCACCCTAATCCCAAACATCTCCACCTCCAAGGGACTTGTTGAATAAACAAAGCGGGGGTGTGACTACAGCCGGCTGGAGGAGGAGTGAAGCCATTGATAGGTCCTAATGGCTCTCGTAACCTCTCGTTCGCTGAGATTTCAGACGAGGGAGAACTTTATAAAGTATTAACTTCAAAACATGGTCATGATGAGGTACTCACTGCATTTTGGAGAAGAAGACTTCAACATTTGACAAATGTGAGTGAGTCAGGAGAGTTTGATATCAGTTAACCGAATTAACTAAGTTGCACAAGCTAGTTAACCAAACTAGCAAGAGACAAGGGGGCGTGTCATGAAACGATAATACGTGTATTTTCTCCCCTTTTCCTTTAATTTTTTTTGGTTTGTTTAAATGTGACTTATAAATGTATTATGTATGTATTATATATAGTTTAAAAAATCTAACCAACGGTGTAGTTCACTAGGAAACGAGACGTTCCTGAGTTGAGATGAAGTGTATACTTCACGGCGCTCACACGTGTCCATTCTTTGTCCTGCTCCTCCACTCCTCCGTCAGCCTCCCACCATCACCGACTCTCTTCTTTGTTGTCTCTTCCCACCCTTCTCTCTCCATCGCATCCTTGCGTCTCCATCGCTACATTTTTTTTTCTTTCTGCATCTGTTCTTTTTCCTTCGTCTGTGCCTCGATCGGCTTCAGCGGCGAGACGCGTCCACACCTGGAGGATGAAGACGGGACGCTGAAGGAGGATGAACCGGTGGAGGAGGATGGAGGACTCTTGGAAGAGAGGTTTCCAGTCCGTTCATGTCTCGACATATCTCGGATGCAAGGCAGCAGCCGGACTGGAGATCCATGCTTCACGTTCAGCCGCGCTTTAAACATGTCCCCAGCCTCGGCTCCGTCGGTCCTTGAAGGCACCATCGTCCCCGAACAGGAGCCGGACAGCCCCCGAGCAGAGGTGGGTACTATTGTTCCCTTATGTCTTAAATAACCCTGTTATTCACGGTCATATAATTTTAAATCTAAGCTAAACTTAAATACGATTATTTAAAAAACATACGGATTTATGTTATTCATCATCGTCACAATAAATGTTTTTTTAAATCACGCAGATATATTTGATTTAAAGCCATTTAAATTATTGATAAAACCCGGATCCCCCTGTGAGTTCTCAGTTTTCTTTGCTACGCCATCATTCACTGACCTGCAGGGAGTTGTCATGTATTCAACAATTCAAAGTTTGATGCTCCAAAAAAAATCTAAAAAGGAATTTTAGTGCTTCAAAAGTGTTCAGTGATGTGAGGTGAGGCACAGATTTGTATGAACCCAAAAGGGTAAATTATTTAAATGACTACTGGTTATTTCCTATCTCACCAGCATTCTTCACAAACACACGAAGTTTAAAAAATGTATGATTTAATTAATAATTTATCAACAAGTCGATATTGAATTGTTGTTGATATTTTGTGGGGCATTAGTCTACATCCTCTACATCTATGGCAGTCATCGATTGTGGATAAATTATTTGATTTATAGCTTCATAAACCTGTCATCTCTGACATTGAGATAAAAGGCATGGCTGAAATATAACGTTTTAATTATCATTAAAAGTTATGTATTCCAAATCTTTAACCTGCCATATTAAATGATCTGAGACCTTTCAATTGGCTGAAAATCTAAATTAGTTTCAAGCAATCAATAGATATAGAAAAAGATGAATTAACTTATAAATCATTTTAAAAGGATTAGCAAACATGGATTTAAACAGTATAGAGTATGACCGTGATAGTAAAGGATTACAAGGAAGACGCAGCTGATTCAATGCTCTTAATTTGAAAGCTGGACGTTTATTTCCTCCTATTAAATGGTGTAAAGTTTAGCGAGAACTCTCCAGGTTTAAGTTTGGATCAAGAGTGAAGAATCCCGAGCGATGGCGTTAGACAAGTGGTGCTGTAACGACAGATAGACCCGCCTTTAGTTGCTTCTGATTGGTTAATATTGCGTCAGGCCTTCCGTGATTGGCTAGATTTTACGCAAATCGGAACAATGTTTATTATGGTGCAAAGATAAATATTGAATGTTAAATGAGTGAATACAAGCGTGAGAAAAACAAATAATATTTTATTTGAAGCCAAAATGTAGTTTTAAAATATTCTATTGTATTTTCCTTAGTCTTATCCCTTTTTTTATATGGTTGAAATAAAAACTGTTTCTGGTCTTAATTTTATCTGTAGATAAAGTCCATGAATCTTTCCTTCACCGAACAAACCTCCATTACTTTGTTGTAAAAGTTCACCTTATTCCCTTTAAAAGTCTCTCGACCTCTATAGAGATGTGACGTAGATTGTTGAGGCTCAGTAATGTGTGCCTCCAACTTTGCATTTCACTGTTGTTGTATTTCCGATCAGCGAAACTAATTAAGACCCTTACAAACATTAAACTTTAATGGACATCAGCCAGACTGTGGAAAATCAAGGCAAATAAAAGTAACTGTGAGCATAATATTGGCGAAATTCAAAGATACAGCAATCGGCGCTTCAATTGCATGTATCTTATATATAATCTATAATCTTCTATAATCTTTTATTTAAATATAAGTGTGTTATATTATCTTAAATACAATAGCCCTGGTTTTCTTTCTTAAAATGCGACAACATTAAACCAAAGGGAAAAATCTTATTTTTAACTTTCCACATTTGACTCTTGAAAATGATCAACATTTTTAGATTCACAGTATATTCAAATGATTATGTTAGCTAATGTAAATGCATAATCACATACAATTAAACCAAAAAATACACACTGATCTGCAAACTCTATTACAAATATGAATTAAAAAGAAGCTTAATTGCCAACTAAATGAATACATTTTATTATTGAGTGGCAAGGTTATAACTTACGACAAATGCCTACTTTTTAATAGGTATTTTACTGTGTTTGCTAAAAGTTGAAGAAACAAATCATTCAGAATCAAGTAAAGAAAAGATTTAAATACTATGAATGTAGAGGCTTGTTTTCTTTTATCTTTAAATGATGGTCAATGTTTTTGTGAAAATTAAAAAGACTTAATAATGAACACACCACCATGACGTTGCCAAGCTACTACCACTACTACCAAGTTATTTAACAGTAAATAAACACAAATATATAGTTTCTAAAGTGACCTGTGTCTTTTCCAGGAATTAAAACCTTTGTTAAACATTGAGTTTTTGTGATAGAGCATCATCTTAAAATGTCTAGAACTTGCATAAACAGCATGTCCTGTTGTAAAAATATGGACTGCACCTTTATTTAAAATCCAGACATCACTTGACCAGCACGTTCAACTGTCCAGACTTTAGTCGTTACACAAGAGGGTTTTTTACATAACCTGGCAGCTCTCATCATGTCAAGTGTCCCTGAGAGTGAGATCCACTTAGTTAAAGGCGCCATGCTGAAATATGATGACTTGCAAGTCTGGGAAGATTTTATACCTCTTTTTTTTTTTAAAGATGATTTACTACTCCTCACTGGTCGTAAACTCACTGCAGGTGGGAGAGTTTTTATGAAACACACTTGAAGGAAGTCGTTTATATGGGCGTGATTTACTGAGAAGGAAGAGGTTTTTTTTTCAATCTTATGTTTTGAAACTAGTCCCAGAAAATGAGGAAAACACCCCCACCAATAAAAAGATAAAGTGTAGTTCATTAAAACATGATATAAAATCAACCATTGAAGACAACAACAAACATAGATTTGTGGTAAACACGTGATACATACCTTATACCTTGAATAAATTGAAAGGTTTGTCTCAGAAGTGAGTCAAATTCACAGTCAATAACAACATAAGCAACGACCATAAGGACATTAAAAACATTTACAGTAGCTAATCGAACATGTATCTAAAACAAAATTCAGACAAAGTACACACTTCTTTAAAGATGTGGAAAACTAGACGATTTTATAGTATTACAGTTGTCAAAGCGTTGGTGTATTTTCTGTACAAAGGACTGTGACATAAGTCAGAAATCTGTTCGAACTGTAACACAAATAGTGTGAAACAAGTTTATTAAAGTGGTAACAAGACTTATTCCTACGACAAAATTCCTACTTTCAGTCATTGGCAAAATGTTGCTGTAATTGTAACAGAATGGTTCAAATATTCATATTCTACATACATCAGGGATTGAGCTGTGAAAAAACATACCTGGTTAAAGAAGGTCCATGTGTTGTTTTAGCTAATAATCTGTCTGATAATTCCAAGACCTTTGAAAGTTATTCGACACAGATCTAAAGTTGTGTATTACCATACATATCATGATACAGAGTCAACTATACAGTATACAGTATTACGATGTATTTTGATACTATAGGAACACCCTGGTCTAGAAAGGCGCTATATAAATAGAGATTATTATTATTATTATTATTATTATCTATCTCTCTCCCTCTATCTATCTATCTATCTATCTATCTATCTATCTATCTATCTATCTATCTATCTATCTATCTATCTATCTATCTATCTATCTATCTATCTATCTATCTATCTATCTATCTATCTATCTATCTATCTATCTATCTATCTATCTATCTATCTATCTATCTATCTATCTATCTATCTATCTATCTATCTATCTATCTATCTATCTATCTATCTATCTATCTTCCATCTATCTCCCTCTCTCTCTCTATCTATCTAGCTATCTTTCTATCTTCTATCTATCTTCCATCTATCTCCCTCTCTCTCTTTTTCTCTCTCTCTCTCTCTCTCTCTCTCTCTATCTAGCTATCATCCACCCATCCATTTAAGTACAATCCACAAATATATATGGTCATAAACTAGACAAATAATTGGTTACATGTACAGACTTCATAAACCTTAGTATGAATATGGATGATGTCCACATATAACAACACTGAAATGAAACAATATGGAATGTACTTCAGTTTGCTGGCAGTGTGTGGTTTATAGTTAAATAATTGAGTTTCTATCTCCAACATTATCTGTAGATGTTTTAAACCTGAAACATCATTTCTCTGAGTGACACCATAAATGTCACAGTACATCGATCGGTGGTTGAACAGCAGAGAGAACCGGCTGCTGCTGGAGGAGTTGAAAAATCAACTGGGAATCTGGCTGTTAATCTCTATTCCTAGTGGGCCGCTGCCTCAGGTGGGTCACGTCTCTGGGGGGAAACCATGTGACCAAGGTGTGGATGACAATTATAGAGAAAGGTCATGCATAATACACACTCATCCGTCAGGGGAGCATCACCCAAGCGACGCGACGGGTTCATGACGTCGACGTGGAAACGCAGGTGGCTGGAAATTTAACAATCATTTCACAATCATTTCACAATCAAATGTCATATCCTTGAAGAGGGAAGTGGCTTCAGCTTTTCCTTGGAACTGGAATCACAAAGAAAAAAACATGGCAAGGACATGGACGTGTTTGAATATTTGATTGCAATTATTAGTAAAGTTTATAGTAAGTATTTAGTATTTATCAATAGTATTTTAATCAATGATCTGAACTACTGATGAGCAGGGGTAAGTATAAGATAATTGATAACGATACAGGGCCAACGATACGACATATTATACATTTGTAGTATTGTCGAGTACTTGACTCTGGTGTTGCAGAATTTACAGACCACATGACTCTTGACGAAGTCGTAACTGCTTTCATTTGTTTTCAAACCAAAATATGTCCAAAAATCAGCTTTAAAAGCTGCTGGAGTCGACTGTATCCTCTCGTCCTCAGTCATCACCAGGATATTTTGCTTTAGAGACAGACAAATATTCCCCAAATATATATTTAAAGAGAACAATCGATACAGTAAGTATCGCTAAGTTATTTTCTCAAAACCCCTAATCAAGGGCCGGGTCTAGGCAGGGGCAAGAGGGGGCCTGGCCCCCTCAAATAAATGTTGTGCCCCCTCAAACTTACATGTAAGTAAGTAAGTAACAGCACAATGCCCCCTCAAGATTTGTGGCTGCCCCCTCATACATGCCTGTCTAGACCCGGCCCTGAGTATGGAATATCAAAACATCAACAGGTGTAAAATGTTAACTAAGTGTTGTTGTTAGCAAACAACCTCAACGCATGTTTCACAACCGTATCAATAACAATTAGTACAAGGAGCCATTTTAAATGTGTTAGCACCCACCAGTATATTCACGTCCCCTCTACACCCCCGCACTTTTATGATACGATTTTCGGTAAAATCTTGGGATTTAAACAAAAAAGCAGCTTCAGAAAGGTTTGATGCGATTAGCAATTACATTTCATTGCTGACGTAACTGCTAGCAACCAACAAAAAGTATTACCGTAGTTATTATCATAAGATAAATAAAATAAAATCCTAACAAAAATAATGCAAACCAATCAACATAAAGAATTGTTCAGCAAATCATATCATACATGTAAGTAAGTAAGTACTGTAAGTAATTTTTATTTGTATAGCGCTTTTCCAGACCAGGGTCACAAAGCGCTTAAACAATCAAAACAATATTCAATAAAGTATATACTTTAAAGGTCAAGATAAAACTGATAACACAACAGGAGTTCCAGAAAATCAAGGAAAAGCCTGAACAAATAAAAACGTCTTAAGATGTTTCTTAAAGGAGTCAGTAGATCATCAAACACAGAGATCGTTCCAAAGCTTAGGAGCAACAGCCTGAAAAGATTTCTCTCCTCTGGTCCAGAACCGTGTTCAGGAACCATCAGTAGATTCTGATCCACAGACCTCAGAGCCCGAGCTCGGGTGTACGTCTGGATCAGATCAGTGATGTAAGGAGGAGTCTGACCATGAATAGATCTGAAAGTAAGAACCAGAATTTTAAAGTTGATCCTGAAAGAAACTGGAAGCCAGTGAAGAGTTTTAAGGATCGGAGAGATGTGAGTTCTTCTACTAGAGCAGGTCAGAATTCTCGCTGCAGAGTTCTGAATAAACTGCAATCAAAGTTTAATTTACCTCATATTAAAGTTTCTTCTTTTTTTTTAAACATCTTTTTTATTGATTTTTCAGATATTAAGACATACACACAAAAATTAAAATAAAAATAAATAAAAAGTAGAATACAAAAACAAAGATGGTTCCAACCCTCCACTCCAGTAGAAAACCTCCTCGTGGTCTTAAAGTTTATTTTCAGGTAAATGGAAAGGAACCTGATTAAAAGAGTCTTGATCATGACTCGTGGTTCAGACATTTGTGCAATTGGCTCACAGCTCATGCATAAACGATGCAGAAGCACTTACAGAGCAGAATATTCTCCTAAATATTTCATACAAGATTTTTTTTTAAGCTATTTATAACCTTACAAGGCCAGACATTTAAAAGCCACTGTGTGAAAAAAGGTTTTTAATTCAGTGTTAACTCGTTGTCTCTTCTCTTGTCTCGGCGTAGCAACGGCCTCAGCAACAGTCGCTCGTCAAGTCCCTGTGTCAAGACACACACTGGAAATGTCTGCTGCTGTCGCTGCTGATGTACGGGTGCGTCGGGACCGTGGTCTGGTGCCAGCTGGCCACGGTCACGCGGCTCTCCTTCGACGGCGCCTACAAAGGGAAGTCCCTGCTCTACCACGACAGCCCCTGTTCCAACAACTACATCTACATCCCGCTGGCCTTCCTGGTCATGCTCTACGTGGTCCACCTGGTGGAGTGCTGGCACTGCCACGCCCGCAACGGGCTCCAGTACAAGGTGGAGGCGGGCGGCGTGACGGACCGCATCCAGAGGATGACGCAGGCGACGCCGTGCATCTGGTGGAAGGCCATCAGCTACCACTACATCCGCAGGACGAGGCAGGTGACGCGCTACAGGAACGGGGACGCCTACACCAGCACGCAGGTCTACCACGAGAGGGTCAACACGCACGTGGCTGAGGCGGATTTCGACTACGGGAACTGCGGGGTGAAGGACATCTCAAAAGTCCTGTTGGGCCTGGAGAGCTTCCCCGTAACCCGGCTCAGGTTCACCAAGTGTTTCAGCTTCGCCAACGTGGAGTCGGAGAACTCGTACCTGACGCAGCGGGCCAGGTTCTTCACGGAGAACGAGGGGCAGGACGACTACATGGAGGCCCGGGAGGGGATGCATCTGAAGAACGTGGACTTCAAGGAGTACATGATCGCACTGACGCGACCCCACAACCTTCCCTGGTACGCCCGGGACTCCGCCTTCTGGGCGGCGGCGGCGCTCACGCTATCCTGGCCGTTGCGCGTTCTGAGGGAGAGCCGCACGGCGTGCGTCCACTTCCACGTGGAGAAGCTGTTCGGCTTCGACTTCGTGCCGACGACGCCCTCCGAGGAGCGGCCGTTCTGCCGACGCATCCCCCGGGTCAACACCGTCGACAGCACCGAGCTGGAGTGGCACATCCGGTCCAACCAGCAGCTGGTTCCCAGCTACTCGGAGGCGGTCCTGATGGACCTGAGCCGGCTGTCCGGGAGCGGCAACAACTTCAACGGCGGCTACCGGCAGAACTGCGAGCGCTGCCAGCGGGCCATCAGCAGCTCCTCCATCTTCTCCCGCAGCGCCCTCAGCATCTGCAACACGCCTCGCATCCCCTTCAGCGCCAGCCGCTTCTCGCTGAGTCGGCTGTACGGGTCGGGGCGCAGCTTCCCGTGGCGGAGCAGCGGCAGCCTGAGCGAGACCCACCGTCCCACCGAGAGCACCGGGTGTCTGTCGGGCCAGCAGGACGGCCAGGAGAACCCGCCGGACTACCAGGACGCGCTCTATTTCCCCGTGCTCATCGTGCACAACAACGAGGGCTGCCTGAACCACGACCACCGCTCGCTGCACAGACACGGCTCCTGCGTGGAAACTTCTTTATGAGACGTTTTTAAGCATCAAATCTTTCACTTATTTCCACTCAGGCAGACTTTTCACTCTCAGGTATTTGGAACTATCTGGGTTTTTTTGGGAATCAGATTCTTCACCTTATATCTTTTCCTTTTTTAAATTTAAATGAGACGCTGAAAGAAACATCTGAGGCGGAGGCAAAAATCTGACAAGAAAGGAGACGATGATGAGATAGAACAGGATCACAGGGAGTGTATTAGTGACACGAAGGTAGTGAATGGTTAAATTGAACATTTAAAATGTTGAAATGTTATATATATATTTTTAATTTTAATGTTCTCTGTTTAAACATTTGATTAATTTTTAGAAAACTTGAATTAACAATTTCTCTATTGAAAGGTTGAATTAATTTTAATCAAATTATTGAATTTAACACATTCATTTAACACATATTATCTCTTTATTTGTCTTTCTTATTTTATTTTTATGAAAAATTGCTGTATTTGCTGTGGATTATTGGAAAAAAAAAACGATTTCCCGAATGAGACCTCCTGAGGGATCAATAAAGATGTACCTAACCTAACCTAACTTAGAGTTTCATTTCTAATTCATATAATTTAAAAACTTTTTCCTTAATTTTTTTTTTTTAAATTCATAGCTTTTTATATTCTATATAAATGAGGGGCCACTAGTAAAACCAATAGGCTATGAATCAAAACCAAATTGAATTTATAAAACATATTTTTTAATTATTGGAATCAAAATACCAACTTAATTAAAAAAAAAGTTTCATTCATTTTGAAAATACTGAAATATTTAATTCAGATGTAGAAAGATATATACATTCAACCTTTTAAAAATCATATTATGTTATGTTTATTATTTAATAAAAACACACTTAATTGGAGTTTCAACATTTGAAATGTTAAATTCAACCATTCAATATTCTGACAGTACTGGTATAATAACATTTATTTTCTTTTTAAAAACCTTTCATCTTCTTTTCATAAAACTGGAAAAGCTTATAAATTTGTCAAAATGGATTGAAAATAAAAGCGTTTAATTGTGATAGCAATACCTGTGTCAGTCATTTTATATGAAACTTTTAAAAGTCTCTCAGCGCTAATCACTTTTTTTAACCAAGTTTCATGTCTTATATCAAATTCACGATTTATGCCAACACTGTGGTTCTACAAACCGCCCGATGAAGCTTGTTCTGGCAATTATAAATACAGTTTTTTACATCAGATGAAACATGAAACCCTTGCAGGAGCCAAGGTCTCAAGTGGGCAAGCTATAGCAGAATTTAATCATATTTTCTTTCCATTTTAATGGTTAGAAAGCGTCAGTTAACCTTAACCTATACCTACAGTTACACATAATTGATAGATTCAACTGTAATGTAGCGTAAATAAGTGTGATCTCGAACTAAAATAGATTTTGGAAGTACTTATTTAACCCCATGTAACACGTTCTATCATTAGATATGTATTGTCTTACATCTGCCACGTATTGAATAAATAAAACATCTATAATTTTTTAACATCATATTTACAAAAAAAAGCAAACTTAAAAAATTCTAGTCCTATTGAGAATTACACCTGGGTCACAAGTAAAATATTAAATACTAAAAAGGTTAAAAATATTTATTTGATGCTCATGTGTTTTTGGCATAATTTAAAAATATCTTAAAATTCATGAACTTTTTAACTAAATGTCGGACCTTGTCATGGACAATAATTGTCCCGGAAAAACCACATAAAAGTCTGATCAAACACACTTTTTATTTCTCGTGTTCACATTTCATTCTGTTTTCTCTCCCTCTGTTATGGCGAATACAGCCAATTTAATTTCATCTTTTTTCTCCATCATCTAATTCAGATCTTAAATCGCTGGTTTCCGCCGTCACCGCGGCTACTGATGCTTATCGGGGAGACAGCCAGATAGCTGGCCACTGGGAACAGGCCTGGACTCACTGCTGATACTGTCAGATCCAATTACGTGGCAGGAACACTTCTGAACTTTGCTGAAATATATATATAAAAAACATTTTCCCTTCCTTTTATCAAACTTAACTTAGACGAGTTCTGTGCTGCCTTATGATTATGACCTTATGACATTAACAATCTCAATTTTGCTCTTTTTTTTCCCCCAGACGAACTGAACAGAAAGTAAATAAATAAAAGTCAGGGATCTTATTTCAAAGTCTGGAACAGATCAGTCAGATGAGAGACTTCTGGTAAAGGATGACCACAAACCATCCTCCAATCTCTTGGAAAATCATTACGAAGTAAATGGTCACGTCTCTGTCATTAACACTCCAGAACCACAGGACTTCCCAGATTGAACAATAGTAGAACGCCGCCTGTGGTCGGACGCGTCCTGTTTTGATGAGGATGTTGATCAGAGATGATGGAACATTTAAATGACGTGTTTTCAGACGAATATCAGTAGTGCTGACGACACTTCATTACGTCACAAGTTGAAGTTTTTGTGTTCATTTTAATTTTTGATTGGGTTCTAGGTTCCGTTAACCCTTGTGTTATCTCAGGGTCAAGATGACCCGAAGGCAAAACAAAAAACAAATGTGTTTGTGGGAGGGTTAAGAATAAAAAAAACGTACAATCCGATGACTAAAATCCACTTCCATGTGTTTGAGGTGAAAAACAAATGAATTATGGTTTAGGACAAGTTGTATTCCGAGTCAGAGGACGTCATTGCAGCCTTGAGCAGAAAAACATTTCTTTTTGGGTGACTGCGAACCCAGCTACTCGGGGCAAGGAGCACCCTCACATCTATCAACCATTTAGGACAAAGGAGTAAAACTCAATCAACTCAACCAAAGTGTTTTTTCATAGGAAGTCGGGTTGTTGTGTTGTCTTTTCATTCTCATCATCAGACTTGTTCTTTCTACATGATCTGTTTTCTTTGTCAATGGTAATTGCTGCTCCTTAGCTTCAACACTGTATAAGTCACTATATCATTACCGTATTTCTCTAACTATAAGGAGCACTTAAAATCCTTTAGTTTTTTTTACAAATGCATTAAAATCTGATGCATCTTATGTAAGGATTCTGGTTGTACTCACAGACATGGAACCAGTTCTATTTGTTAAAAGACAAAAAAAACAAGCTACGAAGGTTACGTAGCTGTACCACGAGTCTAGGTAGTATTACTACGTGTGGCTCTGTAGTATTACCCTTCAAGGCACCGACGCACTTCTTGGCGAGGTCTGAAGTATTACTCAGTGAGGCTCCATTTAAAAAAATATGCAAACACTGTAAAGTGTTTGCATATTTTTTTTATTAAAAAAAGTAATATTTTTCCGCAAGGCTTGTTAGTATTACTCCGGGTACTCAATAGTATTACTCCGAGGGGCTTTGCCTAAAACCACGGGGCTCCGTAGTATTACTACACGAGGCACTGTAGTATTATTCAACAAGACCTGGCGGTATTACTCCGGTACTTCACAGAATTACTCAGCTGAAAACTGTGAGGTACTACTACGCGAGCCACTGTAGTATTATTCCACAAGGCTCTGTAGTATTACCCTGCAAGGTGCTGTCGTACTTCTCCGAAAGAGTCTGTAGAATTACTCTGCGAGGCTCTGTTAAGCTAGGTACTGTAGTATTACTACATGAGGCTCCACAGTACTATGCTGAAAAATGCAAGGTACTGTAGTACGAAGTATTATTCCGCTTTGTGGCATTACTTAGGGAGGCTCTGCCGCAAGAGCCTCTGGAACAAATGCTACGTAGTACTACTATCAGTCACGCATTAGAACAAAATGCACCTCATTATCCAGTGCGCCTTATAGTCCAAAAAATACGGTAATTTAATTCTTAAATTTTGAACCAACGGGCTAATTCAAACTACTTGACAGGCTGGATTTGTAGGGAAGTCGTGTTATTGGCTGCTGTGATTACTAAAATGTAGAATGAGCTCCTTGGCAGTGGTATGTGTTCTCTCTGCGCTTCACTGGGTCAAAACTGTGCCATTGGTAGAAGTTTAAAAGCTAAACCAAGCAGCACTGAACCCTTGACTGTGTCCAGAGAAGACCAGATGTTTGACCGAATCTTCTTTGTCTTTTCCACGTGTGTTTTACACACTGACAGACGGCAGGACGCCCATAAAATTGAAATGAAAAGGTTGAGCGCGGAGCTTAAGACGAACGCGTCACTGGCAGTTAAAGGTCACTGAAGACGAGATTGTTCGGGTCCAGTAATAACTGACAGTATCTTGTTTTTGTCCCGCTTATTAACTGTTATAGACACAACAATTCACTTGTTTTTAACTTGAAAAAATCCAACCTGAGATGTGTCGGATCCTCTCAAACAAGCTCTTAATGTGTTGATATGTTTGGGGGAAACATATCAACAGATATCAGCGTTAGACTCAGCGAAGCGTGGCTTTATCAGACGGGTTGAGTCACACGCCTTAAATAGCGACGAGCTCGTCACTTTATTAGCTGCTCGGCAGAGACGTCACGAGGCGCCGCTAATAAAAACAGTATTAAACAATTCAATTTTAACATTTTTTTAAAACTTTAATATTGTTAAAATATGAAAAGATGAATTACAGTTTTATGTTTGTTGTCTTTCTAACTTGGTCTTCTTTTGGATTTGTCCGCGAGGCGATTTGTCGAAAGCACCTGCTCGATGAAGTCGGCGCTCTCCTGATCGATGTCCGTCAGGCTGAGGTCGAACTCGGTGATGTCGGTGTTTTCGGCGATGCCCTCCTGCAGTGCTTGACCCCCCTCCTGCAAACAAACACACACACACACACACAAGTTACCACTGATGCGGCCGTCAGTGAAGATCGCCCCTGAAAAGGTCAAAGGACAGTCCGGTCCACTGTGTGTCACAAGTGTTTTGGCTGCGAGTGAACTTTTCTAACGTAGTATAAGATCAGAGCGAGGGCGGCAGGAAGTCGCCTTTTCCAGAACGTGGGAGATTTTCTTGACAGCTTTCGTCTCAGGGGTTTATATCTCTGACATCAGTATATTTAATTTAACATTTTCAAATGTTAAAACTTTGAATTTATAACTGAAATGTTATTTTTTTAAAAGCATTACATTATTTATTGTGAATAATTTAAGTCAACATTTTCTGTATTGAAAGGGTGAATTACTTTTAATTAAATTATTTAAATGAATAAAGCTTTTCCTAAATCATTTAATTCAATAATGTGTGTATTCAAATGTTTTTAATAGTAGAATTAAAAAATGTAAATATTTCTAAACAAGTATTTTAATAACATTTTTTTCATTTTAAATGATAGAATATTATTTTGGATTAATTAAAATGTGAAACTCTATGAAAGAACAATATATTTATTTGGAAGTTATGTGTAGCCTTTTCAGTTTAATATAAAAAGCCCTGTTAGACCAGCATTTTTATATTAAATTCAAAAGACTACACACTTACAAAATATGGAATTTAAACCATTATTTTTTAATCATTGTAGTTACAATAGTTACAATATGAAACGATATATATAAAAACAATATATTCACTTTGAAAATAGTTTTAACCTTTTCAATTCAATATAGACATTTTACAAATAAAAAAACAGAATTTGATTTAGAAAACATATGTTTGAATTATTGAATTACAATATCATTAATTTTGAAAAAACATTTGTATAGCCTTTTTAATTCAATATAAACACTTTGGACCTGTTATAGCCTCATCTTTATATTTAACAACAATTTAAAAAGCAACATTTGTATTTCGAAAATGTATTTTTGAATTATTGAATTAGAACATTTTTATTCGTGCAGGCTTTACCTTGATTTTCTGGAACTTCTGTGTTGTTCTCAGTATTATCTTGACCTTTAGAATATATATATATATTATTGAGTATTGTTTTGATTGTTTAAGCGCTTTGTGACCCTGGTCTGGAAAAGCGCTCTATAAATAAAAATTACTTAGTTACTTATTATATATGTTGTCCCTATTACACTAAGATTTTTATGTGCAATTTAAAAGTCTACAAATTAAAAAATATTCAATTTATTGTCATTTGAATATAAAAACATGTGTAAAAAAATGTCATCACTTTAGAAACTCTTTTTATTGAAAAATATTAAATTGAATTATTTAATATAAAATATTAAAATATAATATTATAATATAACTATTAATTCAAAAGATTAAATATGAAATATTATGTAAAATATAAATATTATAAATAATATAAAATAATTAGATTATTATAAAATATAAAAAAAATCAACCTCAGTATACAAGTTAATGAATTTCATTTAAAAAAAAATTAACAGTCAATATTCTGACGCCAGTGATGAATTTATATTAATCCCACATACACGACTGTACGAGCAATGAATCATTGAAAATACTGAATGCGTGTACCTTCGGTGTCAGAGCGGATAAAAAAAACACTTCTGGAGGATGTTGAAACAACAAGAGTGTTCGCACCAGCAAATTCTTTTCAACACTTTGCGCCTCGTCACGTGACCCACTTGTGTCAAAACTCACCGAGCCCAGCTTGTTGCAGGAGATGTTGATTCTTTTCAGGCTTTTATTGTGCGCCAGCACTTTGGCCAGAGCCGCCGCCGTCTTCCCCGTCAGCTCGTTGGCTCCCAGGTGGAGGTGCAGCAGCGTGTCGTTCCTCAGCAGGGCCTCGCAGATGGCCTGACCCCCAACGTCCTTGATCTGGTTCAGGCGCAGGTTGAGCGACAACAGCGTGGAGTTCTTGGTCAGAGCGGTGGCGATGACCTCGGCTCCCTGACCGCCGATGTTGTTGTAGATGAGGGAGACCGTCTCCAGCTTGCACCTGGTCAGCAGCTTGCCGACCGCTTTGCCGCCGGCGTTGGCGATGAGGTTGTAGGACAGGTCCAGGTGCGTCAGGCTGGGATGGTTGAAGAGGCGTTTGGTGAGCGTGCGACAGTGTTCGTCGCGCAGGTGACTGTTGCTGAGGCGCAGCATCTGCAGAGGACACGCATCATTTGACAGTTTTTGTAGGTGATCATTTTATGCTTTCAATAAAGCGAGGATGAAATAATATGTTTTTTTATTTGCAATTATCATGCAAATATTCACAGCGTTTGTTCATTTTTGTGTGGCAATTAAACTTCTTTCATAGGTTTAATGTATTTTACTTTTGATGTCTTTCTTAGGTAAAATTCAGGACTTGTAAAGGTTTGTTAAGAATTTGTTGATACAAACGTCACGATACAAAGCGCAGATAGGATATATTACTACACTGTAGTAACAAGGATATATGAGTATTATTGCCTGAGTACTTGTGTTTGGTCTTGCATAATTTACAGACCCACTGCAAAAACATCAGCTTTAAAGGCCGCTGGAGTCGGCTGTATCCTCTTGTCCTCAGTCATAGTCGGGATCTTGAAGGATTTCATTGTTCCCTTGTCAGCGGAGTAAGAAATGACTGCTGCCATCTAGCGGCAGGAAGTTTAATTGCAACACAAAAATGAACAAAACGGATGGATATTTAATTTGCATGTTACTTACTTTAGTTTATTTTATACACAACTTGTTAAAAGTAAAACTATGAAAGAACCATAATAAAAAATCAAATATGATTTTAAAGCCAAAAATATTTATATTACATTTTTTAAATATTGATACAGTATTGTGGGGGAAAAAATGGGGATATTTAATGTTATCTTAGGGTCAAGGTGACCCGAGGGCCGAAAACAAATGTGTCCATCAATACATATGCAGTGGTGTTGGTTGTTGTTAACCTTGACCCGGAGACAATGCAAATGATAAAACAAACACATTTGAGTTCGGGTCACCCTGACCCTAAGATAACACAAGGGTTAAGTTAATAGGTTGTTTCTCACAGTTTCTTAGTACACGGCGCTCAATAGTCTTAAAATGTTTTAGTACTTTTGTAAGCTAAGGAGTCGCACCTCGACCTTCAGGTGTCATTAAAAAAACATTTTATATATGTATTTATATATATATTGATCTAGTTATGTTGAATATCAATACAGTACTAGGAAAAAATCCTGTGATAGTTAAGTGTATTTGCTTTGACACTGACTATTCACAGCTCTATACAAGGATTTAAACCCCTGACGTTCATGGTTAGAATTTACCTTCAAGGTCTTGCTGGACTCGACCGCCTGAGCCAGGAACTCACAGTCCCTGTTGGTCACCTCGAACATGCTCCACTCGAAGTTCATGCCACACTGTTTGACCCTGTAGGTGATGTCCAGCTCCAGCAGACAGGTGAGCTTGTCCAGCAGAATCCTGAAGTCGAAGTGGTCGATCTGCGGGGGCGGCTGACCCCTTTTCCTCAGGTGCTCCTTGACCGGCGGCAGCAGCTGAGTGACCTCCAGCCTCTTGATGTAGCTGTCGCACAGAGGGACCAGGCTCACGATGGTCTGGGGCTCCGTGATGCCCGGGAGGAAGAGCTCGATCATGTGCTCCAGGTGCTTCTCCAGGTACATGCGCTTCCAGCTGTGGCCGTAGACGGCCAGGTCGCAGACCCCCCAGCGGAGCTGGCAGCATCTCTTCCAGAAGGCTCCGTCGGCGATGAAGTTGGCCGTGACCGTCAGAGGCAGAGACGGAGACAGTTGCTCCAGAACAATGTCTCTCTGGTTCACTGGAATTTCGGCTAAAACCGGGTTTCCTGGAACAGTATCACAGTTTGTTTGTATATTCTTCATTAAAAACTGAGGAAAATGGTGTAGCATACTTTCAAAGTTCTTCACGATACTTTGCAGACAGAGGGTTGAGAGAGCAGGGATGAGATCGAGGGACCAGTTTGGATCTTCTGCGATGATCCTCCTCATCCTCATGCGGTCCATCACGGAGTTTGTGGACATTGTCGCTGCGAGTCCAGCAGCTCAAACTAGATCCGGTGTCAAAAGAACAAGTTGAGAATCCAAAACAGTCCAGTATCTTTCAGTCGAAGGTTAAAGCTCGTTGGAATATCGGTTGGATTTCACAATTCAAAGATTTAAACTGTGACTTTTCTTTATTTAAATGAAATGCTGTCAAAAAAAGCTGTCAAATGAAAGTATTTTTTTTTATTTTTTTTACAATTTAATTAAACATCTTGTTGAATGTTGAAAGATTGAATTCGTTTTTTACTGAATAATAAAATTCAATAATTTCTTTACAGTGTTTACATTTTTTTTTTTAAAGAATTTAACAAAAAGGAAATCGATTTTTTTTATTGTGTAAACTATTGTTAAAAAACGTTATATAGTCTAATAAAAAAAACACATTTTGGGGGGATTTTCTTAATTGAAATGTTTTTTTAAGCGTTTAATTATTTTTTAATAATTTAATTAAATATTAAAATTGTTTTTAATAAATAAAAATAACATCACATTTTTTTAAATTGTAAAGATATTGTAAACATCGTAAAAGTTTTATAGTCTAATTAACAATTAAAATGTTTCAACTTTGGATTTTCTTTATTGAGATTGTTTTTTAAAGCATTTAATTTAATTGTTTTTATAATTTAATTAAATAATGTTTGATGTTGAAAGGTTGAATAATTAAATTCAATGATGTGTTCAATTATTCTTAAATAATTTGATTTAAAAAATGAACAAATCAAAATTGTAAAAACAATTTTTAAAAATCGTTTGATAATGTAATTCCAATAATTCAATAATTCAAAATACATTTTCTGAATTTAATGTTTTATTCGTAGCCTTTTAAATTCAATATACAAATGTAAATACAATAATACCACCAGATAATATGGAATTGTAATGGCTACAAATGATTGAATAATGCAAATTGAAAATGTCAGCATTGAAAGTTTCAACATTTAAAATGTTTAACATTTGTACTTAAAGATTTAAATGTATTGAG
Source organism: Callionymus lyra (assembly GCF_982586985.1). Lineage (NCBI taxonomy): Eukaryota > Metazoa > Chordata > Actinopteri > Syngnathiformes > Callionymidae > Callionymus > Callionymus lyra. The sequence goes on from NC_141830.1 coordinate 10,655,862, forward strand.
GGAAATAATAAACAGTCTGACCTGGAGAAGATTATGTTTGCTATCACCAACAAGCTGAGCCAGATGCTCAAATTGTGATCACAACAAAGGTGTAAACATTTACAAAATAAAGCCAAAACTATCAAAGTAAACAAAGGTGTGAGTGACAAACATTCGTCAGAGCAGAAGACTTTAGCTCAGTTAGCTTGAGGCTAAGTAGGAACGTTGAATGATGCTAATACTGTGTTCATACTGTACGAAGACGATGTCTCTATTACAGAAATATCAGTAATACTCAACTCAAACTTTCAAAAGTTTAATAAGGTCTGAATAAACTAGCTTCTATTTTTAATAATAGACAAGTAAACTAGTCATAAACACAAACATGCTAACATGTAGCATTGTGACTTGGCTTTTCCTAAAGTAACATTCGTTTCCACGACAAGTTGATGTTTCCATCCGGTTGTCAAAAAAATGAAGGAATTTTCCTAGATTATTATAAATTTCAAAATAGTTTATCACCAGTTTCGAGTGGAAATTCAACTTTCACTACATACCTTAAAAGCCTGTGTTGAGGTCGCCATTGGTCTCCATGGAAACCACGCAAGTCTCTTCACTGACAGTAGGTCGACGGGAATTGTTCTCCGATCATCTACAACTTGAATCGTGTAACAATTCAAGGACAAGCCCAAGTATGTGAAAAAAAGTAGTTCCAAGTGTAATAATAGAATACAATTAAAATAACAATCCAAAAATTAGTGAATTTAGGATGAAGGGCAAGAAACGCCTGATGACATTTAAACGCATCCAAGAAGCTTCTGTTTACCAACCACGTGTTGCTCGATAACATCCGATGGAATGCAAACTAAAGTAATGAATATATCAGATATATCGCAGATCAGATGTAACGCGTGAGGTTGATGACTCAAACTCGTGTAACAGTGCAGAAGATTTTGATAATAAATGACTCCATCCCAGTTACCTAGGGTGATACACACCTTGGAAGCACCAAACGTAGTAATACGCTTCGCATTCCTTAATATTCATCAAATACTCTGATCATATTCAGGTTATTTAAAAAAAAGAAAATTGTAAAGATGAATATAAAATCCTGTGGGTTACTCTTGTGGTCCCTCAGGGCACCATGTTGTCGGGTCATCAATTAATCACACAGAACATTCTGAGGTTCTGGATTTAAACCTGGCTGATGAGAGAACACCACACACAAAAGCATGTAGGAGACTAATATAGCAACATTACAGAGGCGGTGTGTTCATTTGTTGTTGGATCCGGTGCCGTTGATCCTGCTGGTCGGAGAACTTGGACTGAACCGAACTGGCAGATGGAGACACGGATGTTCTTTGTGGCGCCTTTGGAGCGAGTCCATCTCTGTCACCAACCCACGATTAAAGGTGAATCGAACAACAATGCTGTAGAAAATAATCTTTTATTTGTACAACAGTTACATTTTTTTTAACAAAGTAGACCATCAGCGGCCATATTAACTTGGCCTCGACGTTCCGATAACTAAGACGACAAAGAAGCGGATCATCATCGCTCTATATTCACAACTCATCCGATGCATCATTACTTCTTCGTACCATCAGCTCTCAAGTTGGTTCAAGATCAGTAAATCAGATACAGTATGATAGGAGAAGACGTTGGATATGAAAACAAACTTTATTTTTTCAAGTGAACAAAACAGACAAACAGAATCCCCACCTCCCAAAAGATTAATTTAAGAGAAAACAAACAAGTCCATAAGAGTGAAGAGAATCTGACAAGTGTTCAACCTCACAGTCAGACTAGTCCGTGTAGCTGCTGTCTTTGATGCTGAAGCTGCTGTCCAAATCTCGAGAAAGAAAAGCGTCGTTCAGGCTGCTCTCCGTTGACAACAAGCCGCTACTGCTGCTGCTGCTGTCGTCAAGGATCACGGTGGGCACCGTCACCCCCAGCTTTGCTGCCCCCAGCTCTGCTGCCCCCAGCTCTGCTGACAAACAAACTTGGATCAGTGGCTAGAGACTTAGTAAATTATTAAAATAAACCTGTCCTTCTTAACCAGCCATTCATAACAACTGCACGGTTTTTCATTTTGATAGTGTCAAAATACGTTTCTGATCTATGATTCAACAGTTGTGAACCATCTGGCCAATAATGTTGTCGACCAAGGTCACAAAGCACTTAATCAAAACTCAATAAAATATATACTTAAAAGGTCAAGATACCACAAGACAAACACAGGGGTCTCAGAAAATCAGGGAAAAGCCTGCAGAAATAAAGTGTCTTATGATGTTTCTTGAAGGAGTTGAAAGACTCCATCAAACACAGAGGGAGAGGAACCGTCTGCGAGGAAACATCCTCCGATTCTGAAATCAACACTTCTTTGCTTCAGCAGCTTGTTGTGAAGATTTAAAAAGATGAACAAATTGAATGTCTAAGTTTGTACTCGTTTGGCGTAAGCTTTATAGAACGCTCGCAAGGCACAATGATGAAAACAAAACGGAAAAACATGGTATTGGTTTTAGATCAGTGGATCATTTTCAGTATGCGATCACAAGAGACTGAAAGGTAGATGTATTATGAGGACCTTTGCCGCCCTCTGGTGGTTGAAGTGCGGTTATGAAAACACAAGTGATGGACCTCTCACCTTTCCTCTCGGCGATGAGGGTTTGCCGCCGGGACTTCATCCCCGGACTGAGATTTTCCACAATTCCGTCGATGCAGTTGTCCAGCGCCAGACAGCGAGACTGCGACAAGATGGGCCGTCTGCACATGGGACAATCCTCTTTCTTCATCTGCCACTGATTGATGCAGTAGGAGCAGAAACAGTGGGCGCAGTTCAGCGTGACGGCCTGTGGAGGAAGACGGGCGAGTTAAATCTTCTTCGCCTCTGGGAATACTCCGCCTCTTACCTCGATGAAGAACTCTGAGCAGATGATGCACTGGAGCTCGTTTTCCAGCACGTCATTCATCTGGTTTAAGACTTCTTCTTTCTGTGCTCTGGCTTTTTCCTGAACAATAAAAAACGTTGCTGCTGATTCTCCACTGTTCACTGGATCAATATAAACCGCACCTCTTTCATCTCCAACTCTTTGTTTATAGCCCAAAGAATCTCCTCGAAGCCTTGTCGAGAATGAGCCAGTTCCTCCATCAGCTTCCTTTGCTAGATGTTGAACAACAGAATCAATTGATCAGACACACACGGAATATAGTTATTAGCTTCTGTACCTCCTGTAGAGCTTCCTCCAGCTGCTTTTTCAAAAGTTCTTCCTGCTGCTGCGTCTTCTGCTCCTTAAAAGGCACACAACCACATCGCACTCAGCAACGAATGCATGGCAAGAATCAAATTTAGGAGCAATGCTTAAATTTATTGCAATACTACAAGGATACCCTTGTAGTATTGTTCGAGTTCTTGCAGAATGTACAGACCACATGACTTTTGACAAAGCCGGAAATTACTTTAATTTGTTTTAAAACCGAAATATGTCAAAACAGCAGAGTCGACTGTATCCTCTTGTCCTCAGTCACAAAAACACTGCGATGGTTAATTGTATAAATAAAATACTAAAATATGATTTGAAATCTAAATATACTTGTTAAGATTTTTTTAAAATATATATATATATATATATATATATATATATATCTCAACATGATGGAAAAACACTTTAAGCTATTCAAGTGTATCGATACTTTCCGAATTCAGGAATATTCACTTTGAATGCAATTTCTTTCTCCCCCTGAACTACATTTAAAAGAAAATTACTGTGTCACCTCTTGCTGTCTTTTCATGTTAGCGAAGTATTTCTCCAGCGCCTCCATCTTCGCTTGTAGAATCGCCAGCTGCTTCTGCAGCTCCGTCACCTGCTTCTCCCGCACTGGGTTGTCCTGTTGGGGCCCCTTCTTCATGGAGGCCACCATCTTCTGAGTGCTGCTGACCTGCTGCTTCAGCAGCACAATGTTCTGACTGAAGCTGTTGAAGAATGTAAAGTAATAATTTATGCATTGACGTTCGACTTCATAAGTTTAAACCAAAACATACGAGTCTGAAGCAATTAAGACAACTTATTCTTCTACACGACTGTTAAATTGAAACATAGGTAGGTGACACACGTACATCTGCAAGTTGTCCAGGGCTTCAGACCCGCCGGCCCTGTCCGCTTCCAGGACTTCCCTCCTGGTGTCGGTTTCCTCCCGCGGTGCGTCACTCAGCTCGTGATGCTCCACCGTCAAAGGGCAGGGCTGTGCGAGGGTCTTGTCGGCGGAGGAGGAGGTGCGGTACAGTTTGGGCATGGACGTCGATGCCTCCACTTCCATCAGAGGCAACATCCTCTTGTTCGCCTTGACGGCTTGTGGCACTCTGACGAACCCCATGGGTTCCTTTGCCAGGTTGTGCTTGATGTCGGCGAGCGGCCGTCTGATAAGTTCGTACGCAAATTCCACCCCAGATTCTTTCAATGGTACCCCGAGTTTCAGAGAGTCCCCGATCTGAAGCGCGTGGGGTTCTGCTGCTTGCAGGCGGACTCCGTTTACCCAGACGCCGTTTAGACTCTGCAACATAAACACACTCGTCTTTAAACTTTCCTCAGCCATGACCTGCATTGAGGAGTGGCTCAGTACGGCTTTTAATAAATATATTAAATTAAAAAAAAAAAACGGTTTGCAAGATATTCTACAAATGTCCAACATATTTTTAAAAAGCTACAAATCGTAGATTAATCTAAATCCCCGGGTGTTCCTCAAATCTGTTCCTCACTGCCAGGATATGTCTCTTCATTGTAGGATTTTTACATTTTAATTTTAGTGGGGAATACTGTCACTAAGCAGTACAGCTACTTTAAAACAAAAAAAGTCATGCAAATATTCAATAGAAAACCATTCTCCTTCCATCATCCCCTTATACTTCAGAAACATTGGCACTTATTTCGCAGAAAAATATAACTATCATGTTCAATTTTTAAAGATAAAAGATCATCTACAACAGAGATAATCAACCTTTCTGCCCGGCGAGCTACTCAAGGAGGCGATCAGTTGGTTATACTATCGAAATTACTTAATATACATTATTGATGGTAAATGACATTCCTCTAAAATACACTAATCACATTTTGGATTCTTCAATAACAAACAATGGGGATAAAGCACAAAATCATTTATAAGATGTATGAAAAAATGCTGAACAGGCTCAAACATCCCTGGAAGAAGGTATTAGGTTTAAATCCGGCACCAGCGATAAAGCAACTAAAGCCTGTACTAAAGGTAATCATTTGAAAGAACTGAAGTCTAGAAGAGCATCCCAGCTGATATTAGAGACGCATGTGACGCCATTTCATGTTCTTTAGCATTTTAGTTAATGTTTGTGGACGATCGTTATTCTTCATTGTTCTTATAAACCCGTCAGTATACTGTCTGTAAACTAGCCATTCACTAAATCTGCTAATATTTACATGTTTATTTTGATCAATATGCATTGTCCTTTTAAATAAATAAATGGGGAAATATTAATATGTGCCATGGGGATGTCACAAAAAGATGTAGAACCAGTTTGACCTTGTTTGTCTTTCTTCATGTTAATCCAAACGTCTCACGTCAACATACAGAACTTTTGCATCACAAGAATTTTATTTTCCTTCTTTTAACTGAATACTGGACGACGGTAAGCATCTTTAATTTGAAATTAAGATCAATGTGTTTTTTTGGCTCTTTTCCTTTTAATTTTGGAAAACTATCAAAATAATAATTATTATTCTAAGTGTTCCTGAACACATTGCAGAACATCAAATCAAGCAAGAAAGCCCACATGCGCGTCGAAAAACCGATTAAAATAATATTGAAGAAGAAATGTTTAGAGGTAAAACACTAAAGACTTAACAATCATAAAACACTAAATGCATCAAGTTCAGATAAGATAACAGAGAAAACAATATACATTTAGATAGTAAAGGAAACAGTTAAAACGATGAGGCAACATGTGACCTTTCTGCGTTTGTATTTTCTCCCCGTGTTGTGCGAGTTTACCCCGGGAACTCCGATTCCCTCCCACAGTCCAAACAGAGGTGGATTGAGGATTAGGGGAAATTGTCTGTGACCCTCATAAGGGAATGATCGTTAGAAAATGAGTTCAAACAATGTGGACTCAGATAGATGTGGTTCAACTCTTCAACCCAAGAAACTGACACACATCTGAAAGGTGCTACATAAATAAAAGTAATAACTCTTTCACCACTAGGTTGATTCAGAACCCTGCAGCGAGAATTCTGACCCACTCTAGTAGAAGAACTCACATTTCTCCGATCCTTAAAACTCTTCACTGGCTGCCAGTTTCTTTCAGGATCAACTTTAAAATTCTGGTTCTTACTTTCAGATCTATTCATGGTCAGGCTCCTCCTTACATCACTGATCTGATCCAGTCTTACACCCCAGCTCGGGCTCTGAGGTCTGTGGATCAGAATCTACTGATGGTTCCTTTCACAGTGTAGAGGACCAGAGGAGAGAAATCCTTCCAGGCCGTTTCTCCTAAGCTTGATATAAATTACTAACTTACTGTTATAGTCTTGCACAAATGCATTACGTTCAATTAATTATAAGAATGTGTTTCATAGAATTACACTTTTATCAGTATTTTCCCCAAACAATGACCCGATATTCCCTATTATTGTTTTTCCTTTAAACCGACTCAATTCCAGCCTCCCTTTGCTCCTAATGCAGCGACACATTTATGACAAATGAACTCCACTTAATGTAAGTAAGTAAGTAATTTTTATTTGTATAGCACTTTCCAGACCAGGGTCACAAAGCGCTTAAACAATCAAAACAATATTCAATAAAGTATATACTTTAAAAGGTGACGATAAAACTGAGAACACAACAGGAGTTCCAGAGAATCAAGGAAAAGCCTGAACAAATAAAAAAGTCTTAAGATGTTTCTTAAAGGAGTCAGTAGATCCATCAAGCGCAAAGAGAGAGGAAGATCGTTCCAAAGCTTAGGAGCAACAGTCTGGAAGGATTTCTCTCCTCTCCTCTTAAGTGTGCGTGGAACCATCAGTAGATTCTGATCCACAGACCTCAGAGACCGAGCTGGGGTGTAAGGCTTTATCAGATCAGTGATGTAAGGAGGAGTCTGACCATGAATAGATCTGAAAGTAAGAACCAGAATTTTAAAGTTGATCCTGAAAGAAACTGGCAACCAGTGAAGAGTTTGAGGATCGGAGAAATGTGAGTTCTTCTACTTTAGCGGGTCAGAATTCTCGCTGCAGAGTTCTGGATCAACTGCAGGCGAGACAGATCCTTCTTGTTAAGACATGAAAAAAAACTGTTACAATAGTCCAGACGAGAAGAAACAAACGCATGGATTATAAGCTCCAGATCATGTTGTGACAACATTTTCCTAAGTTTACAGATTTTTCTCAGTTGAAGGAAACAGTTTCTGGTCAGTTTTGTCCGCAGTGTTGAACAAGAGACATGTCTTTATCAAATACAACACCTTCTGGTCGGTGACGGTCAGACGTCCATCCTCACTTTGCTTCAGCGTGCAGTGGAGCCTGGAGATCATGAGCGGAAACGTCGGGGACAAGAGCTGGTAGCTGTTGTCCTCCCCGCGTCCAAGCGTCACCTGCAGCCCACGACAAACACGGTTAGAAAGCTAGGACTTCACGAGTCAGACATGCTGAAGGTGTTTTGGGAAACAAGTTGCAAACAAACGACGTGTTTATTAAAAGCTAGCAAAGTGAAAGCTAAGCGCACCTCTGTGTTTTCGTACAGGCGGAGCCAGTCGTAGTTGGTACCGACCCGCATTAAACACAACACCAAACCGTCGTCCATCGGTCCAGAGAGCTTCTCCATTCTTCAGGTTCTCTTAATAAAAAAAACCTACGTGACGGGGGGTTTGTTCCCAGAGTTTATATACCAGCAGGAAACACGGTGGGGCGGCTACCGGAAGAAGAGATATGAGCAGGTCGTGAAAATAAAACTCGCACACGTCACAATAACGTTACAACGATTGATAGGCTTTTTTTTTACTTTTTCTGTACGCCTTTGGTGTTGACGTGGGATTAGAGTCGTTAGATATGTAGTGAGGTTTTGGTTTTGGTTCTTCTTTACTCATTCAGAGTATTTTAGTTTTTTATTTTGAAACGAATCCTTTATTTGCCAAGACTTCCGCCAAAACACGTTCCGCCCTTCTCCGGTTTTTTTTAATTAATTGATTACTGTCTTCAGGCGCCTGATTGGTTCAACTCATGTGTGCTTGACTGGTTGGAACAAAAACCTATACCACCCTGGCCCTTTACTGGACCGGTTTGACATCTGTGATTTAGTTGATGAAACTGCTGCCATTATATCTTGTTTATTTATGATTTTAGATTAAGTTGTATACTTATATAGTAAAAAAAAAAAATTTTTTTATTTTGAATCTATTTTTATTTTATAATTAAAACTATATCACAATAATGTATCATTTATAATGTTAATTGTATCATCTTGTTCTTTCTCTTTATTTCTCTTTGTTCTTGTTCTTATTGTATTATTTCATTTTATTTTGATTATTTTTTATGAAAAATTGCTGTATTTGCTTTGGATAATTTGGGAAAAAAAACAATTTCCAGAAGGAGACCTCCTGAGGGATCAATAAAGTTCTACCTTAACCTTAAACTTAATAACAAAAATGGTAAAAACATCTATTAAAAAAACAACAACCATGACTTTAGTCATATTAAGAGACTTGAATGGAATTTCTTTATTATTAGTCAATGAAAAAAAAGGTTGTTCCAATAAAAAAAATACCTTAAGCAAAAAAAGTCTATACAATTACAAAATATATTTTCAATAAAACAAAGAGTTGTTTCAATCAGAAAACGTTAAGCTTTTTTATTGAATCTAATCTGTTTTGTGATACCAATAAAAAGTGAGAATGAAAAGTTGACAAATGAAAACATTATTGAAGTGAAATATTTTGAGAAATGTTCATTTATAATTGAACAATAAAGAAACAAATCCACCTTCTTAAAAAAGGGCGGTCAATGATGTAGAAAACTCATCCAGGTTCTAAGAATAGTTCAGGATCTGGGTCGAGACTTTTGTTCGCCCAGGTCTTTACGGGGCAGGGTGGGCTGAACCCGGCTGAGTGGCGAGTCCATTGAGTTTTGAATTGTTTTCACTGTGTTTGAAAAGTAATTCAATAGAATGTAACTCCTGATATCGAAGCGTACATCGCTTTCCACCTCCCACAGTGGATGTTGGTGCAGTTTTAGATCGTCCATCATCACCTCCTCCATCACTGTAGGGTACTCTTTCTACCCATCTGCTGTTGGATCATCAATATTGTTTAATTTAATGTATTTGATTATTTAATGTATTACTGGTAATAGCAAAAGAAAACCCGTTAAAGAACAATATCAAAAAACTCAATGAAAGGGGAAAAAAAAGTTTATTTCTTCTTGAAAATTACAAACTGAAGGGTGATAGAAAAGAAATGGAACAAAAGAAAGAGAAAACCTTAAGGAAAATGAATATTCAGCCAGTTGACGCAGTTGTCCAGCGCCAGACAGCGGGTCTTGGTAATTGAGAGCTGTTTGCAGATGGGACACTGGAAGGTCTTCTTAAACCACTCACTGATGCAAGAGGAGCAGAAACTGTGGCCGCAGCTCAGGGCGACGGCCTGTAGAGGGGGGCAGTGAGCAAAGCTTTAACTTCTTCTTCCCCTCTGGAATCATTACTCCCTTACCTCGGTGAAAAGGTCGCAGCAGATGGTACACTGGAGCTCCATTGCCAATTTCTCCAGAGAGTCCTCTTTGTATGCACTGGCATTTTCCTGACATTGCTTCTCGGTAATCTCCAGCTCTTTGTTCTTAGTGCAAAGACTCTGATCCGTGGCCTTCCTTTGCTGGATGTTTAACACAAACTCCATTGATCAGACCAATAATCTCAATGATAATGTCAGTTTGTTCCATACCTCTGGATGGATTTTCCTCTCGGTGAAGGATTTTTCCGGCACCTCCATCTTCTGCGTCCTTGTCTGTTGCCCCAGCGACGCATTGACCATGATCCACCTGTTGAAACATTATAAGTAAACTCCACTTAAATATCCCTTTGTTTTTGTTTTTCTCTGAGTTTTAACTTCAATGTAATCACTTGACACATGCCTTTCTGAGCGGCCCGGGTTTTCGGATACCCTGGGCCCGTCCTCCACCACGACCGGCCTGATGTGATGAGAGGTTATGCTGCGGTTCAGTTTTACCTCGGACATCGACGGTGGCGTTTTTAACAGAGGAGACTTCCATTTGACCTCGACAGCTTTGGGTTCCTTTACAAGGTCACCGTTATCTGGCCGGAGTGGCCATCGGCTTTTATGGTCAGACTTAACCCAATTATCCGGAACTTCAGGTTGAGGACGGTCCTCGCTTCTCTGCCAAATCGAGCGTGGCTCGTTCATCATGAGGGAAAATGGTGAGTTGAAGAGCTCGAAGCTGGGACGGTCGTTTTGCACCCAGTTAGAAACACTACCAAATACTCGTGGGTCGTCCATGTGTGAGCCGTGGATGGTGGAAACGTTCAATTCGTCTAAGTTCTAATTCAAACTCAAGAATGAAGGCACATCAATGTCTCCACGTTATTTAAAGGTTTCTTTAAAGTCTCCTTTAAAGGAGGTTGTACGTACAGTAACAAAGATTAGTCACCAAAGCTAAAGCCTCAACTATCATAGAAGTCTTTCTTTTCTTTTGCCTCAAGTGCCTTTGATGCTTATTTAGGAATAATAAAGAAGAAAAAAAAAAGGTTATCTTTACTCATCGTAAGAACCTAACCAGACTTTAATAGCTGATCGGTGACTTTAATAATAGTAAATAAGTAAGTAAGTCATTTGTATAGCGCTTTTCCAGACCAGGGTCACAAAGCGCTTAAACAATCAAAACAATATTCAATAAAGTATATACTTTAAAGGTCAAGATAAAACTGATAACACAACAGGAGTTCCAGAAAATCAAGGAAAAGCCTGAACAAATAAAAACATTTGATGAATTCATTAGTAATTTATTTTCAATTTTGTATGTATCGTTCAATGTCATGTTTGTAGCACCATACGTTTGTGCTTATACAACAAATAATTATTTAATGTTTGGCACTTAGATGTTATAAGTAATAGAAGCAGGTGTTGATAGCAGTGTTGACAAATACACAAAGCCTTGACGTTCCTGAAATAAAAAGTATTCTCAGAAATGGTAGATTTATGATAATGACATAGTAACATTGATTTGATCAATGATGCTTCAATGGACTTGTGTGGTCCTTACACAAAAATGGAAGCACATTTCTAGAGGTCAAGAACTGTAGTTTAGTAGAATTAAAATGTTGCTATGATTAGTTTCGCTGTTAATTTGTTTTTATTTTTATCGTATTTCAGACAATTTCAAAGTATGGAGAAAAGTGACGGAAGGTCAACAAAATATGTTGTCATATTATTGTTGCGGTCACAGCAGTCTGCTGTGTTTTCCTCCCCCTGGTCTGCCACTCCTCCTGTCGTCTCACCTCACACCTGGTCCTCATCTTCAATCATGCTCACCTGGTCTTGATCCCCAATCAACCCCCTTCATCAACTATTATAGAAGAAGATCAGTTGCTTCAGAATATTGAATGGTTGAATTCAACATTACAAATACTAAAAATCTTAAAAAGCATTTATTTATATATATTTTATATTATTGAATTAAATAGTTTTTACATTAAAATGACTGTTTTTGTTGAATAATCAAATACAATAATTTCTCTATAGAAAGGTAAAAATAATTGAATTAAAACAACTTAAATATCTTTTATTTTTTAATTTTTAGAAATATAATTGTATGTTCTAATTCCAATAAGTTCAATATATTTTAATTCGTAGCCTTTTAAATTGAATATAATATGTCAGCAAGTAATGGCACTATTATACCAACATTTTTCTATCGAATTAAAATAATATTGAATTTAGAAAATGTATTTTTGAGTTATTAGAATTACAAACTGTGTACCAAAAAAAAAAAAATGCATATTCGATTTTTTAAATTCAATTATTTGAAAAAGCCCTTTTGTTTTCAATTCAACATTCCATTTAATTTATTTAATAAAAAACAACAACAATCCAACCTTTTGATAAACACGTTTTATTTTAAATCGTACAACAAAACAATTCAAACTTTCAAAATAGAAATGATGGAATTCAGGTTTAAAAAATATAAACCAAAGCATAAAAACAAGAACATTTAAATAAAATAATGAAAAAAATGTTCAATATTCTGATGTCACTAATATTCTTCATACTCTAGTTTATCGACTTATTCTGGGTCAAAACGTGAATTTATAAAAATAACATTCCAGTTGTTTGGTTTGACATCCGGTGTCCGCCCATTTGGGACACGCCGCGCCTCGAATCTGTCACCCGTACAGCTGCGGGCGGGACTTCCTGTCTCGGGCGGAAGTGAGCTTGTCTCACCGCCGCACCAGAACCGCAGGGCTCGGTCCTGTCAGGGGTTGGGGAGGGAGAGACCAGGGTACCAGAAGACCGTCGACGCCGCGACAGGGATCCCCAGCGGATGAAGCTCCTCGCCGGCGATGCTGCCCTGACAGACTCCGCCCCTCCGCCATGTCCGAGGTGCACAAGACTGTGCAGAAGTGGCACGCGAGCTTCAGGCGGGGGACAGACTTCGACTCGTGGGGTCAACTGGTGGAGGCCATAGACGAGTACCAGATGTGAGTCTCACCCCCGCACCCCCATCCTCGCTGACCCCCCTCTAAACTCGTGACGTCATGTCCAACTGTGACGTCATGTTGCTGTTCGGGTACCAGATAAGTTCCGAGTCTGATTGAGAAAAACATCATTATAGAAGTATATCAGTGCCATTAAATATAATTTTACATTTATTTTTAAAAATATATATATATATATTTAAATGAATTAAGTTTGATATAATAATTCCAATAGTTAAAAAATGTCTTAGCCTTTTTAAATCTAATATATAAATGTTGGTGTAATTGTGCTAAACTTTTAGCATTGATTATGAAAACGAAAGAAGTTATTTTATTTTTGAATTATTGGAACAAAAGTATCAAAAACTCTTGTGTTTAGAAAATGAAAAATCATTATGGAAAATTTTCGAGTTTAAATAATTGTATTTTTTTAATTTATTTAATTTAATTGAGTTTAAACCCGATTTAATGTAGGAACCATTCACTCAAATTATCCAACCATTTATTATTCTTATGACACTGTTATACTTCAATAACTAAAATTAAAAAATGTTAATTAAAGTTTAAATAAATCGTTCAATATTCCGATGACACTGATGTGCTTCAATAACTTTAATTAAAAAATGTTTATTAAAGTTTAAATAAATTGTTCAATATTCCAGTGACACTGTTATACTTCAATAACTTTACTTAAAAAATGTTTATTAGAGTTTAAACAAATCGTTCAATATTCCGATGACACTGTTATACTTAAATAACTTTAATTTTAAAATGTTTATTAAAGTTTAAATAAATCGTTCAATATTCTGATGACACTGATGTACTTCTATGTATAATAATGTGCATTAAATACATTTATAAACGGCACTGCAGGCGTTTTTCAATATACTTTAACCACATTTTGTTTTTTTTATTATTTATTAAAAAAAATAGTTGCTCAAATGTATATAATAACGTGATTATATGCACTTTCCCCCAAATATATTTCAGCCTAAAGTATAAATGTTTGTTCTTTTAAATAAAGATTTTTTTTCCCAATAACCAAGAGGAATATATTTGTAACATGTGTGTCATTAACACTTTTAACTACTTGGTTTTATATTCCTTCAATATTTTTGATATATGATGCTATGTTGTGCACCTGCAGTGGTCAGCACCCGGTGGTCACATGTCAGCTGCAGGTGAGAACTGTAATAACCAGACCTGATTGTTTTGGTTCCAGACTGGCCCGGCAGCTGCAGAAGGAGGTCCAGACCACGACGTCCTCAGAACTCACCGACGAGCAGAAGGTAAAACCATGAAACGATTCCTGACTTTGTAGAAAAAAGAGTCATTATTTATTTTTTTCAAAAACAATGTGTTCGGTTTGATGTTGACAACGATGAAGATCTTGTTTGTTGTTGTAGAAAACATTGGGAAAGATCGCGGCATGTCTGGAAATGAGAAGCTCCAGTTTACAGGTGTGTTGACGAAGTTTTTTTTTCTAAATGAAGTAAATGTTTGTATAATAGTGAAATCTGATCCAATCGAGCACCGAGCCCCTCGCTCTTAACTTTTAAAATTCAAAACAAGCTGGTAAACTTTTTGTAAACGGCTGAAATCTTTCCGTTGCTTTTAGAATCTAGAATCTAAGTCGTCATGTGACCTTCTGCTCGTCGCACGATTGGCTGAGAGTTTGATCGAGTAGCTCGGTAATCTTTTAGTAATGTCTGGTGTCACATTACGCCAACATTTTTAGATTGAATTTACAAGACCTTGGATTTTAAAATGTTGAATTAAGAAAATGTATTTTTTAATAATTACAATTGGAATATCAATGTGTATTAAATTGTAAATATTAGTACTTTTACAAACACGACCTTTCAATATAAACATTTTTTAATTAAAGTTATTGAAGTATATCAATGTCATCAGTATAGATTCCCAAATCAGTTTTTTTGAATAATGGAATTTAATTTATTTATTTCTAGATTGAAAGGTTGAATTTGTTTTTTTTTATGGAAATTTTAATACTTTTCTAAATACAATTTATTTATTATAAAATGTTGGTATAATAGTGAGACCAGACATAACCAATAGAATACCGAACTACTTGATCAAACATGGTGACACTATTCTAGCAACATTTCTAGATTAAATTTTAGAATAAAAAGTACATTGAATTCTTGGATTATTGGAATAAGAAAAGCAAAAATCCATTATTTAAAGAAAAACAAATTTAACCTTTCAATTTAGAAATTGTTGAATGAAATGATCCAAACGGATAATCATTCATGCGACGTTTCATTAACGGTATTAAAATTTTGAATTGTTAAATTTAAATCATTCAATGATGGCATTGATGCAGTTTTATTATCGCACACTAAAAGTAAAAAAAATGATGTTTGTCTCCATAGAACTCTCAGGAGAAAGAAGAGTTCAAGTTGGAAGAGCTGAAGAAACTTGAGAGCAGTGAGTGAGACGTTTCCTCTCGTCGTCGTTCACTCTCCAGTGCTGTGTCTCAAATCGCATACTAATCTTAGTATACTAGAAGTTAGTATGCATCAGGATAGTGTACGTACTAACTAGTACGCAAATTCTCAACAGATATTACGTCTCAAATCAAACTCTGCTGCTACACACTAACAGGAAATAACGCGACAGCTTCTTCTTCTACTACTATTTAACTATGTTTCAACCAGCTGTAGGAACACTATCGCCACCTGCTGGCAGCACGTTCTGCAAGTTTGGAAAAATAAAGAAAGAAAAAATATGAGAATTTAAATATCCGCGAGATATTTAAGCTGGTATCAGCACCGAAGACGTCTCATCCTTCTACTGCTGCTTAAAATATACACGGAAGTATATGAATATATATGCATTTATATATGCATTTATATATGACGTAACTTCCGTTTAAAACGTCACTAAGATGGCGGCTGTTTAGGGTGGTTAGTGTCCATCGAACCATACTTAATAAGTTTTGTGGGCGTGTTAGTACGCCAATTTAGTGTGCATGGCGCACTAAATTTCGCATACTACGAATTGAGACACACTTGCGCACTAAAAGTACTAACTTTGAGTACGCTAGTATGCGATTTGAGTCACAGCACTGTAGATCTTTCCAACTCTTGTCGTTTGTAGTTCTTCAGAATCTCCAGACGAACAACGAGGAGTTTCCCTTCGACGTCCAGCCCGTGCCCTGCAGGTGACCCCCCGTCCTGACCTCATGTGACCCCCTGATGTTTTGAACTCTGAACTGATCAGGAAACTGTTGGCGCCGGGCGAGGAGGAGAACCTGGAGCTGGAGGAGGAGGACGCGGCAGCAGTCGTTGGAGCGACGGGCGCCCCTCGACCCACCGGTACCACCCGTCACCCCCCCTGATCATATCCCAACGTTTGAACCCCTGTATCCTCCAGGTACCTTGTTGCCACGGTTACCGTCCGAGCCTGGGATGTCGCTGCTGACCTTGAGGATCGAGAAGATCGGCTTGAAGGACGCCGGCCAGTGCATCGACCCGTACATGACCGTCAGCGTCAAAGGTTTGGTTTTTCTCGAGTGAGTCTTCTGTCTGGGTTTCGGTTCTAAAAGTCCGTCCCGTGATCCAAGACTGCAATGGTCTGGACCTGGACCAGGTGCAGGACACGCCGGTGGCGACCAAGAAGGAGGACACCTACATTCACTTCGGCGTGGACGTGGAGATCCAGAGACACGTGGAGAAGCTGCCGAAAGGTTCGTTGATCGTGTCGGTGTTTTCATTGGTTTAATTGAAATTTGTTAATAGTCGAAACTTCTTCTATTTTCATTTCAATATTGAATTCGTTTTTGGAAATTAATTTAAAAAAAATTAAAAAATGAATAAAAAATTTTTTTTACACAAAGCGTTTACTATTCCAATTCCAAAAATTAAAAAATTAACTTTTTAAATCAAATATTTCTGAATCTGTAGCCTTTTAAATACAATATAAAAATGTTCCAATAGAAGTGATTCTGAGCTTTCAGCCAATCATGCGACACGCAGATGATCACATGACTGAGGCGTCAATATTATATTGTATAGTATGTATAGTATAGATTTTTAGAGGCTACATGTAAAAAATATTGAATTTGTGAAATTAAAAAAATTAAATAAACCCACAAGTCGAAATATGTATTCAATTAAATTGAAAAAAAAAAAAAACTTTTTTTAATTATTCAAAAAACAAACAATTGAAACCTTTTATAAATAAATGTTTTAACTAAATTCTTCCAAAATCCATAATCCAAAGATAATGAAATGCTTAAAAAACACAAATATTCAAATGAAAGTTTCAACATTTTAAATGTTAAATTTGTTGTCAATATCGTGATAAACTTGGAAATTGTTATTACGATCTTACGGGAATCATGTGGTTGATCTTCACCTTCCAGGCGCCGCCATCTTCTTCGAGTTCAAGCACTACAAGCCCAAGAAGAGGTTCACCAGCACCAAGTGTTTCGCCTTCATGGAGATGGACGAGATCAGAGCGGGAGCCGTCGTCATCGAACTGTGAGTCCAGCTGAGGATGAAGCTCTCGGGGCAGGAAGTGAGACCTGAGTCTCGGGTTCATTTAGCGTTAAAGTCAAATGTGAAAAGAATCTGAACTTTAAAGTCTTCGGAAATTGACATTTGCCGAGAATAAAGTTGACGGAATCAAAAGAACAAAAAAAAAGCCTCTCAAATAAAAAGTTTTAAATAATATACTTAACAAAACAAAAATATTTTTTAAATGGGGAAAGAAAAGTTGATCAATTGAACAGTGAGTTAATACATGTATTTATAAGACATTAAAAAGGTCTAATGAAAATGTAAACTTGTCATACAAAAAAGAAAAAAACTTTTGTCCAAACATCAGCTTTAAACGCTGCTGGAGTTGACTGTATCCTCTCGTCCTCAGTCATTGATTTCATTGTTAAGCTGTGGAGGATGTAATGACTTCAGTAGTGAGAATTTAAAATTCTAAACAGGAGAAATGTTGTGAAAATATTTTCTTTCACACATATATTATTAAATAATAAACCACTACATAACTACGATAAAATGTTAAATTAAAACTTTAACATTTAAATTTAAAACATCACGCAATATTTAATTGTTTAGATATTTTCGTATAAAGTGCGTTTGTGTTTCTCCAGTATATGACCTGTAGTTCCAGTCTTCACGCCCCCGTGTGGCCCAAAGTAGAACTGTCATTATCAAAGCAATAAACGTTTTTTCCTCGCAGGTACAAAAAGCCGACGGACTTCAAGAGGAAGAAACTGCAGCTTCTGACCAAGAAGCCACTTTTCCTTCACCTTCATCAAACTTTGCACAAGGACACCTGAGCTCGGCACCACACCTGTCAATCATCGTTCTACACTCGAGGTCCGGCTCCAGAAACCACAGATTCCGTAACGTAGCCACTAACGCCACAATTAATGCAGCAAGTACATAAAAGCAGCTCTAAGAAAACTCATCAGCTCTTGTTTTTTAAAATCCTGGCGCCTAAAGCTTTTATTTTGTAATAAGACGCCTTCAGTAAAACATGTTGAATGTAAGTTTTTATACCACAGTTGTATGAAGAGTGAAAACTGACTTGTCATCAATGTTTCCTCTCTTGTCGTTTAACCATTAAAAAGATGGAATGATGTGCTTCACTCTTTCTTGTCACTTCAACGTTTGCTCCAAAATAAATGGAAGCTTTAATATGGTTAAGGGTTTGAATCCGTCTAAAGTTTGAGAAGAAAAGAACATTATTGTTCATGATTTAACACCTTTGAAAGAAGAAGCACATTTGTTTTTTGATTGAAAGTCTTTTTTTAAATGTTAATCTTGTTTTTATTTCCTTTTTTTATTTAATCAATTGTCCTTAATTCATTTTTTACTGAAGCAACGTTTCTTTGAATTGAAAATATTTTAACTTTTTTAAAACCTTTATTACTATTTTATTGAAACCCTTTTTATTTTTTTTTCTATATTAATTAATTTGATGCAACCTTTATTTTAAATGAACCACCGATTAACATATTGAAAATACTTTTTTGATTAAAACCGCTTTTATTTACATTTTTTTCTGGATGAAGCAACTTTTTTCTTAAATGAATAAAAAACAAATAAAGAGAGTGAGGGTGGGGAAGAAGAGAGTGAGGGTGCTGAAGAAGAGAGTGAGGGTGCTGAAGAAGAGAGTGAGGGTGGTGAAGAAGCGAGTGAGGGTGGTGAAGAAGAGAGTGAGGGTGGTGAAGAAGAGAGTGAGGGTGGTGAAGAAGAGAGTGAGGGTGCTGAAGAAGAGAGTGAGGGTGGTGAAGAAGAGAGTGAGGGTGCTGAAGAGGAGAGTGAGGGTGGTGAAGAGGAGAGTGAGGGTGGTGAAGAGGAGAGTGAGGGTGCTGAAGAGAGAGTGAGGGTGGTGAAGAGAGAGTGAGGGTGGTGAAGAGGAGAGTGAGGGTGGGGAAGAAGAGAGTGAGGGTGGTGAAGAGGAGAGTGAGGGTGCTGAAGAAGAGAGTGAGGGTGGTGAAGAAGAGAGTGAGGGTGGTGAAGAGGAGAGTGAGGGTTGTGAAGAAGAGAGTGAGGGTGGTGAAGAAGCGAGTGAGGGTGGTGAAGAAGAGAGTGAGGGTGGTGAAGAAGAGTGAGAGTGGTGAAGAAGAGAGTGAGGGTGCTGAAGAAGAGAGTGAGGGTGGTGAAGAAGAGAGTGAGGGTGCTGAAGAAGAGAGTGAGGGTGGTGAAGAAGAGAGTGAGGGTGGTGAAGAAGAGAGTGAGGGTGCTGAAGAAGAGAGTGAGGGTGGTGAAGAAGCGAGTGAGGGTGGTGAAGAAGAGAGTGAGGGTGGTGAAGAAGAGAGTGAGGGTGGTGAAGAAGAGTGATAGTGGTGAAGAAGAGAGTGAGGGTGCTGAAGAAGAGAGTGAGGGTGGTGAAGAAGAGAGTGAGGGTGCTGAAGAAGAGAGTGAGGGTGGTGAAGAAGAGAGTGAGGGTGGTGAAGAGGAGAGTGAGGGTGGTGAAGAAGAGAGTGAGGGTGGTGAAGAGGAGAGTGAGGGTGGTGAAGAAGAGAGTGAGGGTGCTGAAGAAGAGAGTGAGGGTGGTGAAGAGGAGAGTGAGGGTGGTGAAGAAGAGAGTGAGGGTGGTGAAGAGGAGAGTGAGGGTGGTGAAGAAGAGAGTGAGGGTGCTGAAGAAGAGAGTGCGGGTGGTGAAGAAGAGTGAGAGTGGTGAAGAAGAGAGTGAGGGTGCTGAAGAAGAGAGTGAGGGTGGTGAAGAAGAGAGTGAGGGTGCTGAAGAAGAGAGTGATTGTGGTGAAGAAGAGAGTGAGGGTGGTGAAGAGGAGAGTGAGGGTGGTGAAGAAGAGAGTGAGGGTGGTGAAGAAGAGAGTGAGGGTGGTGAAGAGGAGAGTGAGGGTGGTGAAGAAGAGAGTGAGGGTGCTGAAGAAGAGAGTGAGGGTGGTGAAGAAGCGAGTGAGGGTGGTGAAGAGGAGAGTGAGGGTGGGGAAGAAGAGAGTGAGGGTGCTGAAGAAGAGAGTGAGGGTGGTGAAGAAGAGAGTGAGGGTGGTGAAGAAGAGAGTGAGGGTGCTGAAGAAGAGAGTGAGGGTGGTGAAGAAGCGAGTGAGGGTGGTGAAGAAGCGAGTGAGGGTGGTGAAGAAGCGAGTGAGGGTGGTGAAGAAGCGAGTGAGGGTGGTGAAGAGGAGAGTGAGGGTGCTGAAGAAGCGAGTGAGGGTGCTGAAGAAGAGAGTGAGGGTGGTGAAGAAGCAAGTGAGGGTGGTGAAGAGGAGAGTGAGGGTGCTGAAGAAGAGAGTGAGGGTGGTGAAGAAGCGAGTGAGGGTGGTGAAGAGGAGAGTGAGGGTGCTGAAGAAGCGAGTGAGGGTGCTGAAGAAGAGAGTGAGGGTGGTGAAGAGGAGAGTGAGGGTGGTGAAGAAGCGAGTGAGGGTGGTGAAGAGGAGAGTGAGGGTGCTGAAGAAGAGAGTGAGGGTGGTGAAGAAGCGAGTGAGGGTGGTGAAGAGGAGAGTGAGGGTGCTGAAGAAGCGAGTGAGGGTGCTGAAGAAGAGAGTGAGGGTGGTGAAGAAGCAAGTGAGGGTGGTGAAGAGGAGAGTGAGGGTGCTGAAGAAGCGAGTGAGGGTGCTGAAGAAGCGAGTGAGGGTGGTGAAGAAGAGAGTGAGGGTGGTGAAGAGGAGAGTGAGGGTGCTGAAGAAGCGAGTGAGGGTGGTGAAGAAGAGAGTGAGGGTGGTGAAGAGGAGACTGAGGGTGCTGAAGAAGCGAGTGAGGGTGGTGAAGAAGAGAGTGAGGGTGGTGAAGAAGCGAGTGAGGGTGGTGAAGAAGAGAGTGAGGGTGGTGAAGAGGAGAGTGAGGGTGCTGAAGAAGCGAGTGAGGGTGGTGAAGAAGCGAGTGAGGGTGGTGAAGAGGAGAGTGAGGGTGGTGAAGAAGAGAGTGAGGGTGCTGAAGAAGAGAGTGAGGGTGGTGAAGAAGAGAGTGAGGGTGCTGAAGAAGAGAGTGAGGGTGGTGAAGAAGAGAGTGAGGGTGGTGAAGAAGAGAGTGAGGGTGCTGAAGAAGAGAGTGAGGGTGGTGAAGAAGAGAGTGAGGGTGCTGAAGAAGAGAGTGAGGGTGGTGAAGAAGAGAGTGAGGGTGGTGAAGAAGAGAGTGAGGGTGGTGAAGAAGAGAGTGAGGGTGGTGAAGAAGAGAGTGAGGGTGGTGAAGAAGAGAGTGAGGGTGGTGAAGAGGAGAGTGAGGGTGCTGAAGAAGCGAGTGAGGGTGGTGAAGAAGAGAGTGAGGGTGGTGAAGAGGAGACTGAGGGTGCTGAAGAAGCGAGTGAGGGTGGTGAAGAAGAGAGTGAGGGTGGTGAAGAAGCGAGTGAGGGTGGTGAAGAAGAGAGTGAGGGTGGTGAAGAAGAGAGTGAGGGTGCTGAAGAAGCGAGTGAGGGTGGTGAAGAAGCGAGTGAGGGTGGTGAAGAGGAGAGTGAGGGTGGTGAAGAAGAGAGTGAGGGTGCTGAAGAAGAGAGTGAGGGTGGTGAAGAAGAGAGTGAGGGTGGTGAAGAGGAGAGTGAGGGTGCTGAAGAAGCGAGTGAGGGTGGTGAAGAAGAGAGTGAGGGTGCTGAAGAAGAGAGTGAGGGTGGTGAAGAAGAGAGTGAGGGTGCTGAAGAAGAGAGTGAGGGTGGTGAAGAAGAGAGTGAGGGTGGTGAAGAAGAGAGTGAGGGTGGTGAAGAAGAGAGTGAGGGTGGTGAAGAAGAGAGTGAGGGTGGTGAAGAAGAGAGTGAGGGTGGTGAAGAGGAGAGTGAGGGTGCTGAAGAAGCGAGTGAGGGTGGTGAAGAAGAGAGTGAGGGTGGTGAAGAGGAGACTGAGGGTGCTGAAGAAGCGAGTGAGGGTGGTGAAGAAGAGAGTGAGGGTGGTGAAGAAGCGAGTGAGGGTGGTGAAGAAGAGAGTGAGGGTGGTGAAGAGGAGAGTGAGGGTGCTGAAGAAGCGAGTGAGGGTGGTGAAGAAGCGAGTGAGGGTGGTGAAGAGGAGAGTGAGGGTGGTGAAGAAGAGAGTGAGGGTGCTGAAGAAGAGAGTGAGGGTGGTGAAGAAGAGAGTGAGGGTGGTGAAGAAGAGAGTGAGGGTGGTGAAGAAGAGAGTGAGGGTGGTGAAGAAGAGAGTGAGGGTGCTGAAGAAGAGAGTGAGGGTGGTGAAGAAGAGAGTGAGGGTGCTGAAGAAGAGAGTGAGGGTGGTGAAGAAGAGAGTGAGGGTGGTGAAGAAGAGAGTGAGGGTGGTGAAGAAGAGAGTGAGGGTGGTGAAGAAGAGAGTGAGGGTGCTGAAGAAGAGAGTGAGGGTGGTGAAGAAGAGAGTGAGGGTGGTGAAGAAGAGAGTGAGGGTGGTGAAGAAGAGAGTGAGGGTGGTGAAGAAGAGAGTGAGGGTGGTGAAGAAGAGAGTGAGGGTGGTGAAGAAGAGAGTGAGGGTGGGGAAGAAGAGAGTGAGGGTGGAGACGACTAGCAGCAAATAGTGACAGCAAAGCTTCAGACGCTGTGGTCCTGAAGTTAGAAGAGCCAGAGTTAAAGATAACAGATGTGATTTAGCAAATATAAATTAAAATGTCAGAGAAGATAAAGTTTATCATGAAAAAGAAAAGTTCAAAAATGGGAAGAAATAAAACCCCTTTTTTCCATCATTTCACTGAAGCAAACACGAGTTCATGTACATCAACAACGTGATTATTAGTTCCAGACATTTTATTGTGGCGGGAGAACTGGACGATGAAACAGGAAGTGACAGAAGTCTGGTGCAGAGAAGCGTCGACTCGAGTCGTCTTTACATTCTTTATTGTTCAAGGTTGGAGCATCATAGTAAAATAAGTTACACGTCGTCTTGTAACGCTGAAATTCTCGACCTCCCTTTTGTGTGTGTAAAATAATTTCCACAGGAAATGACATCATCATCATCATCATCATCATCATCATCATCATCATCATCAAACACGTTTTCCCTCCAATTCAATGTCATTTTTCTTAAACCAATACATTTCTTCGATTATTGCACGATTCAGAGTCACATGATCACGTCAATCATCTGAAGGACCAGTTGCAGCTTTTATTTCGTGACACAATCGCCCTCTAGGGTAAGTGACGGGCGAGGGGGGGGGCGCGGGGTGAGGGGTCAAGTCTGAGTCAGGGGTTTTAAGGCTAGACTGGCGCCGGCCGCGCCGAGTCCTGAGAAGAGTCCTGCCTCAGGGGCCGGTCCTGACCGGGACCCGCAGAGGGCGGAGCCGCACCGGGGGGGACGTGGCCGTACATGTGTGCAGGGTGGGGCGGGGGGCCGGGGGGTAAGTCCATCGGGGGTCCGGAGAAGCGCATGTCCGGAGGGAAGGGGCCCCGGGGACCCATCGGACCTCGGACACCTGAGAGAGAAAGTAGTGTATTTAATGTCCAGGACTGTTGGCCAGCAGAGGGCGCTGCAGACTGTCAAACCTACCGTGCACAGGGGGTCCGTAGAAGTGCGGGGGGGCCGGACGGAAATGTGGCGGGGGTGGACCTCGGAGATCCATGTAGGGACCCGGACCTGGCCTGGGGGCGTACGTGTGTCCGTTTGCGGGACGAGGGCCGACCTCTGACCCCATGGGTGCCGGCAGGGGCATCCCCGGGTGTCCGTTAGGAGGGAGAGGCGGTCCATGGAGCCCCGGGTGGTACTGGCCCGGGCGAGGAGGTCTGTACGCCCCAGGAGGAGGAACCCCGGGACCGGGCGGAGGTCCGTGCAGCAGAGGCCCAGGGGAGTCCCTGATGGGGGAGGCCAGGAAAGAGCCGGGACCCTGGAAGACACGACCCACGCCATGAGAAAAAGTCGCCTCAAGAGTTTCAGATCCCGAACCACACCCGGTGCTTTAATCACACGACCCAAGCCTGGATTAGTGTCCGTGCACGAGAGCAGTGAAGCCACCACAGGAAACACCTGCACACGCCTGCTGTACTCACAGGCTCGGGACCGTCAGCCGCAGCGTCGGCCTGAGACTCAGCGTTTATCTGAGGCTCGACTGCCTGAACACACATGAACACACTCAGTGTTCGAGGATCGTTTATCGTCATCATCCTTCTCAGCTGAACGCGTCAATCAAACACATCCTGCTTTTGGAGTTGCGGGAATCGTAGCTGTAATTTCCTGCTTTTGGGACGGAACCTGAACGCACCATCAGATCCCGAGACTATTTTTTTAATTATTACATTCAACTCGTTCGAAAAAAAATGGACTTTAAAGCAACTTTAGTTAATTTTCTTGGAGCAAATTCATGGATGTACATCTGTGTCATGAGCATATTCTTCTGTACATTATTCTTTTTATTCATTAATTCAATAATTTGTATATTAAAATGCATTTCTTTAAATAATTGATTTACATTTTTTCCAAATACATTTTTAACACAGCCTTTGATCGGTGTTAAAAATCATAATAACTAAAAAATAAAATAAATAAATTGTCGCATTTTAAATTCCACACATTAGTTTTTACTAATTTAATTTAAAATGGGATAATTTTTTTCATTTTATTTTTAAGCACTGCCATGATAGAAAAAAGGTTTGATCAAGTATAAGTTACATTTTGTCTAGTGACATAATTATACCATTATAACATTTATACAGCATATTGAATTTGAAAACATCGATTCCATCCAATTTTCCTTCATTATTGGAATTTAAATATCGAAACCATAAATGTATAAAATGCATTTATTTGATTGAGAAATATCTCAATTTTAAAGATCAATTGCTAAAGAAAAACAACTTCTACCTTTCAATATACAAACATATTGAATACATTATTCAAAATATGTATTAATTGCTAAAGAAGACACAAAAATCAAGAACATTTTATTTAGAAATAAGAAGACATTTGATCGACTTTAACCTCTGATTAATATGATGAGCTATTTTTCTTTGGCGAGTTGATAAACATTTGAAGGGTTAAATAATTATTCTGATGTTGAAAAAGTGTTAAACTTACAGGTGTGTCCATGTGGGTCGGGGACGAGCTTCTGGGTCCTGACATGTCTACAAACAAAAGAGTGGGTTTGAGCTTTAAAAACAAGAAGAGAGAAGAAGATGTCGACTCACCCATCCCGGACATGAGCTTGGCGTCGGGGTAACGCCCGTGAGGGTCCGACGGGGGTCGTGGACCTGAAGTGAACAAGACGCGGGTTCAATGAAGGGAACATTTAACAAGTCAGGTGGGAAGACGAGTGAAGAAGTCGGGGATGCTGGATGAAAAAAGAAAGTTCTGCAGGAGAAGAGGGTCCCGGAGGAGGATAAAGAATAAAAAAAAGAAGGTGGAAGGAGAGTGTTCAGGCGGAGCTGGTCGGGTCCTGGACTCACCATACGGGTCAACTCTTCGCCCTAGAGGGGCCGATGGAGGTCTCCTGGGGCCCTCGATCATGATGGGAGGGGACGGAGCTCCCCCACTCACAGGTGAGGGTCCGTACGAGTCACCTGTCGAGGTTGACCATGGAAAAAAAGGAAGTTGGAAGAAACGCTGTGATCAGACGGTGAGTTAGGATCGTGAGTCCAGGAGGGAAAATCTAACACTTCTTCTCCTCCGTCCGTGACTTCGAACCCTGGAAATGGCAACAAGAGCTCGGAGGCGAGCGAGCGGCTTTACCTTGACGCTGGCCGGCAGCTTGTCCCGAGCTGGGTCTGAAGAGAGGAGCTCGTCGCTCGTTCAGCTGGGAGGACGCGATGGCGAGTCTGTGGGACGAGAGGAAACACATCAGTGACATCACAATATTGAAGGTTGAATTTGACATTTTTTTATTGAAAGAATCACATTTAAAAAAATATATATTCCCAAAAAGAAATTAACTTTTTTTTTCTCAATTCAAAAGCAACCATTTTCAAACGTTGACAAAGTAAAAATGTATAAAATAAATCAATAATAATTGTATTTAATCCGTTTTTAAAGGCTGCTTTAATGTACAAGTCTTTTGTTATATTGCATTTTATATACATTTATTTCATTCACTCTACTGTATCCTGTTGACGCCACAAAGAAATTCCTGAGTTTGATTGTCGTTCCGTTGTAACAAACTGTAAATAAAGTTTTGATCAATATTTCAAACGTCTGAATTTAAATGAGACACAAAATAAAGCACTGAGTCTTGTGTCTCAGGGAATGAAATAAATAAGAAAAAATATGTGATACATAATAATTAAAATATTAAAGACTAGTGAGTTTTTTTTTTACAAGGCAGGGGGAGTATAGCTATGATTAGCTACATTTCTTTCAGATATTTGAGCTGAAAATATCATTGATAGCCACCATGTTCGTGGGTTGCGAGCTCAGCACTCGTGTCACAAGGGCATCAGGACTTCCTGTGGATCTTAACGCGAGGACCAGCACATCTCTAACGCTCATCTCCAGGTCCTGCAGACACTCACTTCTCTCGCAGCTTCGACAACTCGATCTTCTCCTTGTTCAGAGCTTGCTCTGCGCTGCGAGCCTTCAGCCAGTTCGAGTGAGTCTTGTTCTCCAGATCTTTAATCTGAAACAAAAACATTAGGATCAGAGGAAACAACTAATGATCCTTCACTCCAGACGGACCTGTTCTTTGTAGACCTCCTCGGTCTTCTTCAGCTGCTCCTCCATTTCACTGATGCGCTGCCTGAAGACCTTCACCTGCTCCTCGGCTTCCACGGCTTTCCCTCCCACCTCCGTCAACAAGCTCTCTTTGCTCTGGCGCTCCAGCTCCTCCTTGGTTAACCTCCTGCACCGCAGCAGAAACACCTTCGATCAACTGCGTTCGCAGCCTCTTTCTTTCCTACATGTTGCCCTTAAGTCAAACATCTGGATCACTGGTCGAGGCTTCACTCACTGCTGCAGAGCACTTTCTTTCTGCTGGTACATCTCCACCATGATCTCGTTCTTCTGCTGGAGAATCTTGAACTGGTTCTCGATGTGGCTCTTCTTGCTCTTGAGGGTTCCGATCTCCTGCTCCAGCTCCTGGTGTTGCTCTGCAGCACAACACAAAAGTCGTGAAAGCCACCGTACTACAAGAAGCAAAACGTTTCTACCTTCCAGTGCTTTTCTAGCCTTCTCTTCGTTCAGCAGTTTGGTCATGAAGCGATCCCTCTCCTCTTCGATCACCGCCAGGGTCGTCTGCACCTGAGAGGGAACAAACATCTTAAGATCTCTACTTGAGGAAGAAATCGTGCGGGAATGTTGTCGTCCTACCCGGGAGACGTCCATCATCTGCTTGATCCTGCTCTGCAAGACCGCCTTCTTCTCTGCGCGACAGTAAAATACAGAAACAGTCATGAGTTGATGCTGCAGATGAGCAGGAATAAAATAAATATAAGCAGAACAACACAAAATGTGCTCAAGTCTTTAGAAAAAAGTTAATAAAACTTCCACAGGATATAAGAGCCAACACTTGTACGTTCATCAACTACACTTCTTTCCAATAATTAAAAAAGGTAATGTAATATTTTTAATTAGTAGCCTTTTAAATTCAATAAAAAATGTGGGTATAATACTGCAAACATTTATTTAATACCCTTTTTTAAAGTTATTGAAATAACGCCAAAATCTGTGTTAAAATAAAATGTATTCCTTTTGAAAATTTAATATATTTCATATTCAATTATCAAGATGAAAATCCCATTCAACCTTTAAATATAAACAAGTATTGAATTTAAATATTAAAAAAAACAAAACATGTTAAATAAAAAAAAACATTTGACATTTAAAATAATAAATTCAACTACACAATATTCTGATGGCAGTCTGATCTATTATCTATTGATGATGCAGTAGATAAAACTCAATAAGTTAATCATTATTATTTAATCAAGTTGAAAATATATATTATTTTTGCATATATATGGCTTTTCACAAAAAAATTACGTGTGAATATAAAAAGACTTTTAGGAATCTTGATCCACAAGTTGCACAGTAATGAAGTAATAAAGTCTTATTAACTCGTTCTTATTTCAGAATAAATAAACTTAAAAACAATATTCACATTTTTGCAGAGTTCAGTTTTTGTACTTCATTTATTAAAGAAAATAATAGTAAAACACATTAGATGTAAAAGAGCCGTCGACACCTTCACGACCATCAAGAGCAAGTGGACAAGTGTGGAGAAAAGGTTCTCACCTGGCGCGGCATCACCGTTGGCCAACATATTGTCTCCTTTCTGAAGGTCGCATGCTTCAATGGTCGCTAGCAGGTCTGACAAAACCTGAAAGCAACGGTCACGTGATCAGTTTCTTAAATGATGATGAGAAATCATGAAGATGGCGGTGAAGACTGACCTCCAGGCTGTGATCCTTCTGCGCCAGAGTGTCTTCCAGCTCCTTCTGAGACTTCTGGTAGACCCTGATCTGTTCACTCAGCTGCGTGTGTTTGTCCTCCCAGTCTTTAATTGTGGATTTTAACTGGTGAAAATTGTCAAACAATAGGTTTTTAAGAGCAAGTTGTGACGAATTATTATAAAGTCTTTCGCCTACCGTTTTGTTTTCTTCTTTGAGGATTGTGTAATCTTTCTGGAGATCTTTCTGCTGAGCGCTTCGGGCATCTTCGCGAATCTTGGCCTCGTCGAGGAGAACGTTGGTCTATGAGACAACATGTACGATTTAAACGACCGGCAGAAGCAAACGATCAAAGGGTGAAGCAACCATCTGTACCTTGGCCAACGCTTCCTGGATCTTTTTCCTGCTGAGCTGCAGTTTTTCGTTTGACTTTTCCAGTTTCTGGATCTGTTAGAGAAACAACGTCATGATGATGACAAACGCGGACATTTGGACATTGTAAGAACCGCAGTTATTGTTCTGTTTACATGAAAGAACAGAATAAAAACAAACCCTGGTTTCGTTCTGCTGCGTGCTCTCTCGCTCCTCTTCCAGTAGTTTTGTATATTCCATCTTCTCCAGGTGCATTCTGTTATTTTGAGTTTCAGATTCCAAAATCTGACCCTGTAAATACACAATCTCAGAGTGAGACGAGCAAAGAAGGTTTATGTTGACAGTTAATAATCTGCTGCTGACATCTTGCATTTTGAACAACAACTTTAACGATCATAACGTGAAATGCAAAGACAAGTGACTCATAATTTAACATCTTAAATAATCTACCCAGATTTGTCACATCTTTTTAAATCCATAAGAAAACATTTAGGGAATAAGAACTTTACCTCCAATGCTTCAATCTTTTTCACTGTGCAATTGATATTCTCTGCAGACAATTTTTGATCTTCCTTCAGTTCTTCGGTCTAGAATAAAATCGAACATGTCATGAGAACATTCTTAAATTATGATTTCACTTTGTAGACGCTTCTTACGCATTTCTGGAGTTCAGTTATTTTCTGCAAAGCGTCATTCTTTTCTTTTTTCAGAGCCTGTATCTGCTCTGCTATTTTCTTCTCATCAACTATGGAGAAGAAAAAAAAAAAGTGTCAACGTTGTGTCATACAAGTGTTAGAATATGTTTAACTTACCAAGATATTCTTTTCTCTTAACCTGCATGGGGGAAAAATGGAAAGAAGAAATATGTAACGGGTTAATCCCCAGCTTTGTGTTTAAACTCAACTAGATTTAGAACTTGTGGCCAAACTTACCGACAACACAGTTCTCCAAAAAAACACA
Organism: Callionymus lyra; assembly: GCF_982586985.1. NCBI lineage: Eukaryota > Metazoa > Chordata > Actinopteri > Syngnathiformes > Callionymidae > Callionymus > Callionymus lyra. The sequence continues at coordinate 10,685,598 of NC_141830.1, forward strand.
ACAAAAGTCATGACGCCGACTGAGGCTGTGACGACAACAGCCTGCCAAGGAAGACCGAAAAACGTTTCAGCGGGTTTCCAGTCCTCAGGCAAGAGTGAAATCATCTGGAAGCATGAATGGAAATGATTTACTTATATTTTCAAGAATACACAGATCATTGCTCAGATTAAAGGGTTAGTTGAGTAAAGATTGAATTATGGGTGAACTATCACTTTAAACTTGAACATTGGTCCTCAGGTCAAACGGTTAACTAAATTAAGCCTGTTTAGTTTTTTTTTAATGTTGCCATATTTGGATAAGAGGCAACAAATCAATAATAAAACCTGCACACGTTCAAACGGTTACGTAAATGACGGAACATTACACCACTAACAAAGCTCATGTATAAACAACCTGCAAAATATTCGAATGAAACCAAAAACACAAATAAAATACCTTTAAAGAACCATAGCTTTGCTGCTACTAAAATAAATGTGTATGTAACTACTGTATTTAAACAACTAGATTTAAGATACATTAAGATTTAGTAGTAACAATGTTTTAATATTAAGTATACAGTATTTGCCTACTTAAAATGAAGAAGAAAAAAATGATTATATCTATTCATTTATAAGCTATAGATAAAAGGTACCATTGTTTTGTGTAATTCCTTTTTTTTGTTTTCAAGTCTTTAAAGTTTCCTCACCAAATACACAACCGCTCCTTCTTCTCTTACTCAAATAAGTACTTGGTAAACAGAAAAATGTTTCTTTCTAATGAATACAATTAAACAATAGTTATTTGACAGGAAAGAAGATTTAATCAGATTAACGATCAACAATGAACGTGGCCTTCATAAACTAATCCAACACAAACGCTTGAACCAGACACTTTTCCCCCTCAACAAACAGACCACACACAACAATGATCACAACAATGATCCTCACAAATAAAGTCTGAACAGTCAGACAATAGATGAGAACTTTTGAGCAACACAAACATCAATGAAGCTCGTGTTCAACTGGACTCGTTGGCTCATATCAACAAGGTTGTAGTAACACGTCAGCAGCCACCACAGCAGAATAAACACAACAATATGCTGCTACTAAACTGCACTTACGTGTTGAAGATGGTTGAGGAAAAACACGTACATGTGTTCCGGGTCCATCACATGTCGTGTGAGACTCTCCATGTTTCAATGTTTGTTTGTTTTTTAGCCAAATTATTCTACTTGCTAGTTTGACAGATGTAAATCTTGCTAGCTCGTTAGCTTGTCCTGACGTCAATAACGTCTGAGAGCATGCAGACAGAAGCAGGACACTATATAAAAATGTATATTTCTGACGAAATATATATATTCAATTTACAATTTTAAAGTTTACAGAGTCGGTGGTTAGAACGCGTTAATCGTCGTGGTGCGTTCACTAAATAAATGAGAAAAATAGAAATCCCCGCTTTACAAAATCCATTGTCCCTAAAAAATTAAAACGTGTATATGTATATTTCCTAGTTTGTATTATCGAATGAAAAAACGTTGAGAAAATCTACGTCTTAAAACGAGCGGCTTCCGGCTGAGAAATAAGCAGCAGCAGCTCAACCCCGGCTGACGTGAACTTCAGCCTGCAGGGGGCGGGGCGAGAGGCGTTCAGGTGCTGTCGGAAATCTTACAACAACAAAGAGTTCCTTCTTGACAAGAAAGTACGCTCGCGATAAACAAAACAATGACAAAAGATGGAAATACATATAACAATGCAAACATAGAAACATGTCCGATTGAGACGTTGATATTTTCTGAGAGTTACAAAGCTTTGGCCAAGATAAGCTGCTTTACTAGGATCGACTGTTGGCCAAGATGCTAAAGGAAAGTTACAGCCAATTTAATATTTTACAAATTAAATAAAGTAGATCCTTTTAAGTTGGAAAACACTCTCAAAATAAATAAAGGAAAGATGTTTAGAGAGAAACTAAAACTCATTTACCTTACCTTAGAGCTAAGAAACTCTAATACAGAAAACTAAAATAATAAAATTACTGAAATAATCTGCGCTTCTACTCACCTCAATGGCCGTCTCCATTACTTTTGCCATCATCATGTTAAAGAGGCATCCAGTGTAAACAAATCCAGTTGACCATATTCCAACTTCCTCCTCGTGAATATCAGACACAGGATCAATGAGGTCCAAGTGTTCTGTCGGCAGAAACACAGCAATTGCATTAAACCAAAAGTTTAGCCACCGACGTCATACCTGTAAACTCACCTGTGGGAGAACTCTCGACTTCCACACTCAGGCCCATGTCCAGTGGATTCTCCAGAGTATCTTGTGGCACTTTCTGAGGCTCTTTAGTCTCAAAACGTTGCTCATCCTTCTTGTTGACATTAAAGTGAGCACTTTCCTCTTTCATGCTCACGTCAGCAGTGGGGTACACTTCTTCGATGACAGGCTCCTCTGGGGTCTCAGCTGGCTTTTCCCCAGCATCTGTATGGTTGTCAAAACTGTCTTCTGCTGCAATGTCATGGTGGCTTTCTTCCACTGAGGCACCGGAGTCTGCTGCAATGATAAGAAAACACTGGAGATATAAAGGTGGCCAATTCTTGAAAAACATTCATCATGGCACTGATGACAGTCTTCTATACATCTTATGTTCTCCTACTACTCTGTAACAGTTTTCTCCACCTTTTCCACCATGCCTTCACTCTCTTCTTCACCTACATTTATTTTCTTAACTTCCTTATGATTGACCCCAAATACATATTGGCGTCTCCTTTTTTTATTTGAACAAATACTAATTCATTATAATTAATAAAGCTCCACACTACCTTCTGTGACGAGGTTCTCCTCCAAACTGTCATTGATCATTTCCTTGTGATCCACAGCTATAAGGACGTCAACAAAGTCCATTTGCGGAACGCTTGGTTTGTCCTCAACAACCGTGACATTGGAGCCATCAACATCCAGGTCGTGTTCATCTATAGAAAGTAGAAATATTAGTGTTATCGGAGTCAGCAGGAACAGAACTGACATCAAACTGCAGATAAACTCACGCTCTACATTTTATATTACGGACGCATCTTAATGTCTAACCGAGGACTTGTTTTATGACTCACTTAACATTATTTTTTATATACATTTTAATTCCCAATTACATTTGAAAAAGAAAAAAACTCAAGGTTTCAGCATATTTAATCGTATTTACATTCATATTGAACATTCTGTTTTGACCCAACTTTAATTGATGTCAACTGTTTTATCATTCTGTCATATTATGGTAGAAATGTGCTCAAATACACTTTTTAAACCAATCAACCCACCTTGAATGACTTCTTCTTCCTTTTCCTGAGCTAAAGGTGTGCTGTCTCTGGCTGTCGAATATTTCTGACGGAGTTTAAATCCCAACTCCTGAAACTCGTCTAGTACCTCCGTCTCCTCGTCGACCAAGTCTTGCTCAACTTGATCGTCTTTCATTTTAATCCGCTCATCCAGCATGATCTCAACCTCATCCAAAATCATGTTTTCCGAGGCTTCGAGAATTCGCTCCAGAGTGTTTTCAATGTCCTGCACCGTGTCTGACTGCGTCTGTCGAGCGGCTTGCAGCTCCAGGTCCAAGTCGGTGTACAAAGACTCAATTTTGTAGAGATTTTTGAGGCTGAGGAACCTCCGGAAGCGAGTCATGCTCTCCTCAGAGAAGTAAGTCCAGAGAAGAGTCAGTCTCCTGATGCTCTCGCTGTACTCGGGTTGCCGAGGAGGATCGACACTTACTGGTGAACGATCTTTGGTATTTGTAATATCTGGTTGTTCATCGTGGGTCGGTTCTTGTGACTCAAAAATAGCATTTTCATCCTCTAGTAGCTCTTCAACTGTTTCATGTTCAGAGACCACATCTTCAGCCTTTGTTTGCTCTGTTGATTCAAACAAGTTATTTTCAGGTTCCATATCTTCTTCCACTCGGTCGACTTTTATCAAACTATCATCAGCGATTTCTGGCGAATGCAATTGCTCCTCTTCTTCTGGTTCTTTGACAGTCTTATCTTCAGTTGCTTCAATTTCAGAGTCCAGAAGAGCCTCCTGACTAGGTGCATCGGTCGCTTCAACATCTGCATTTTTTAAATCCTCTTGTTCTAGAGAATCAGCAACATCTGTTTCCACTTCAAGAGTTGTGTTGTCTTCTGCAGGCTGCGACTCTTGATCCAGAGGTTCGTTATAAACCTGAGGTTCTTCATAAACTTCTCCAAAAGGTGGAGTTTTAGGGTCACTGTCCAATTCCTCCATTTCCACAGCGTTTGAGTCTTGGTTGTCTTCAACTGGATCTGGACCTTGTGGAAATCCTGTTATTGGTTCTTTGTCCTTCTTCAATTCATCAAAACTAAGTGGTGTTTGAGTTTCATCGAGATCATCGTCGTCGTCATCGCTTTCGTCATCTAAATCAGAGCCACCTGTCTCAGGCCGTTCTCCACCCATCACAACCGAAAAGACTGAATCTCCAAGTTTGGTCCACATGCCTTTTTCTTCGCTTGTTTTGAGATCATGTTCTTCTCTTGGAGGATCTTCGCCATCTGATGTAGCAGTCGGCTCCTCGGAGAAGGACAACAGCAGAGGTTCAGAACCTGCTTCAGTGTCTTCACTCAGATATTTGGGTTGTTCTTCGATCTCATCCTCCTCTTCATTTGGAGAGGTTCTTTTGGTTGTGTCTGCATCCGTGGCAACAGCATCGAACGTTGACCCGAATGTGGTTTGAAGTTTTGGGATTTGCAATCCGTCAGATATAGTCACAGGGTCGTTCTTTTCCTCCTGTGGTGGTTCCTCTATTTCATGTTTAATTTTTGCTTCTTTGGCTTCACTGTTGGCTATATCTTGTGACCCATCATTCTCTTCTCTCTCTGGTTCAACAGGTAGAACCTCCTCCTCTACATCCTCTGTTGAAGGCGGTTCATCCGACATGGAGGCACTTGGATCATCAGCGACAACATCCTGCTCCTCAGCGCTATAAGGCTCGAACAGCAGTTTCCCGTCATCCTCTACCTCGTCTTCAGACGGTTTTGTATCAGCCTCGACTTCTTCAGGCACTTCTGTTTCTTCAATTTCGTCTCCTTTTGAAGAGCCCAGCAAATAATCCACATCATAATTATCGAATCTATCGAAACCAGTGTCAAAACAGACAAAATCGGTTTCCTGTGAAGAAGAAGTGGAATCAGAATAGATCTCTTAACACGTATTAATTCAATAAGCTCATTTTATACAAACCTCTGCTGAAACTTCATGTTCTTTTTCCGTGTAAACATGGTTTACTTCAATAAGATCCTTTGGAAAGTAGCCAAAGCTGTTCCCAATCTGCCGATAAAACATAAACAAAAACATAAACAATATTAGATATGGAGAAGAGCTTATGATTTTCATAGTCAAACAAACAAAAGGACAAATATGTAGTGAAACAACATGTTTCGTGAAGTTCGTAAGATGCATAGGGGTCGTAAAAGCTGATTTGTTTGCTCGGATTTCAACTTAAGCACAAGCTGGACCTGATAACCAGTTGAAAAGCACAGTGTAGCTCAGTTTTCATGACCTAGATCCACTTGTCCAGAGCAATGTCAGCTAGCATCATGAGTGACTGGACCATGAAAGAGAAAATTTGCTGGTACACTCATGTCTGTACCGCAAGATAGCGGTTTAATTAAAATACTATAATTTAATAAAATAAACAGAAGTGGCTATAACAACACAAAGCAGCTAAATAATTGTCACAGATGTCAAACTCAATCTTAAGGGCACAAAACTAAAAATAGACTCTGCAATCTGATATAATACCTTTGGCTCTTTTAGCTGTAATAAGAGCTTTACATGTCACGGTGCATTATGGGACACAGTGCCACACACCATGTATATAATAGGCCTTTCACATATATCAATAAACCCGTATGATGATTCACATTATTTAAAATCTACACTTACACTTCCTGCCCACATGTCAGTCCTCCTGCCTGACAGTTTGTAGTAAACGTAGACCATTTCTGACTCCTTGAATGACAAGAAGCGGCAGTCAGGTCCTGAGAAGTCTTGCACTGCTTTTCCACGACAGAGAAGCACTGAAAAAGAACAGAAAGGGGGGAAATGTTTGATTAGATCCGTTTTCCTTGTATCATGCTAATTTATGTATTCTTCAAATCTATTATGGTATAATAAATACAGTTTTATCTTTCTTCTTAACAGTTTTACGACCTTCTTATCTTCCTCCGTCATTGTAAAATGTCTCCAACAACAGACATAGTTTGACAGTGCCAGACAAGCATTATTTTTAAATACACCTGAACAGTGAAGTTTTGGTTTTATACGTGTGATTTTTTTTTCCTTCTTGGCTTACGCACACTGAACATACAGACTTATTTTTGGAATAATATACAATTAAAATATATTTTATAGATGGAAGACATTATTGCTTTGTTTTAACCGAACTATCTCCAACTTATATGTTGTAAATGTAACATAGATAAGATCAATTGGAATGTAAGAGAGAAAGAGATTCTTTTATATTACGATAAGCATGTTTTTCAACTCCATTAAAAATCCTGATGATTTAGGCTCTAGAATTTGTTGTGCCAATTACCTTTTGGAAACATCTTTAGTGGGAGTGCAACTGTTAGGGTTTCACATTGAATGTTGACCATGATCAGTTCAATTAATCTCCTCCAATCGTTACAACAATACTGTTGAAAATATGAAGATCTAAACTATCAAATGGGATGTTTTTGCTTTGGATCTTTCTGTACTTAATGTGAAAAATAGATAACACAAGAGGGAATACACAAAGTGGAAACAAATAAAACTATATATATATATATATATATATATATGGGGCTTTCTATTTAACTTATATTTTCCAAGGATTTGTATATATTTTACTCTTATTTGTTTTCAGGATTATTCCCTATATTAGGGAAGTTGTACATGAACATCCAGCATCTCCAAGTATAAATTGTTACAAATCGAAATTGTTCCAAGATGGCGACGCACAAATGTGCAGCAGCTTCTTGAGCTACTGGCTTGACAGCAAATAAAACTGCGATGATGGATTACTTTTATAAGAATATTTCACACCATAGAAAAACACCGCTCAGCTGAACTGATCAAATCAGTTTAGACATAATAACTGAAATACACAGACGGAATCTTCTAGGCCTGGTAGTTCAGCATTGAGATTAAGGAAAACATCATAAACACATTTGGAAAAAGAAAATATTACACAAGAAAGAAAAGAGGGCTTGCTTGCTAGTGAAGCTAATGTCTAAAAGAACACCAAACTCTCTTCTGGCAAACATCTGAAAATAAAACCAAGGTTAACAACAAGTCGGATTAAGTGTTCAACATCTACAGATCATGCTGTGAATGATGCCTTCAGGACTTCTTCCATCCTGATCCAACATGTTTTGCTCGATGTGCTGTCAGGCCTCAGGAACTTATGTTTTCTCCATTCATCATGAACGAAATGACAGTTAAACTCATTGAATCAAGTTACATTGATCACATATGTAATGTGTATTAAGCAAAAAAATGCTTTAGGTTTTAAGGTAATTTCCAGAAGTAGTAAGTAAGTAAGTAATTGTTTATTTGTATAGCGCTTTTCTAGACCAGGGTCACAAAGCGCTTAAACAATCAAAACAATATTCAATAAAGTATATACTTTAAAGATCAAGATAATACTGATAACACAACAGGAGTTCCAGAAAATCAAGGAAAAGCCTGAACAAATAAAAATGTCTTAAGATGTTTCTTAAAGGAGTCATTAAGTTAGCTAAATCTACCTAAATATCATGGATAGTGTCATCAGAATGTACTTTTAAATATAAAGTCGAGTTGGTTATGAACCTTGAATTGCTAAACAAAATACTTAAGTTAAATGGCGTTTTTTAAAACGTTATCTTTCCCAGGGTAACCCAAAACACATCTTTTAAATCCTCCATCTTTTTTTTTATATAAATAAGGAACAATCTCAAATTATTTAATTATAAATCATTTCCAGTGATGGCAAACAAATCCTGAAACGTTTTTCAACTGTGTTTTAATTTTATTTGCTCTAGAACCAGCTGGTGTCTAAAAAAGCTAACAAGCCGGCGGCTAGTTTAGCTGCTAACGTTAGCATAGTACGGCAGGCCGGAGCTGCCAGGCAACCGGCCAACTCTCGCTGCTACTGGGCATAAAAATCGGTTCGCGGGTCACGAACAGCGAGTGCGCCGAAGCAAATTCGGGTGTGTTGAGCAAACGTGGAAACACCAGCTCCAGCGATAAGACAAACAAACGCAGAAGGGAAAGCGGTGGTAAATATCAACAGGTCACAGGAGATAAGATGCTAGCCCCGGATGTGGGGGACAAGCATCCTGGAAGATGACAACAAACTTACTGCTGCACTCCTCGTCCGCGCATCTTTTCAAGTCCGAAAAGCGCCTCTCCAGCGCTGCCGTGGAAATAAAATTGAATAAAAGTAATAAAATGCCCTGTCGGTAGAAGTGTTTTGCTGCCATGTTTGCAAAACTGGTGGTGGTGGTGGGTGGGGGGGGGCTGAGAGCTGGAGCAGCTGGAGCGCGAGCTCTGGGGCCGACACGTCAGCAGAGGGGCCGTGGCCACCAGCGCCGCTCCTGTGATGGACACATTTCTGGGATGGATTTCAGTGAAACTGTGAATGAAAACCAACCAAAGTATACGAATAAAAAAACAACACACTTTTATTGAAACGTATTTTGGAAGTTGGAAAAAGTCCAAAACACACATTCAAATATAATCCCCCTCTGAGTCACTATAGAAACTTGTACTGCTAGTGTTTTAAACACAACATTTCTTGAACTAAATTCAATTCAATTCAATTTTATTTAAAGTGTCTTATCATAACAAAGTAATGTGAAGACACTATACAGTTGAAGTAACTATAGTTGATTAATGAAAAACAGATCCCAGCAATTCAACAAAGACCAAGAAGTGAAACACTGTGCAGTGAGCTATAGCGAGGAAAAACTTCCTTTTAGAAGGAAAAAACCTCGAGCAGAACCTGACTCATTGTTGACGGCCTCCTGCTTTGACCGGCCGGGAGGAAAGACAGATAGATAAGGAGAAGAGTGAGGGAGGATATAGTGAGAAGAAAAAAAAAGAGGAGAGTGTAGGAGAGTCCATGGAGGTGCTGGAGAGAACTCGGGATCTGATGACGTGGTGAAGATCCTGGATCCGCAGCAGCTCTGGAGGTAGGAAGGGAGAGAAATAAAAAGGTGTGGGTTTAAACTGCACAGGTGATGAATGTAATGCAGAAAAGAAGGATATACAGAGCTCAGTGTCTAAAACTCCTCCAGCATTCTCAGCCTATAGCAGCTAAGATAAACAGTTAAGTTGGTTATAGCAGCTAAAGATAAACAGTTAAGTTAGTTATAGGATTTATCGAAAAGTAAGGTTTTAAGATTGTTTTTAAACATAGAGAGGGTGTCTGTCCTCCGGACTGAAGCCGGTAGTTGGTTCCACAGCAGAGGGTCTTGAAAACTGAAGGCCCTGGCTCCAAATCTACATTTAGAGATTTGTGGTATAACTAATAGATAAGAGTTTAAGGATTGTAAGGTCCTAGAGGGTTGGTAAGTTTGGATAAAATACTTAATGTATGTTGGTGCTAGACCATGTAAGGCTTTATTAGAAGCCAATGTAGGGAAGACAGCACAGGGGAAATGTGTTCGCGCCTCTTAGTCTTAGTCAGGACAGGAACTAAACAAATATTCAACACATAAAGGAGACGTTTTTATTTGTTCAGGCTTTTCCTTGATTTTCTGGAACTCCTGTTGTGTTATCAGTTTTATCTTGACCTTTAAAGTATCTACTTTATTGAATATTGTTTTGATTGTTAAAGCGCTTTGTGACCCTGGTCTGGAAAAGCGCTACACAAATAAAAATTACTTACTTAGACAACAAGGACCAACAATGCTGCTCCTTTTTGTGTTCAACTTTTTTTGTTAAATGTTGTGAGTTACATACTTATAAAGGGTTGGGTCAAACTAACCAACAAAGATCAAATGTTAAAGTCTTCCTCTCCAAGAAGCATTAATTCCCTCATCATGACCATGTTTTGAACTTGTTACTTTATAAAGTTCCCGCCCGTCTGAAATTTTGGCGAAAAAAAGGTTACGAGAGCGGAGCCCATTATGATGTAATAATGGCTTCCCCAGCCAGCTCACGCCCCACTTTATTTTTTCGAGTCAGTTATTAGAGGTGGAGACTTCCGGGTTTGATGACGTTGCGTGACAGACCTTGATGCCTGACCAATCACGGTAGATGGTTATGGTAAACAAGATTTTGGCCTAGAGAAAAAGGTTTTTAAGTGCATTTTCATGTATATTTTAATGTAAAGTAAGTTTTGTACAAACAGACAGATACTGATGAGTACAATAGAGTCAAATATCTATTTAAGAAACACTTAAAACAACACATTAGTTGAACTTAAACAAATTGAGGACATCTTGTCAAGGGTGCCTCTTGTCTGTTTCGGGGGTGGCTACGATAAGATACTATTCTCTATTCAAATTAACAATATAAATTTGAATTTGTGCCTGGAATACGAAATCAAAGTTGGTCCAGTTATTGTTGCTCACAGCTTTTCATTATAACCCTCTAGGTTGAGTCATTTAATCAAAGTTGAAAATCATTTCTACCAATGTTTTGAAAAGCGAGATGTGGAAACAGGTCGAGACAGGCTATGGAACTTTTAAAGAATGCAGTGTTTTAGTGGGATGGAAGTAAATAAAGGCAGGATCTTGCCTGCTTTTTTTTAGAGGTTGAGAAATATTTTATGTACTCTTTGAATCTGTCATTTATATATATATATATCATATATATTCATGTATCAAAATGTATCAAATAATTGACCACAGTCAAGAAAAAGAAAAGTTCACAATGAGTAATGGCAACATATCATGTTAAAATAAATAATGAATAAAATCAAACGGTTCGAGTCTTGAAGAAATTGATGGTGAAAGTTTCCGGATGTTACAGCATTTGCAATCGCGAAACATCCTCCTCGGCCACCGTAGGTACGTCATACGGAAAACATGGCGATTTGAAAAACAAACGCATGTGGACACGGATCCTTATCCACGCCAGTGACACGAAAAGGTAATATTCATCTTTACTTTTTAAAAACAATTCTTCAAAGGAAGTTATTTATCAAACATTATATCTTCTTTGAATACGAATATGTTCATGAAAACAATTTAATTCGGCCTTTGTTTCGAACGTGTACTTTAATGTAATGTGTTGTTGACATCGACATGTTGCTTAAAAATGTAATACATTTAAAATGGATTTAAATGTAATACCTTTAAAATACATATACACTTTCATTCTCTCACTGAAGTATCTTTAACTAAATAATGTTCTTGCAACAAAAAGCCAGTCAACGGTACATTTCATCAGATTATTTGTGTATAATTTAGTTGCTTGACTTCTTTTTAGAACAATTCGAGAAGTTTTCCATAAAACTGAGCTGGAAAAATGGAAGTGGAAGAAAGAGACCTCAGTCATGCAGAGGACGAAGATATGGAAGAACCAAATCTTCCTTTAGCAATACCTCTCTACAAAGGTGAGTAATAATAATAGTCATGAAATGTTGATTATCATTTTTTTTTTTACTCACTGGGCTTTTTTGAATCTGCAGAGACACCATCTGAAACTGGATTCCATCGAACGACAAGATTGTGTCTGGAGAAAATAAGAGAAGCCATGCTGCACAACAGATGGCAGGAGGCTGCGGAGTATATCTCGTATTACACCCAATCGCTAGACAACAGAACAAAATTAAAGTTTTCAACAGTCCCGGAGGTAAATATGCTTTTCTTTTTTTAAATGTTGTTCTTGCCAACCCCCACCCCAACCTCCTAATTTATAGTTTGAATCTCTTTAATTAAAATGCTTTTGAACTATTTAAATTCCCCTTTACTCACTTTTTAATCTTTAATAAAAATGTTGGTCATAATTTAACCTTGTTATTATTATTACCAGAATAATTATTGATGTTTTTCTTTTACCATTTTCTCTACCCTTCTAATTTAATGAATTTCTTTAACATTGTATATGTTTAGGTTTTTTCCATATCCCTCCCTGCAACCGTTTTCTTTATTTTACGCACTTCTATGCATATGTTCTCCCTCAAATGTATTGTTTTTGCCTGATATTTAATGTGAGGTAATTGTCAGAGGCACGGGCCAGACCGAAGTCCAGATCCCTCAAAAATAAGAATAATTATTTGGAATCATTGGGGGAATAAAAGTGAGGGAGCCGGGTCTGTGAAGCAGTTAATAAACCATCTGAAAGGGGTAATGGAGAGAAGGGAATGGACGGGAGGGAAAAAATAATTAAAAGAATGTTTTGTGGAGAAAAAAAGTGGTGTACGGGAATTGAACCCGCGTCCTTGGCGGTGAGAGGCAGTGGGGGTAGAAAAACAGTAGGGTAAGGGGTAGGAGGGTTGAGGGGTTGGGTTAAGGGAAGAGGTTAGGTTTAGGTTAAGGGTTAAGGGTTAAGGTAAGGAGTAAGGTAAGGTAAGGTAAGGTAAAACTTTATTGATCTTGTTTGTTGAAATTGTTTTTTACCAATAGCCAGCAATTTTTCATAAACAATAAAATAAAAAATAATACATAAAAAATAAAATAAGAAGAACAAAAAGAGGAAGAACAAGATGACACAATCTAAGTCTAAAGATAAAGACAAAGAACATAGATCAAAGAAAAACAACAAAGACAAAGGATACAAAGACTAACATAGAACAGAACATCCAGATACTCTCACTCCACTCCTGCCCCCGAACTCAGAATTGTACAATTTAATAGCCCGAGGAATGAATGAGTCCCTGAGTCTATTTGTTTTGCACCTGGGTAGGAGCATTCGTGCACTCATTCTGCTTCTCTGCTCACTGATGACAGTGTTCAGAGGATGACTGTCATCGTCCATGATGGACAGTAGTTTGTTCAATGATCTCCTCTCAGCAACTGTCACCAGTGAGTCCAGCTTCATTCCAACCACAGAACCAGCCCTCCTGATCAACCTGTCCAACCTGTTGACACTCCTCTTGGACAAATTTCCACCCCAACACACCACAGCATAGAACAGGACACTGGCCACCACAGACTGGTAGAACATGCAGAGGAGCTTCTTGCAGATGTTAAATGATCGGAGCCTCCTCAGAAAGTACAGTCTACTCTGAACCTTCTTATATACATGGTCTGTGTTGCAGGACCAGTCCAGTTTACTGTCCATCCACACACCGAGGTACTTATAGTTGTCCACTATCTCCACCTCGTCGCCTCTGATGGACACTGGACGTGGCTTTGTCCTTGACCTCCCGAAGTCCAAGACCAGCTCCTTGGTCTTTGAGATGTTCAGCTGCAAGTGGTTCCTCTCACTCCCGTCCACAAGGTCACTTATCAGACTCCTATACTCGTCTTCGCTGTTGTCCCTGATGCATCCAACACTAGCAGTGTCGTCAGCATACTTCTGGACGAGACTCAGCTCTGAGTTGTAGCAGAAGTCCGAAGTGTAGATGGTGAAGAGGAGAGGGGCCAGTACTGTCCCCTGAGGTGCTCCTGTACTGCACACCACAGTGTCAGACTTGATGTCCTTCAGCCTGACATACTGTGGTCGATCAGTAATATAGTCCGTAATCCAGGAGACCAGACCAGGGTCCACATGCATCTTAGTCAGTTTGTCCTGCAGCAGAGTGGGTTGGATAGTGTTGAAGGCACTAGAAAAGTCCAGGAACAGGATTCTCACTGAAACGCTTCCTTTATCCAAGTGGGAGTAGGTCCGATGCAGGAGGTAAAGGATGGCATCTTCCACACCAACTGCTGGCTGGTAGGCAAACTGCAGGGGGTCTTGCGCGTGCTGGACTTGTGGCCTGAGATGTTTGAGGACCAGCCGCTCCAGTGTCTTCATCAGCTGCGAAGTCAGTGCCACCGGTCTGTAATCGTTCAGCTCGCTCGGTCGGATCTTTTTAGGGACTGGAACGATAGAGGAAGTCTTCCACAGAGTTGGTACTTTCCCCAGCCGTAGACTGAGGTTGAAGACATGCTGGAGCGGCTCAGCTAGTTCAGCAGCGCAGGTCTTTAGCAGTCGAGCAGACACCTTATCAGGACCAGCAGCCTTCCCTGGACGAATCCTCCGAAGTACATCCTGTACCTGGAGTGAGGTGAAGCTGGGAAGTGGTTGTGTGGAGCTGGGGGGGGCACAAGAAGGTGGGGCAGGTCCTGAGGCGGGCAGCAGTGAGGGTGAGGTGACCTGCTCAAACCTGTTGAAAAAGTTGTTCAGTCCATTTGCCTCCTCCACCGTGTCCACTGCAGTCAGAGAGGCCTTGGTCTTGTGTCCAGTGATGGTTTTAACACCATCCCAGACCTCTCTTATTTCTTCTCGGCTCAGCTTCTCCTCCAACCTCCTCCTGCAGTTGTCCTTTGCCTCCCTCAAGCATCGCTTCACCTCCTGCTGAGCTGACCTCTTGGCGTCCCTGTCCCTGCTCCTGAATGCCACTTTCTTCCTGTTAAGGACATCCTTGACCTCCTATGTTACCCACGGTTTATTATTAGGGTAACAGTGGACAGTCTTAGTAGGGGCGACAACGTCCAAGCAGAAATTTAAATAATCTGTTAGACAATGTGTCTGACCCTCGATGTCCTCACCATGAGACCTCAGCAGCACATCCCAGTCTGTTGTTTCAAAGCAGTCTCTGATGGCGTCCTCCACAGCTGGTGTCCCCTTTCTGATTGTCTTAGTGGTCACAGTCTGTCTCTGCACCAGAGGAATGTACTGTGACTGAAGGTGGACCAGGTTGTGATCGGACCTTCCAAGTGGAGGAAGAGGTTTGGCTCTGTAGGCGTCCTTCAAGTTGGAATAAAGAAGGTCAATTGTCCTGTTATTCCTGGTGGGACAATCCACAGCCTGATGGAAAGTAGGCAGAGTAGAGTCCAGGTTGGCATGATTAAAGTCTCCAGAGATGATGATAAACGCGCCAGGATGTTGATTCTGAAGTCGAGCTGTCATTGTGTGGATCTTCTCACAGCCAGATGCAGCCGCAGCGCTCGGAGGAATGTAGACACACAGCGCGATCACGTGACTGAACTCACGCGGTGGATAATATGGACGCATGCTGACAGCCAACAGTTCTAAATCTTGACAACACGAGACTTTCTTCTCAGTAACATGTCCCGGGCTACACCAGCGCTTATTCACGTACATGATCAGTCCTCCTCCTCTGCGCTTCCCACAGGCATGCGTGTCTCTGTCCGCTCTGACGGTGCTGAAACCAGGCAGCTCCACGAGTGAGTCCGGAGTCAGTTGAGTGAGCCACGTCTCCGTGAAGATCAACAAGCTGCTCTCTCTGTAGATCCGCTGGTTGTTGAGGGCAGACAGCTCGTCCATCTTATTCACCGAATTGACGTTCCTCATCGTGATCGTTGGGATCGTTGGTCTGTGACGTCTCCAATTGTCCGTTAGCTTAGCCTTTAGTCTCTTCCCTGCCCGACAGCCTCTGTTCAGCGACAGTAGATCCTCTCTTGAGTAAACAAGACGATTCTCCCCATGTTCAAAAGTATCCATTTAAAAAATTATAGTAAAAAAAATAATAAAAAAAGAAAAATTATAGAAATTGCTGCTGAGCTATTCGAGAGGCAGCCATCCTCGTCGGCGCCACTTTAACGCACCTCATCGAGTAGGGTTAGGGTTAGGTTAAGGGTTGGAGGGTAAAAGGTTAGGGTTAGGGTTGGGAAGGTTGAGGGTTAGGTTTGGTTAGGAGGTATAAAGGGTTAGGGTAAGGGGTAGGAGGGTTTGAGGGGTTAGGTTAAGGGTTAGGTGAAGATTACGGGGTTAGGTAAGAGTTTAAGGGTTAAGATAAGGTTGAGGTTGGGAGAGTAGGTAAAAAAAAAGGAGGTGAGAGGTAAAGGTGGAAAATTAAAAAGTAGCTGAGTGGGTTTTGAACTGGGTTTGTTTGTTTAGGGAGGTAGTGGTTTAGATAGTGAGGCCATTGCAGATCGCTGTGAGAGGGGGAGGAAAGGTTAGAGTTCAGATTATTTTGGTTAGTAAAAAAAAAAAAAAAAGTTGAGTCGTGAGGGTTTCAAACCTGGTCTGTCAGTTTCGGTAGTTGAATGGTGAAAAAGAAAGTAAAGTTAATTATCTCTTTTATTTAATTTTTTTTATGAAAGTGAAGGCAGGTGGGTGCGTGGATGTGGAGGAAGTTAAGAAAAGGAAAGGAGATAAGTCTGAAGTTGTAGGAAGGGGATGAGGAACAAACAAATTCGAGGAGGCGGAATAAGAAAATATAAGACAATAACAACGGTATGAGAGATGTGAAACAAAAAAGGGGAAATACAATAATACAAAAAAAGGGAAAAAGGAGGAAGTTCAATTGAGTCCTTTGGTTGAGCGTGAGTCCAGCATTGTAATCCATTTGGTGGTGTTTGTCTCCCTCTGGTGGCGGTTCTATGAAGAGCATTGTTCCAGCAGATTAATTTGAAGGTGGAGGAGTTTGTTTGAGATTAAATGGTTGATAAGTGGGTTATTTTTGGATAGTTGTTTGAATAAATGTTGTATTTTGTAAAGACTGTAAGTTGGTTTGTGTTGCGGAAAAGGTGTTTTTTGGTTGTGAAAAAAGTAGGTGAGAGGATCTGGTGTATGTGGAGATAAATGGAATAATTGTATTGTTGTTAAGTGGGTGAGTGGAGAGAAAAAGCTTTATAACAATGTCTGAGGAATGACCGGGAGTAACCTCTGTTGCAGAGAGACTTGAAAAGTGTAGGTGATGCTGATTTGAAATCAGTTGCGATGGAAGCGGAGAATTTGAGATTTGATGAGGCCAGAGAAAGTGTGCCGGGGGTGAAAAATGGTTTTATGAAGTAGTGCGCGTGTGTCTGTTTCTTTAAAAAACACTTTGATGTCCAGATGTTGTGTGTCAGTAAAAGTGGGTCCTTTTAAAAACAGTCGTGTCAAGGAAGTCGATAGAATGAAAGTCGATGGTGGATTTAAGTGTAATGGAGTCGTCAAGTGAGTTAAGTGAAAGTATCTATTAAAGTCATTAAATTGCGTCATATTCCCGGGCCAAATTTCAAAAATGTTGTCTAGGTAGCGTAGGTATGTGGTCGGTTAAATGTGATAATGATGCATTCAGCCATAAAAATGTTGGCATAAGCGGGAGCAAAACGTTTTCCCATAGCTGTACCTTTGATTCGTAGATAAGTTATTGTTGAACATAAAGTCGTTACGGAGTAAGTTCATTTGTAAAAGTTGTAGAAGTTCCGTGTCAGGTCTGTTGGGGTCTGGGTATTTGTCAAAAATGTTGCAGACGGAGAGAAGTCCTGCGTCTGTGTAAGAAAAGAATTAGGGGGGATAGTGGTGTTTTTAATTTTATTGATAAAATCATAAGTGTCCTTAATGTAGCTGGGGTGAGGGGTGGAAAGAGGGGTCAAGAAGTAGTCCAAGTATTGTGATGTATTGTACGTGTTGCTGGAGCAGTCAAACGATGGGTCGGCCGGGGGGGAATTTTAAAAGGTATAGTCCAGGTCTCTGGTTTTTTATGAATTTTTGGTAAAAAAGTCTAGGTCTGGGGGACGTTGGTGGGGTGAGGAAAAGTTTTGTGCTAGGTTGAGATGCCCCTGGTGTAGTAGTTTGGTCAAGTATGGGTTCAATTAGTTAGTGTGTCAGTAAAAATGGGTTCAGTCAATTGTGTGTAGTATTTTGAGTCGGATAGTTGTCGCAGTGCTTCGTGTTGGTATCGAGTCTTGTCCATTATGACTGTTGTGTTTCCTTTGTCGGCCGGTTTGATTATGATGTTGTCGTCGTCTAGTAATTGTTTTTGTCAAAGAAGTCTTTGTCCGAGAGAAGTTCCTTGATTTAATATGGGTGGAAAGTAGTCGTCAGAAGGTGTCCAGGTCGATTGTGATGTGAATAGTGTTGTATGTCTGTTTGGGGTGTGTTGAAAGAAAAGAGAGAGTTTAATTTTACAGTGAAATTGCTGTATGTCATAGAATGTTTGTTGTTTGTGGCGTGTATTTATGTTAGGTTTATTGTTGAGGTGGGTTGGAATGAAGGAAAGTGTTCTGAAAGATTGAGTATGGATGTTGCTCTGTGATTATGTATGTTTGTTGTGTTAAAGAGTGGTTGTGAAGGTGTACCAGTGGTGGAGTATGTGTGTGGCAGTGTTCCTGGACCAGTGTATGTTGTCGGTTTCTGTTTTAAACTGTGCTTCGGGTAATTTTGGAATGTATTTGAAAGATTTTTGGATATGTTTGTTAAGAAGAGGTTTTCCTGTTGTTTATATGGTAAAGCTTGGGAGTAATTGATCAGTGGAATGTAGATTCTGGCGGATGGAAACTTTGTTTGTGCCTGGAAGGCCATTTGTTGCAGATTTTTTAAGAAAAGGTCGGGTTTTGAGTTTCTATCATTGATGCCGAAAGAGAGAATTAGTGTTTTGACCTGGGTATTGCAGGTGATTGTATTCAGAACATGAGTGCCGTGATTGAATTTAGTTTGTACAGTTTGTACATCAGAAAAATCGTGGATAGGTGGGATTCTAGATATGTTTGAGTCTCCTAAGACAGTGTATTTTTTTCGTTATGGTTAAAGACCAGTCGCAGAGTTGCGGTGGATGGTCCTGGTGCCGGGTCCGTGATGATGTGAGAGGCTTGGTCGGGTGGTGGGGTCTCTTTGATGGTGAGGGAGTCTCTGTAGACCTCGTGCAGTGGCGTCAGGCATCCGTTGGCGGAAGACGGTCTGGGCAGCGATCTTGTCGGGGTGGATCTGAGGGGTTGATCTCACTAATAAGCTTTTTTTTGTAAAATATTTAGAATATTTACTTTCAAATAAGTCAATATAACTTCCTTTTTTGTGTATTCCTTTGGATTTAATTGTTAAAATATTCCAGAATGGAAATAAGATATCTATTTAAAATATTTTTTTTCCATTTCATTTACCAGTAAGTCTATTCTGCTACAATAGTTTTCTGAATATGAGTATATTTTACTCCTGGCAAGTTTGAACATTACTTTAAATGACATTAATACGTTTGAACTTCTCAGATGATTTGGAGAATCAGCATCGAAGTCCTCCACCACCTCCCCGGTTCAAAGCTGGAACACTACGTCACCATCTATGACCGACTCAAACATCTGGGAGTGAAACTGTACCTGACGGTATTCACAAGACGACACTTATAAATCACGTTGAGGTCGCCTGATGCTAACGTCAAACATGTCCTGTGTGTCCAGGTGTCTCTGGAGCACGCCTTCCACCTGCTGCTACACGACCAGTTAAAGGAGGCCAAGAGGCAGCTCACAGTGGCTGAAAGTTGGCGATACGGAAAAATATCAGCAGCTCAGCGTCAGAAGAGTTTGCTAATCCAAGCCTACAGGAGTCTCCTGGACTACATCATCTGGTGCGACAAGAAGTCTGCCCTCGCCGGTAGCAGTAAGCACACTCACTGTTATTGATTTAATGATCTAACCTGATGCATTCTTTTTGTGATAAAAACACGTTTATTTTAAAATCTTTACTTTAGGAGAAAGTAATAGCTGAATTAATAATTGAATAATTCTTTCAGATGACGATGATGATGTTGGCGAAGAACAGAACCTTCACAACTCCTTCCGACAAGCTAGTGTCAACCTGGACGGGATTCTGAGGCAGCCGGGTGTTTGGGATCCTTTTGTACTCAGTTATGTCGGGGTAACATTTGATTTAAACCTCTAACTCATCTCAGTCACACCTATGCTCTTCATAGCCTCATGTTTTTTTTTGTTTCATCGGAAGGCTCTCTTCACTCAACATGTCAAAACAAATAAAAACCGTTTTCTTGTGCCGCCGCTTCAGATGCTGCAGTTCTATGACGACCACGAGGGGGCGGCAAACGTCCTGGAAAATTACGCCTATGACAGCAGTTTTCCTCCGAACCCCAACGCTAAAGTCTACCTTTACCAGTTCCTGTTGACGCAAAAGAGCACCAACAGGAAAAAAAGAATCAAAGTCTTGAAGGTTTCAAACAGAAACTCATTTCTCAGCACTTTTTTTTAAAGAGTTTCATCAATGATTTTGTTTTTAGGATCTTCACTCCCTCGTGCCGAGTCACGAGCTGATGTTGGATTACAGTCGCCTTCTGCAGGACTCTGGTAAAGTCTGAGACTCAAGAATGTCAAATAATGATTTTTCTAAATGTTGTCCGTTTCCCAGAGGAAGCTGACGACCTCTCGCAGGCTCTGGGAGTAATCCTGGACATGTTGGACTTCGCCTGCTGGAGCAAGAACCTGGAAGTGTGGACGCGTTTACGTGTCATTATTGATGAATTACGTCAGAGGTACTTGTGCTGCCTGAGATCTGCTCAAGATATCTAGTCATCATTAATACTGGTATTTAAAACAAACCAGTGACACGATGAATGTTTTCTCAG
Source organism: Callionymus lyra (assembly GCF_982586985.1). Lineage (NCBI taxonomy): Eukaryota > Metazoa > Chordata > Actinopteri > Syngnathiformes > Callionymidae > Callionymus > Callionymus lyra. The sequence continues at coordinate 10,706,001 of NC_141830.1, forward strand.
TAAGGGCTGGAAGAAGGTCGTCGCTGATAAAATGGCCGCCAGAGCCGACTGGTGGCCGATGCTGCACTTCACGCGCATCCACGCCAGCCAGGACGCCACCGAGTCGCCCGGGTTGAAGGAGGTGAAAGCCGGGTTGTTGCCGATCCTCTTCCGAGGTGAGCCGAGATTCATAAATAATGTTATCACTTCTTTAATGACTAAAGTTATCTTGAATTAATGTAAGTAACATTTATTCAACATTTATTCAACATTTATTCAACATTTATTCAACATAACTGTGTCTGTTTTTGTATGAATGTGACAGAAAAATGGATTCTTCAAATTCACAAAATGGTCAAAACTTTATGAATTTAAACATCATATATATTTACACCTCGACTTCTATTATTCAGTTTTACTGCCAGTTGAAAAGTCCTGTTTTCTTTGCTGCTGTGGTGGGACATTAAACATCACTGACCTGGATCCACCTAATCTGACCAGGGGTCGGCAACCTTTAGTGTATAAAGAGCCATTAAGGAAACGATCACCACATTTAAAACTAATCAGAGAGATGAAGTGTGTCAAAAAATGCATGTTGTTCTCATAGAAACTATTGTACAAAAACAGAAAAAGAGTTTGATGTAGAAAGATCAACACTTAAAAAAAAAAGGCACTTATAATTCATGGGGAGAACAAATAAACTCCACACAGAAAGGTCAGAAGTTTCTTCTTCTTCCCCAGAAACATTTTACCCCAAAAAGTAAATGAATAAAATATAAAATCCTTTAAATTTAGCTTTAATTTAAATTTCATAATCAACTCGACCAATAAAGTTCTTATTCAAAAAGTAAAATTAATGTCAATTAGATGCGTTTTATTTGTTCACATATTAATATTTTCTCTTCAAGTTTGTCCTCTCTAAACTGTTATAGTCGCCCAGAGGATTGTGTTAAACATTACTAATACATTTTCTATTTTTCTCTTACAGGTCAAAAGTTTAAATATTCTTCTGGACTCACGGACGACTGTACATGAAGCCTGTAATGACAGTCTTTGCACACCAGATGGCGCACCTCCACTATTCCAGAGTTAATGCAGGACCAGAGCTGGTGTTTTAACTCACTGTCCTCACTGTCCCCCCTCGACCCAGGATCAGCCCACACGAGGTCACTAGTAAGTGGACCCGCCCGCGGCCTGCGACGAGTCTCAGGACAGACTCCTCGAGTGCAGCAACAGATTTTCTCCCACCATTTAAAGACACATTCAGTTTTTAAATAAAAATATAAAAATCACTTCCAATGGTTTTTCTTTTAGTATCCATGGCAATTCCTGGGTCACCATGGCAACACCAACAACTCACAGTAAAGCTGGAGTTTGACATTGTGATCTAGAAACGTCTCCAGATCAGTTAACAAGAGCTGAAGCAGCTGCAGGACTGATCGGGGAACGTAAAGGAGGCGTCGAACATGTTTTCAAAGAAACTACTGCGACATCCTGACGATGTAGGAGCTGCTGTCACTCAATATCACCACTAACTTTTAAGTATTCTATGAAATAATGATTTAAAAAGACAATCTTAACAATCGATAAAAATAAAATATATCGTTTTTTTCAAATGAAATGAAAATAAAATAACAATGAATATTCAGGAAATGTAATAATGTCTAAATAAATATTTAATTGTTGTATTTTTTTCCCCAAAAGTTGCTTTTATCGTCTATGGCTTCTCATCCATGTGGTTAATGAACCCTGAACTCAAATAGATTATTTACTTATTCAACTTTCAAGTGGTTGTGTTGATGCTAGAGCTAAATAAAAGTTGTGGTGATTCTAGATAACATGGCTCTAGTTTGATAAAAATAACAAAAATAACCATATTTCCACTGGTAGTTTAGTTGAAAGCGCTCGTTGAATTCATCTTTGCATTTCAACATTTTCTTTAATCATGTTTTAAAATGTTTTTGTTTGTAAGATTAGCTCCTTGGCAGAGGACTTCACCTTTCAGTGCTTGACCAAATACTTTTTTTTGTCATTAATTCTGACTTTATTTTATTCCTTTCTTAGAGCGACCGTGTTCCTATAAATGAAGTGTTTCGACTGATGAAAGTCCTGCTACAAACATTTGTGAGATGCTTTCCTCACTCGACCTCGTTCCTCCTGCAGCCTCATCCTTGCCTCCTTACAATCCCCGTTTTCCATCCTCCTGCCCGTCGAACGCATCAGTATGTTAAATCCAAATTACACAGCAGGAAATATCCCACAATCCTCTGCTCCGTATCTCTCCCTGACCCTGCAGACTTCACAGGTCTCTGCAATCACAGGGATGTTCTGCCGTCGCCGTGTAAATCTGGGAAAAATTCCCGGGAGCGAATCAAACGCATCCTCTCTGCAGAATGTCACTACATATATACCCCTTTGACAGGCAGGCCGCCTTTCCAGGGTGTCCCCCGCCTCTTGCCCCAAGCAGCTGGGATGAGCTCTCCAGCCCCTGCGTACCTGGATAAGAGATAGAAAATGAATGAATAATTACCAATATTACTTGTATTTTAATCATGAAGGGAGAAATCATTGCCTCTGCGACTGGACCTCAGATTAATAAGTGAATAATAATTATGCATGTAAATGACAAGAATCACAGAAAATGTTTATTGCCAGTATTGTAAAATAAACTGACTACAATTAGTATATAAATAGTATATAAAAATATATATATAATGAAAAAAAATGTAATCTTAATCATACATTAACTTCTAATGTCTAAAAAAACGTTTGGATTTTATTTATATCTAAATAATGTTTTATTTGAATCTCATAAAAAAGGCATAAAATGTTAAATCAAACGCCCTAAAACATTTTTTTTAAGATATATGTGAGAGATTAAGCAGCACTGAGAGTCCACGTGTGTTTCAAACTATTTAATACAAACCTAAAACAGCTACAACCGTTTTTTTTTAATCAAAATACTAGGTTTATTGACTGCGTCCCTCCATGTAACCCAAACCCAACGTCACCATGGCAACCAAAACAATGAAGAGAAAGCTTGAAATGATATTTGACTCGTACACAGCCAGGAGCGAATATAAAGTAAGAACTAAGTATATTTGTTGTGAGTGTCCCGCGTGACGAATGTAGGACCCGAGGCGACAAACTGCTGCGGCGCGAGAGCTCACCACTAGATGGCGCTGTTTCCCTCTGAGCTGAGAACATCTCTCCTGACAAACGCAGCAGCTTTTGTTTCTCTGAGACTGAAACAACCTTCAATAATGCATCCCAGTGAACAAGTCCTTGAGAGACGCAGGATCTTCTCAGCTCTGGTCCGTCTCTCCAGCAGACAACACTGTTCCACGGCGATAAGTTGCTAATCCCAAAAATGTGCTTCTGCTCGTGGGTTGAAGGGAAGAAAAAAAACATGAATTATTCAGAGACGATGCGAACCTCGGAGTGACTTTGGCTCCTGGAGTCTGGATTCATCCAAACAAACAACAACAGTTTGAAGGTGTCGCACGTTTCAGGTCAAATGATTTTACAGGCTTAGAATCCAGTGAGAATAAAAGACTCGAAAAACATGGTTCAATATCCCTGTGTTGACTTTTATTAGAAAACATGTCCACATATTCAGAATGTTTCATATTCTTTGGCTCATTTTCTGTTCCGTTGTTTAAATAATAATTTCGACACAAACATGTTGATTGGATACAAAATAAGAAAACATTTTTTAGTAAAAAAGAAAATCTTGAGAAATCAAAATCCAATAGTAAAAACAAAATAATACGAGAAAATATATTCTTTAAATTCTTCCCACGTTGGGATATTTGAATTGTCAGAGCAGTTCACAAAAAAATCAAACACACGGTACAAATATTAAAAATATACATTAAAATACAGTAAAAATAGTACAGAAGTACAAATGTGGGGGAGTAGTTATAAAAAACTATTCAGAAAGTTGCATTTTTTTTATTATATCTTTTTATTTAGATACCACAGAGGGAAGGAAGGACCACCTGAGAACTCTATAATGAAATATTAAATTATTAAAAATAATTTTGCTGATGAAGAAATAAATACAAACCAATATTATAGTATAAAGAAGATACATCACTGCATCTGTGGCTGGACCTCTGATTGACAAGTAAATTATTATAACTATGAAAATAAATTATGATATATGGACCAGAATCAGCAAACAAGGTTGTTTTTTTTTGTGGTGTGGATACATAATAAAATGAGAGACATAAAATGCCGCTAAAATAAATATAAATAAAACATATAATATATTAAATAATATAAGAAATTAAATAATTCCATAAACAAAGTGTTCGAATGATTCATTATTATTATAGTTTTTTTTTAAATCATAATATTCTTTTGTTTTAAGTTTACAAAAGAAAATGTTTTACAAAAAAAAAAAATCTATAATTATTTACACAAAAATGTATAAATAAATAAAAACTTTAAATCAAATGCCCTGAAACAATAATTTCTTTGTTTTTTTTTAGATGGAAGGAGCGGCGGAATCTCTCCTTCCTGCAGCACGGGTGAAGGTGTTCAAAACTAGGTGAGTGGCTTTAGATCCAGAAGAACATAAATGAGGAAAAAATATCAAATAAAATGAAATGACTGAAGGAAGACGAAACGCAAATAAAAACGTAAAAGGTTACAACAAAAAAAATAGAAAAGAGAACCAATAATGAAACTCTGGAGTAAAGCGAAATACAAAATTGAAAACCAAAAGAAAAACAAGTTAGAAAAAATGATATATTGAATATATTTAAAGAAAATCGACAGGCAATGAAAAAGAACAAGAAAGTTTATTCATATATAAAATATAAATGCTCATATAATGAAAGTAGATCATTGATGAAACTTGTATAAAGAAAAAAAGCAAATCAACAGGAAATTAAATAATAATAAAAAAAACTTAACATTAATTTTATATTATATTATAGTATTATTCTTCGGAGTTTAGTTGTCACTATTAACAAGGTCATTTGTATTTGACCTCTGTGGTCAAAGGTCATTTCCGGTTAATGTGATCCCATCATCGTCTTTTCTTCAGCGGTATCTTTATTGTTGTAACTTCCTGTACATGGTCCAGTTAAACAAGCCTTCTTTTGTCCGGACACACTTTTGTTCAGTGGTCTGTTTGTGCGTCTTTGTGCGGCGGCGGTTGTGCGACCGAACGGCAGCGTTCACTCTGGGATAATGAGACAGTGAGACAGTGAGCAAGTGAGACAGTGAGACAGTGAGACAGTGAGCAAGTGAGACAGTGAGACAGTGAGACAGTGAGACAATGAGACAGAGAGACAATGAGACAGTGAGCAAGTGAGACAGTGAGACAGTGAGACAGTGAGCAAGTGAGACAGTGAGACAGTGAGACAGTGAGCAAGTGAGACAGTGAGACAATGAGACAGTGAGACAGTGAGCCAGTGAGACAGTGAGCAAGTGAGACAGTGAGACAGTGAGACAGTGAGCAAGTGAGCAAGTGAGCCAGTGAGACAGTGAGCCAGTGAGACAGTGAGACAGTGAGACAATGAGACAATGAGACAGAGAGACAATGAGACAGTGAGCAAGTGAGACAGTGAGACAGTGAGACAGTGAGACAATGAGACAGTGAGGCAGTGAGACAGTGAGACAGTGAGACAGTGAGCCAGTGAGACAGTGAGACAGTGAGACAATGAGACAGTGAGGCAGTGAGACAGTGAGACAGTGAGACAGTGAGACAGTGAGACAGTGAGACAGTGAGGCAGTGAGACAGTGAGACAGTGAGCAAGTGAGACAGTGAGACAGTGAGACAGTGAGACAGTGAGCAAGTGAGCCAGTGAGCCAGTGAGACAGTGAGACAGTGAGACAGTGAGACAATGAGACAGAGAGACAATGAGACAGTGAGCAAGTGAGACAGTGAGACAGTGAGACAGTGAGACAATGAGACAGTGAGGCAGTGAGACAGTGAGACAGTGAGACAGTGAGCCAGTGAGACAGTGAGACAGTGAGCCAGTGAGCCAGTGAGACAGTGAGCCAGTGAGACAGTGAGACAGTGAGCCAGTGAGCCAGTGAGACAGTGAAAAAGTGAGCCAGTGAGCCAGTGAGCCAGTGAGCCAGTGAGCCAGTGAGCCAGTGAGACAGTGAAAAAGTGAGACAGTGAGCCAGTGAGCCAGTGAGACAGTGTAAAAGTGAGCCAGTGAGCCAGTGAGCCAGTGAGACAGTGAGACAGTGAAAAAGAGAGACAGTGAGCCAGTGAGACAGTGAGCCAGTGAGACAGTGAGACAGTGAAAAAGTGAGACAGTGAGACAGTGAGACAGTGAGCCAGTGAGACAGTGAGACAATGAGACAGTGAGACAGTGAGACAGTGAGACAGTGAGACAGTGAGACAATGAGACAGTGAGACAGTGAGACAGTGAGACAGTGAGACAGTGAAAAAGTGAGACAGTGAGACAGTGAGACAGTGAGACAATGAGACAGTGAGACAGTGAGACAGTGAGACAGTGAGACAGTGAGCCAGTGAGACAGTGAGACAGTGAGCCAGTGAGCCAGTGAGACAGTGAAAAAGTGAGCCAGTGAGCCAGTGAGCCAGTGAGCCAGTGAGACAGTGAGACAGTGAAAAAGTGAGACAGTGAGCCAGTGAGCCAGTTAGACAGTGTAAAAGTGAGCCAGTGAGCCAGTGAGCCAGTGAGACAGTGAGACAGTGAAAAGGAGAGACAGTGAGCCAGTGAGACAGTGAGCCAGTGAGACAGTGAGACAGTGAAAAAGTGAGACAGTGAGACAGTGAGACAGTGAGCCAGTGAGACAGTGAGACAATGAGACAGTGAGACAGTGAGACAGTGAGACAGTGAGACAGTGAGACAATGAGACAGTGAGACAGTGAGACAGTGAGACAGTGAAAAAGTGAGACAGTGAGACAGTGAGACAGTGAGACAGTGAGACAATGAGACAGTGAGACAGTGAGACAGTGAGACAGTGAGACAGTGAGACAGTGAGCCAGTGAGCCAGTGAGACAGTGAAAAAGTGAGCCAGTGAGCCAGTGAGCCAGTGAGCCAGTGAGACAGTGAGACAGTGAAAAAGTGAGACAGTGAGCCAGTGAGCCAGTGAGACAGTGAGACAGTGAAAAAGTGAGACAGTGAGCCAGTGAGCCAGTGAGACAGTGTAAAAGTGAGCCAGTGAGCCAGTGAGCCAGTGAGACAGTGAGACAGTGAAAAAGAGAGACAGTGAGCCAGTGAGACAGTGAGCCAGTGAGACAGTGAGACAGTGAAAAAGTGAGACAGTGAGACAGTGAGACAGTGAGCCAGTGAGACAGTGAGACAATGAGACAGTGAGACAGTGAGACAGTGAGACAGTGAGACAGTGAGACAATGAGACAGTGAGACAGTGAGACAGTGAGACAGTGAGACAGTGAAAAAGTGAGACAGTGAGACAGTGAGACAGTGAGACAGTGAGACAATGAGACAGTGAGACAGTGAGACAGTGAGACAGTGAGACAGTGAGACAGTGAGGCAGTGAGAACTCCCACAACCTGTGGAGCAGCTCGTCTCGTTGATGTCATCGTGTGACTCACGCCGACACTCTTGTCGTCCAGAACACGATGACGTCACCGAGCGACACAAGTCACTGTTTTAACTCCGTGTCACTCGCCGGGCTCTCTCGGGTCGACCTTTATTTTATCACCGTCGGTGGTGTTCGGTGACGCTGTTGAGACGAGACGCTCCAGCCGTGTCGTGTCAGGGAAGATTTCCACTCCCTCCTCGAATCCACTGGTAATCACATGTGGTTTTAAGTCTAGTTGTTTCACCTTTGTCTACTTTCTCAGTTGACTTTTTACTCAACTTTTCATCACCTTCAGCCTATTTATTGTAGTCTTCGACGCCAACTAGTGGAGCTATAGTTAGAAACATGACTGGAAAAATACTTGTTTTGGTGAACATGACTCAGTAGACCAAGTAATGGCTGATGAAGGAATATCATATAATGGAGAATATCAGTGGCCCGGTTAATGGTGAACTGGTGCGTCAGAACAACGCAGGATGTGTTTATCTTAAGATATGAATGTCAAAAATGGTCTTATGCCGAGATATGATTATCACAAGGTATGAACATCAAAAATGGTCTTATGTTGAGATATGATTATCACAAGGTATGAATATCAAAAATCGTCTTATGTTGAGATATGATTATCACAAGGTATGAATATCAAAAATGGTCTTATGTTGAGATATGATTATCACAAGGTATGAATATCAAAAATCGTCTCATGTTGAGATATGATTATCACAAGGTATGAATATCAAAAATGGTCTTATGTTGAGATATGATTATCACAAGGTATGAATATCAAAAATGGTCTTATGTTGAGATATGATTATCACAAGGTATGAATATCAAAAATGGTCTTATGTTGAGATATGATTATCACAAGGTATGAATATCAAAAATGGTCTTATGTTGAGATATGATTATCACAAGGTATGAATATCAAAAATGGTCTTATGTTGAGATATGATTATCACAAGGTATGAATATCAAAAATTGTCTTATGTTGAGATATGATTATCACAAGGTATGAATATCAAAAATCGTCTTATGCCGAGATATGATTATCACAAGGTATGAATATCAAAAATCGTCTTATGTTGAGATATGATTATCACAAGGTATGAATATCAAAAATCGTCTTATGCCGAGATATGATTATCACAAGGTATGAATATCAAAAATCGTCTTATGTTGAGATATGATTATCACAAGGTATGAATATCAAAAATTGTCTTATGTTGAGATATGATTATCACAAGGTATGAATATCAAAAATCGTCTTATGCCGAGATATGATTATCACAAGGTATGAACATCAAAAATCGTCTTATGCCGAGATATGATTATCACAAGGTATGAATATCAAAAATCGTCTTATGCCGAGATATGATTATCACAAGGTATGAATATCAAAAATCGTCTTATGTTGAGATATGATTATCACAAGGTATGAATATCAAAAATTGTCTTATGTTGAGATATGATTATCACAAGGTATGAATATCAAAAATGGTCTTATGCCGAGATATGATTATCACAAGGTATGAACATCAAAAATCGTCTTATGCCGAGATATGATTATCACAAGGTATGAATATCAAAAATCGTCTTATGCCGAGATATGATTATCACAAGGTATGAATATCAAAAATCGTCTTATGTTGAGATATGATTATCACAAGGTATGAATATCAAAAATCGTCTTATGTTGAGATATGATTATCACAAGGTATGAATATCAAAAATTGTCTTATGTTGAGATATGATTATCACAAGGTATGAATATCAAAAATCGTCTTATGTTGAGATATGATTATCACAAGGTATGAATATCAAAAATCGTCTTATGTTGAGATATGATTATCACAAGGTATGAATATCAAAAATTGTCTTATGTTGAGATATGATTATCACAAGGTATGAATATCAAAAATCGTCTTATGTTGAGATATGATTATCACAAGGTATGAATATCAAAAATCGTCTTATGTTGAGATATGATTATCACAAGGTATGAATATCAAAAATCGTCTTATGCCGAGATATGATTATCACAAGGTATGAATATCAAAAATCGTCTTATGTTGAGATATGATTATCACAAGGTATGAATATCAAAAATCGTCTTATGTTGAGATATGATTATCACAAGGTATGAATATCAAAAATCGTCTTATGCCGAGATATGATTATCACAAGGTATGAATATCAAAAATCGTCTTATGTTGAGATATGATTATCACAAGATATGAATATCAAAAATGGTCTTATGTTGAGATATGATTATCACAAGGTATGAATATCAAAATATACGAATATCTCAAGATACGACTATCATTAGATACAAAATAAAATCACTATATTTAAAAACTTCAGAAAATTTAGAAAAAAAATGCATCTAAAAAGAAATTGGACATAAAATAATATTAGCTAAAGAAAATAATTTAATAATAAGATTTAAAATGACAGATACAACTGTGAAAAGCATTTAAAAATAACTTCATATTAAATCTAAAATATTAATTGATAAATGAATACAATAAGAAACGCGAGTGTAAAAAAAGAGGAATAATCAATGTTGATGAACGAGTTTAAACGTTATCAACAACTAAATATTGTTATTTTTCCTAGTAAAACATAAAAGAAACAAACGGATTTAAAGAACACTTTTTGAAACTGGATCCAGCAGAAGACAATCTTCAGCTGAAGGTCTGTATTGATTATTGATCCATTCAGAAACTTGATCAACTGACCTTCAGACCTCAGAGGGACAAAAACAACTTTTCTTCTTTCCTTAAATCTCTTCTTCCTGATGAAACTGTTAGTAAAGGTCAGAGAGGTCGTCGTCTGGTCAGTACGTTAAGCATCTCATCAGTATTCGTGCGGCGGCGTCGCAACATCTGCTGCTCATGGCAACTTCTGTCGTCTCTTCTCGGAGCGTCTTACATTCTGACAGCAACAGATGTACTACGGGGGAAAAAAACCTGAAGAGCGGAAGAAGATTCAATCGATTCTATACACGGATTTTACTCCTCCATACAAAATTACAATTTCCTGAAACTAATGTACAGACAGTGAAACTAAATAAAAATGTCAGAGTTTGTTTTACTCTAAAACTATTTCCTGAAACAAAAGTACAAGTTTTGAAACGAAATGACATTTTCTAGAAACAAAAAAAAAGATTTCCTGAAACAAAACTAAAGTTTCCTGAAACAAAAGCAAAATTTCCTTAAGATTTAAGATTTCATTTTACTCTGAAACTATTTCCTGAAACAAAAGCAAAATTTCCTTAAGATTTAAGATTTCATTTTACTCTGAAACTATTTCCTGAAACAAAAGTACAATTTTTGAAGCAAAATACAAAAATTTCCAGAAACAAAAACAAGATTTCCTGAAACAAAATTACAGTTTCTTGAAACAAATGTACAAACTGTGAAACAAAACTAAAGTTTCCTGAAACAAAAGCAACATTTCCTTAAGATTTAAGATTTCAATTTACTCTGAAACTATTTCCTGAAACAAAACAAACATTTCCAGAAACAAAAACAAGATTTCCTGAAACAAAATAAAAATATCCAGAAACAAAACAAGATTTTCGGAAACAGAATTACAATTTCCTGAAATAAATATACAAATTCACAAGCGAAACAACAATTTCCTGAAACAAAAGTACAAGTTGAGAAACAAAATGACATTTTCTAGAAACAAAATGACATTTTCTAGAAACAAACAAAAAAAGATTTCCTGAAACAAAATTACAGTTTCTTGAAACAAATGTACAAATTGTGAAACAAAACTAAAGTTTAAGATTTAAGATTTTATTTTACTATGAAACTATTTCCTGAAGCAAAACAAAAATTTCCTGAGTTGTTTTTTTTTTTTTTAACTCTGAATCAAATATATAAATGTTAAAATAAAAAAAATCCTGAAAAAGACAAGATTTCCTGAAACAAAGGTACAAATTGTGAAACAAAACCACAATTTCCTAAATTATTTTTTACTGTGAACAAATTCCTTAAACAATATTTCAAAAGCTGAAACACATTTTTTCAATTCTCAAACAAAATCTAAATTTCCCTAAACAAAATGACAAAATCCGGCAAAAAAATGTAGAAATTCTGAAAGAAAATATAAAAGTTTTTTTTCACTCTGAAACAAAATGAACATTTCCTGAAACACATTTACAAAAAGAAAGTGTTTTTTTTATTTTTTTTAAGCACATTGTTCTCCATGAGTTTTTCAGACTCACAAACTTTGTCATAATAAAACTCTCTTCCATAAACTTGATCAGCCTCTGCTGGAAAGAACCCCCTCAGGGACCACCATGCTGGGCTCAGCCTGCACGTCGAAGGTGACCCCCGCCTCCACTGGGATCCAGAGACAGTTGCCGCGTCGACACCATTATTTATAACTTATAAATAATATCTTATCTCTGCGTTCGAGTCGCAGCAAGACTTTCTGCTAATTCGCCCTCGAATGTTCAACCTCGGCTTCGGGTCCCGTGGGTGAAAAATCTCAGACATGGCTTCACGTGTCCGTGATCAGCTTCTGGATAAAAAGGTCAGAACACAAATTTTTTTGGGGGGTCTCCACTCCGGGCGCAGTTCTCGGTGCGGTCAAAAGATCGTAAAAAATCCGACGGCGAGTCGGCGACGCCTGGTTTCTGATTAGAAGTGCAAGTCAGCGGTTTGCTTACATATTTCTCATCGTTAGTTGAACAATATTGTGGTGGTTGCTAAGTGACCGTGAGGGTGAATCAACCCTCCTCGGGGCGGCAGGGATGTGCCAGCGTGACTGACTAACACTCTGGAGCGACTTGGAGAAATTAGGACTGTGAGTTCAAAGACGCTTTTTTTTCGCTGGAACATGAACCGACTGCTGGCGGTGATCGGCTGCAGAGGCGAAGCTTCATAGAGATGGAAAAAAACAAAAAAACAGTGCAGAACTTAATTGGAAACGATGCTGGATTCGCTAAAAATATGGACCTCAGAATTCTTTCCATGAAGGATGGAGATGGACTGACGGAAGAAAGAGCTGAGCCAAAACACAAAATATCTATTGACAAACTTGTAGTCATCAGCTAAGTTGAGAAATCACATGATCACAGGATTTTTTGGTTCGTCCGCAAGTCACGACGTCTCTGGAGAGAGTACAAAAGTACCATTTTTTAAAAACAAAATGAAAAAAATTCCTGAAACAAAATTACAGTTTCTTGAAACAAATGTACAAACTGGGAAACAAAATGACAATTTCCTGAAATAAATGTACAAATTCTCAAAACAAAAACAATTTACTAAAGTTTTTTTTTAACTTTGAACAAATTCCTTAAACAATATTTAAAAAACTGAAACTAATTTTCCAATTCTAAAACAAAATCCAAATTTCCCTAAACAAAATGCCAAACTCCGGCAAAAAAATGTAGAAATTCTGCAAAAAAACAAGTTTTTTTCCACTCTGAAACAAAATTAACAACATTTCCTGAAACACATTTACAAACTTTAACGAAATGTTAAAAATATGAACCTCATAATTCTTTCCAGGAAGGATGGAGATGGACTGACGGAAGAAAGAGCTGAGCCAAAACACAAAAGATCTATTGACAAACTTGTAGTCATCAGCTAAATTGAGAAATTGCATGATCACAGATTTTTTGGTTCGTCCGCAAGTCACGATGTCTCTGGAGAGAGTATAAGTCTGGCCATCTTCACTTCAGCTGCTGCCCCTTCGACTCAAACGTGGAGCCTCTTCATCAAGGGCTTCTCGTTACGATGGTGTTCAACTAGGAGGAGGCCCAGGGCAGACCCGGGACAACTAATTATTCCCCCAGAAGAGCTTGAGAAGATTTAAGTTTAGCGTAAAGTCCTTGTTTCTTCACTTTTCTAAACAATTTCCGTCATCCATCGAAGCTGCCCGTGCGACCTGAACAGAATACTGAATAAAGTATAACTAATAGAGTAAAAATAAGGACTTGAGTTTCATAGATAAAAGGGGTAAAAACTTAATATTATATTCAAAGAATTCTTGGTGAGAAGGTTGGCCGAGTCTCATCAAACATTTACTCCAGTAAATGAGCCAAATTCCGAGAAACTGACTCTTTAATATTTTTTTTAAATGACTAAGAAGCACAAACTTGAGCTCACGCAGCAAAACAAACAGTGACAGTGTTTCAACTGCAAAATGCTACGTAATCATTGAACTAAATAAACAAAGTCACATGGTTTGATGAATTCATGATCTGGTTCATCCTCTACAATAGATGCTTCATTTATATTAAATTATAAATAAATCCAATTAAAGATATTATTTGGCAGTAAAACTGGATGAATAGTTGACTTGAATTTTCTTTTTAATTAAAATAAACTGGGTTTGAATGACTTCTTTAGTTTAAAAGATACGTTCTTGAGTAAACTTGACCAAAACAAAGTAATAATGAAAGTATTAATTGTAAAATAAAACAGGAAACTAAATAAAAATAACATTTCCTGAAACAAAAAGTACAATTTCCTTAAGTTTTTCTTTTAACTCTGAAACTATTTCCTGAAACAAATGTACAAATTCTGAAACAAAATGAATATTCCCCAAAACATAATAGAAATTTATTGAAACAAATATACACATTCAGAAAGAAAATTAAAATTTCCTAAAACCAAAGTACAAATTGTGAAACTAAATAACAATTTACAGTGTGACTGTGGAGCACTGCTTCATACCAATATTGTTACCCAACAGCAATTCACTCGTCATCATTAAAAAACTTTTTGAGCTCTATAAATATCATTGATAACAATGAGCCAATAGAAGAGTTTTAAAACACAGTAGCAGCAAAGAAAAATATTCTAATCTATGAACATATTCTCGTCACCAAACATTGTCATTTTTTAACAGAATCTTTGGGTCTAAAATGAAAACTCAAAACCTTGAATTACCTTAAAAATCGACAGTACACCTTGTAATCTGGTGAACTTTATGTGTTAATTCTGGTTGTACTAACTGAAGTATTTAATCCGCGAGCTTCAGTCTTCAATGTACTATATAATTTGGTACCTCTTATTCATGACAAAAGACATTGATAATGTGACTTAAAATCAGATTTTACACCATTAATAAAGTATCTTGCTGAAAGACGTACAAACAAACTCAAACGATCAAATAAAGAAAATATTGTTTTTAGAAATGTATTGTTCCGAGAAAAAAAACCTCATTAATAGAATGGATTTTATTCGTGCGTAATGAAATATCAATTAAAACGATACTAGTACATCACAAGGTTTTTATTCCCGATACCATTTAACTGCATACGGTCTCGATATTTAAAAAATATATATATATTTTGTAAACTTTTGAAATTAAAATTAATCTAACGTTATTTTATGGTTTATATTTCAATAGTATGTGAATAAAATAAAATAATTAAATGTTTTATTTTTTACAATTAACTCTCAAATCGTGTTTATCAATTGTGGTGTGGTGCAATTAAACCTCCGGCCACTAGTTGGCAACAAATAGTCATTTCCTCCGTGACAAACTCACAACAAAACCGGCTAAATGGAAGCCATGAGTGAAAAAGAAAGGATACACCAACTCCAGCTGCTTCTAAAGCTGATGTTTGGACTCCTTTTGGCTTTAAAACGAAGTTTAAAGTAAATAAATGAAACAATAACAGATACTGGATATTACATGTTGCTCCAGGTTGTTTAAGACTGTTAATGCACTTCACTGTGTATTGTTAATATAAGCTTAAACATATTTAATATTTTGAGAAGCACTTTAATACAAGCACTTTCACATTTGATTATAGAAAGTATTTTCACATTTCTTTGTTGTAAACGGCAGAAAAAGTGTCGTTACTTTAAAAGAAACAATATATTGTCATAACTACAGTATCACAATATATAGCAAGAAATTGTATCGTCACACATGTATCGTGATACGCATCGTATCGCCAGAGATTTGCCAATACACAGCCCTGGTATTTGACACATCAGTCAGTTGTAGTGCGGTCTACATTGCTATAATGGCTGCGATGCTAGCGTTGCATTAGTCAACTTTTTAGAATTTAAAACAAATGTACAGCAATGTCAGATGCAATTGAAAATATTGTTGATACATCTGAAATCAGAATAGTATTTTAAATGACTGGACTAACCAGAAAGCTGTGTTTCCAGGCTCATTTACGTTATTTAATTCACTATTTTTATCATCATTATAACAATAAACCAATCAAATACTCATATTCTATTGCTTTTACGTTAAATTGAAAATAAATGATAATAATAAATGCCACTAATACATCACATCATTGAATTACATGTGAAATGGGTTTAAAAGTATTAATGTTTATTTAAAAAACTTTGAAAAATGTCAGTGGAGGTTATTCCGAGCCAGACAAGCAAATAAAGATACCAGTGTTGACCCCTTTGGTCGGGTCAACGAGGTCAAACTCTTAAGATGAGTTAAAAAGGCAGAAATACTTGTAGAAGTTTACTAAATAAATACATAATGATTCCAGTCATGAATAAAGCCTGACATGAAGACGGTTGAATCTCTGACAGCAGGAACAGACAGAGTCTCAGATGGAGGCATCGAGATGACTGATTCTTTTTTGGATGGACTGTTCGTTCCAGTCGAAGGACGGCGAACGCGACGGTACAGTTGCCAGAAGATGCTCCCGATACATTCTCGCCGTTCAACAGGAACGTCTTGAGCTGCGCTAGGAACACGAGAGGTCGGAGGTCAAGCGTTTTTCTTTTTTTGTTTTTCTTTTTTCTCCGCAGCTTCTGGCCGAGTCTTTTGCCGGACATGTTGCTTTTCAAGCTGTTGACTTGCAGTCGTCCCATCTGTGCTGCTCCCTCCTAATTTCTGCGCCTTGAAAGAGAATTCTATTTCCAAGTTAAATAATTAAGGGGCAAATGGGACGAAGAGCAGGAGAAGCAGGGGCGTACTTTTCCATACGAGGGAAACATCAATTAATAAACAGGCTCTTTTGTAATTCAAACAGCGCCTCGTGGGTCTTTAGCCGCATGAATAAATGCATGACAGCCGGTTTCCACGGTTGCATAATATTGAGCTCTTCCTCTGCTGCTGGAGATGTGACATTAAACGTGAAGAAAGGAAGTGGTTCAGGTTCTTTTCTCTCGCTGCTCTCACAGTTTTTTTTTCCATTATGAGCGAAGGTGAAACTGTGTCACATCAAGGTTTGACATTATCTCATCCGCCCGAGACAAGAAAAAAACCGCGAGTCGGTTCTTCCGAGTCTGGAGAGTCAGAATCACCATGAGAATCTGAGGTAGAACGTTGTGCTTTACATTCACCGCAGAATAACAGATGTGACTGTCATGGACCTCATTTGTCGCAGGCGGCGGTGTTCAGACAATAAGTGGTCGAATGAAATAGTTCCTTCTCTAATGTTTCTTCTTCTAATACTTGTCGACTCAAGCCAGAAACAAACACATATATGTGGATTTTATCCTCTGCCTCACAAAGTAATCGGAAGACATTTATTGTAAACATAACACAGGAATATAAAAATAAATCAACAAGATACATTAACATAAAATGGCATATAAATAAATAATAAAATGGCCTTAAGTTTCCCATTTTATTTTTTTTTGTATAGTTTTGGTTATATTTCAATACATTTTGTGGTAAATGAAATGTGATTTTTACATTTTCAATAATGGCTGCCTTGATGCATTGTTCTGTTTTTCTATTGCTTATTTTGTGTTTTATCTTATTTCATGTTTTATTCTGTACTGGCCCCACAAATAATTCCTATTTTGTTGGTTAACAACACTGGCAATAAAAGTTTCTGATTCTGAAATAATTATGCTGTTTGTTCACGTTTGTGTTGCAATTCAACTTTTGGCCGCCAGATGGCAGCAGCCATTACGTCCTCCGCAGCTAAAGTATCAACGAAACCCTGCGAGGCTCCGGCAATTACTGAGGACAAGAGGATACAGTCGACTCCAGCAGCTTTTAAAGCTGATGTTTGGACATATTGGTTTCAAAACAAAGGACTTCTTAAACTTCCTATGACACGTTCGGAACATTCTTTCTATTGCGTTCTAGGAACGTACAAAAGTAACTGGACCCAAGTGCGTGTCTTGACAATGATAAAATGAGATTAAGGGTGTGTCCCATATCACGCACCTATGCACTTACACTTAGTATTTTGACACATTTATCCCAATGAGCAGTGTGCGAAAATCCACCCTCAACGACCGCCATCTTAGTGACGTAGATGACGCTAAAAGGAAGCTACGTCACTGACGATGCGTCTTCGGTGCAAATACATACAACATATATATATATATATATATATATATATATACACACACAACACTCATTTCAATTGGCGAAAAGTGCTGCCAAGTATCGGAGTGTTTCAGCAGCTGGTTGCGACCAGTGTTAAAAAGTAGTAGAAGAAGAAGCTGTCGAGGCAGCGCGGTAAGTGTGTAGCGGCAGTCTTTCATTTGAGACAGTACTACCCTGTTGACATTTTGTGTTGACGTTTCTGGAAATTCAGAATCAGAATCAGAATCCTTTATTTGTCCCGCGAGGGGAAATTCGGTTTAAACAGCAGAGCAATATACAAACAAATAAAAACACCCAGAAATAAAATAATAAAATGAAAAAAAATCTAAATAGAATAAAATAGAAATCTGCACCATATTATATATACAACATATTTACAAAAATAACAAGAAGAGGTGCTGTTAAATATTTATCTTGCTGTGTTCTTGTTGTGGAGTCTGATGGCAGTTCAGATTCTACATGTTTACACAAGTCATCAAAAAGACAGGAAGTGAGAAAGAAAAACCCCTGTGTTAAAATGAAATCACGGGACCGTAAGTGTAAAAACCCCCTAAAAAGCACTGAGGTTCATCTATTAATAAACTTTTGTTTCTCAAAAGAGGTACATCAACCTTTGGATTCCAGTGACATCGCCAGGTTATATTTGAAAATGTCTATTCATGAACCGTAGGTGGAATATGCTACTATAAACAGGTCTATGGGAATTTCCTATTATAAAAATAACCTCCAGGCTTGACATTTTGTGGAAGAAAAAGTACTTTATTTAAACTCATAAGCATCCCTTATAGCAGGGGTGGGCAATTATAATTCTTCAAGGGACACATTAAATTCTGTGAATGTTGTTAGGGGCCGTCAAGCGAAAAGAAAGATGAGAAAATCCCTCAAAAAAGGGACACTTGTCAATAGGTTGTGATATTTATTAAGCTAAATAAGCGTCAATTGTATTCTTGTATATATGATTTGTTTTCTAAACATGTCTTCAACTAACTTTAAAAAAAAATGTTTTGAGGGATTAATATATACTCGAAAAAAATTACACACAAGAAAGGAGGGATAAAGTAAATATGTGTGAAAATGTAAATGAATAATAAATACAAAATACATTTGTGAATGCATTAGAACCATTTATACATGATCATACTTTGACATTACGAGGCCTTATAGAGTCTTATAGGATTACACATATTTTCAGCAGTATGCTCTGAAACTGAAGCAAACTTTGGTAACCTTATACTTAAATAATAAAATATGCGAGGGAAGGAATTTGTAGTGTTTCGAAAAGCTGGATTAAATACAAACAAGATGTCTTTCTACAACATGACCGTGAGTAAAGGTCGGGTACTGGAATGATGAGGCTAAGAGCCGTCGCGATATTTGAAACGCAAAGCGAAACCTTTTTACCGCGACTGTGCTTTTTTAATTTGACTCAACTTAACCGACATGTGGCGATTGTGGTCCGAACACTCAGTCTTCCTCGGAAACAACGTGACATTAAGCAAACTGGATTCAGCTGAGCGTGACAATGACAATGTAGGCGACAAACCGTGACATCACTTCGACAAACATTTGTCTAAACTAAACCAGTCAGAACTAGTAGATCTTTTTTGCTAGATGGCAACTTCTCAGGTAGTCGTTGCCAGCGATCGAAGCTGTCAATTACTTACTAATGTATCGTATAAACCACTACAATTTTCTACTTTTACGGACATTTTTCAAAGTTTTTGAATAAACATTAATACTTTTAAACCCATTTCACATGTAATTCAATGATGTGATGTATTAAAAATGTAATCATTTTTTTCAATTTAACATTAAAGCTATAACAATAGAATATGAGTATTTAATTGGTTTATTCTGTTGGTACAGTTATGATACTTATTGTTATAATGATGATAAAAGTAGTGAATTAAGTAACGTTAATGATCAAATCTCAATGTTTAAAATTCTAATTAAATTTAAGTAAAGTTATATAAGTGCTGTATAAGTTTTCTTTTAATTGAAGTGGGGGAAACCACGTGATCAACTATTTCAAAAACGTTATTTCTTGAATGAAAAGATAGTAATCCATTCATTACAAAACAACAACAACAGGATCTAAATGTTGTTATTAACATTATTAATACAATAAATGACTTTTGAATTATGAAACACAATTCATATATATACATAGTTTTATGACTCAATTATAAGTCATATCAAAATAAATATGGTCAACAAATAAAATTAGTCAAAACCTATTTGCGAACACAAACAAAATGAAAACATGACATTGAGATCTACAATTCCTAACATGAGCTCGGATCTGTCGTGTCCATTTATAAACATCAGCTCTAATAATAGAAACAACTATCAACACTCTTCATTGTTTCAGCGGCAGGACGGACCGGCACAAGGACTCGGGTTATATTTGGAGACACGGAGGTCAATGTGGACTCGGGACGGAACAGTCGCTCTATGATGGTTTGCAATGACAAATACTTTCTAATCCATTTCCATATAAAGGTAAGTCAAGAACCTAAAGATCAAGTAAGAAGAGGACGTGATGAAAAAGAACAATAGTAATAAAAATAAGGGTTTGAGCAGCAAAAAAAGTGTTTGCTTCCATATTCATATGTGCTTTTTGTTTTGAAATAAAAATGAATAATGAGGGGAAACTTCACTTTAACTTTACCCATTCGATTTTGTTTCTATGTGTATTCTTATTGTCATCAAGTTGTCTTGGATTTATCAGGGAACTTCTTTTTTATAACTTATATTTTTTCATTTGTCTGTTCATCATGATCCTAAAACTTTCATTGGGAAGAACAGTATCAGTTAACAAATAGCTAAGCTAGCAGGAATACTATTGAGTTTCAAATGTTCTTAACTTCACGTTACAGAAGTAAAGAAACCTCTACATAGAGCTAATTCTATGATAGATGTAGACACCGGGACTAGGTGAAATGACTATAAAGAACTGAGTTTTTATATTTTAAATTTAATTTAACATGAATAATGTTCCTCAAAACACTGTATACAGTTTTACTTTTTTTAAATACATTTTGAAATTTTTCATAAAATAAAGTTACGGGCAAAAAGGCAAATACAATAAAAATGTAAATACCAACGTTCAGGTTATTTTTTATATATTTTTTAAACAAATTTTGTCTCATTTTTTACAACAAACTTCTGTGACAAACCAGCAGAACTTGAACGCACCGCGGTGACTTCCGCGAGCCCTCGGGAGCGCCTCGTGATTGGCTCCCAGTGACATCATCCGACCACGTACGCGACGCCCTCTTAAAGGTACAGCGACCTCTTTTTCTGGCATCGAGACCTCACTCTCCACAAGCAGCGCGCAATAGTCCGGCCGGTTCCTCCCTCTCCGCTTGGGCCGGACCCCGAGCGTACAAACCTCGATCGGATTCGTCGCGAACGACGCCTCGGCATTGGCTAAACCGTGCGTCAGTTGTTCTGTGGCGACTTCTGGAGGGCTGGCTGGACTTCCTTCAATATTATTTCTAGCAGCAAAAAAGTACTAAATAAATGTTGCCCAAATGCTCCGGAGCAGCAGGACGTGAGTGGATGGAGGCTGCGCAGTCAGCGAGCGGAGAGACACGTCCGTCTGCGACCAACCGGTGAGCACAGACCCAAAAAGCAAGTTTCACAATTTTTATTTTAAGCTCTTATTTAAAATGCAGTCATAGACATCTGTATAATTAATGAAAGCATCCTGCTGCAACCATTTTGAAGATGATGCATGTTTCATAAGACCTGCGATATTTTTATTTCTAAAACCTTTTTTGAACTCACACGTGCAAAGAAAATCGTTTTTATTATTTTTATTTAAAAAAAAAAAAGATGATTTATTTTCAATTTATTTTTTGCTGATATTGTCAGCTCCAGGTCTCATCACATTCCCATCACGTCCCCATGCCGGTTTCTTCAATGAATGTAGTGATGAATGATGCTGTGCTCGGCGGGGGGTCTTTACATAAGAAAAGCCAGGGGGTGACATGCTCCGAACATGCTTTCATTGTTGATCAAATAGGATTTCGCCTCCCCCTTTTGGATCCATGTGGGGGAGATGAAACTGCGGCGCTGATGCAGTATTTTATCTTATTTGGCAGCCTCTCGTTGTGGTCAGACTTGGCACAGAGTTGGTCACAATCTAAAAAAAAACAAAAAAACATATCTAGAGGCTGAAACCTCTGTAATAATGATTCACATCCACAGTGTCACACTTTCATTCTCCCTCTTAAGTTGGGTGTAACCAGAGCTAATATTGAACCACAGCAGTCGTTTTGTAGTTTTGTAGATCAGACGCTGATATCAGCCTTGATCTCATCCTGCGATCTCTCTCTTCATGTCCTACATCTACAGAGCAAGTTCTCTCTGAACCAAGATCAACATATGAAACGAAGGCACATCATAGCAAAGATTCCAATTTTGATGTATAATTGAGAAAAGCATGTTCAGTGGTCGCCTTTAAGGCTCAGTAAATCAAATTATGTAACGTAGTCGTCGACGTGTCGACACCTTCATGGACCTTTTACTCTTCGACTTCTCTCTGAAGAGCCGTTGTTGACATAAATAACCCGTCGACGGTTCTGCACAGGACGTGTCCGCAGACCGCCGCCAAGCAGCTCGCTTCACACGACTTTATAAAACGTAGACAAACAACTCATCGACACATTTTGTCGCCACTGTCACGCTAACATTGTGAGTTGATTTTTGCTAGTTTAGGGCAGAACTTAGAAGGCATTCAAGCACCTTCTTGGATCCTAGAAAATAAATAAAATATAATCACCTGGTCCTCGACACATTGTAAGATAAATTAAGATAAAAACATGACCTAGCGGTGGAGATAATGGCCGACTATTCGTAGATGGCTACTTCAAAAGATACTCTTTGCATCTAAAGGTAAAGAACCCACTTTCTATTTTGATGACATCATCATCTTGGATAAAAGTTTAAACACAAAATACCACCTGGAGGAGGCAAGTGAAGAGACAGTTTCATTTAGCTTAACGGAATTTTGTGCTCATTTTTGTGGTTAAACATTTCTCTCAGTTCCTTCAATGGTGGTAATTCCCCTAACCCCGCCCACTTCTGTTGTGTCTGGACGAAGACAAAGCCTTCTTAAATCTATTTTTAAAATTATTTGCATACATAACCGGAGCGATAACAGGTTTTTTAATTTACATTTTTGATTTAAAAAAAAAATATATATATTTTCCATAATTTGTGAAAATATTCCTACTCAGTACAGTAGGATTTTAAGCTAACTATTGTCATCATCATTATTAAATATTTAATTATATTATTAAATATTTAAACTTCAGTGTGTTTCAATCCTATTTTAATGGATGACAAAAAATAGAACCATGTCAAGAAATAGATTGCTGTATATAATTGAATAGTGTGTCAACCGTTTGATCCATATGTTTCTTACATTCTGAGGCACAAAAGACCCCAAATCTCAACCAAAAAAGTCAGTTTACCAAATGCACCCAAGGCGGTGTCTTGGCGAGGGTCTGTTGATGATCATGGTACAGGGTCAACGATACGATAAATTGTGTTACTGTATTGTCGAGTACTTGACTCTGGTGTTGTAGTATTTACAGATCACATGACTCTTGACGAAGTCGTAACTGCTTTCATTTGTTTTGAAACCAAATTATGTCCAAACATCAGCTTTAAAAGCTGCTGGAGTCGACTGTATCCTCTCGTCCTTAGTCCTTGAAATAAAAAACAAAAAAACTATGATAAGAAAAAAAATATTGGTGTATTGATAAATTCTCACAGCTCTATATGCGTCTCTAGTCGTTTTCAATCAGATAGCATGTAGTTTTACTGGCAATCAAATCCACAACACTGTGCACCGTAGTCTACCTAGAGAGGTATCTTGATCTGAATCTCTTCCTGTGGTCTCCACAGAGCGGGGTGCTGAGTTCTCCAAAGACGTCCACCCCTCAGTCTCCCCATGCCTCCAACTCCCCTTGACGACAGAATTGTGGTGGCGTTGCCAAGGCCGATTCGACCTCAGGAACTGCAACTGCGCCTGGACACCAGCTACCTGGACGCCATCACCACCAGCGGCAGCAGCGGCGACGAGTCCGTCATCAGCACGACCGTGGTGAAGATCCGGGCGACGGCCAATCTTGTGACGTATATGCCCTCATCCAAGGGCTCCACGCGCTCCTTGTCGTGTGGATGCAGCAGTGCCAGCTGCTGTTCGGTGACCACCTACGAGAAGGACAGCCCGAGCCTCAACCACAGCCCGGTGAGCGCCAGCAGCCCCAACCTCAGCTATGGCGGCCCGCCCGCCCCCATGGTCGGCAACCATGAAGCGTACAGCGCCGCCACGCTCGCCTCAGGCACGCCCAAGGTCCTCGCCTCCGTCAGACTCATCCATCCAAACGAGCTGGCCAAGCGGATGACCTGCTGCCCCGTGGGCCACCCCCTGGGTCCCCTGCCGGTCATCATCGACTGCCGGCCCTTCACGGAGTACAACAAGAGCCACATCCGGGGTGCCGTGCACATCAACTGCTCGGACAAGATCAGCCGGCGGCGGCTGCATCAGGGCAAGATCACCGTGCTGGACCTCATTTCCTGCCGCCAGGCCAAGGACTCCTTCAAAGGCATTTTCTCCAAAGAAATTGTGGTTTACGACGAGAGCACGGCGGAGCCCAACCGGCTGACCACTTCACAGCCGCTTCAAGTGGTGCTGGACTCTCTAAGGAGGGAGGGCAGGGACCCCATCATCCTCAAAGGTAAGAGCCCCCCGTGAGTGTTGTTGATGCTCAAGATGGCTCGTGAGTGTGAAGTCCAGGGTTTGAAACAAGTTCATTTTCAGTTGAAGGACATGAAGAGAGAGTCGGGCTCAACCATTTTAATCGCTTGTTTGTTCCCACAACTTACTGGCTTTATAACAAGTACGCTCTCTGAGTACATCTTAAACTGATGTATCTGTACTTTTGTTAGTTTTTCATATGAAGCCCGCCTGCATTGATTGTATTAAAGTAATGATTTAAACATATGTTAGTACAATTAGTGCTAATACTTAACGTCCTAATATCTTACGTTTAAAATCAATACATTTGTGTTATCCTTTGATATAACTTATTAATTATTACATTTAATACTCTGGGTCAAGGTGACTCAAAGGCCCAAAAAACAAAAGTGTTTGTAGTATCCCTTTGTTTTTTTCTCTGGGTCACCTTTTCAGGCCTTCGGGTCACCTTGACCCCGAGCTTACACAAGGGTTAATACTTTTAATAAAACAGCTGGCTTATTCTGAATATTATTTTTCCTCAATTAAAATGTAATCATACTTAAAAGTTCGTCTTAAAATATCAGATTATTTTAACACAAAATTTTGATTCAAAATAATAATTTGTGTGTTTTGAGATCAATCTTCAACTTTTTTAAAATAAATATGATAAGCAAACAAGAGATCACAATAAGGGATTGACGTTCGAGTCTAGTTGTGTCGTTCCGACAGTTTGTGTTGTTATTGTGGTCAGCTGCTGGAGTTTGTTTGTGTCAACTGGAAAGTTGTAGCGAGGCGTCAGACGTAAACACACAAACACTTGTGCGAGGCAGCAGCTGTTCGGTCCGACCGCCGAGTTCCCCGAGTCGCTGCCATGTTTTCTATCTTTGGTGTTGAGAGCTTTTTGATTTTCTCATCCAAGTTTCAGATGAGAGCCGTGAGATCACTGCGTCTGAATCATTGTAGCCTCTTATTTTTAGACTCTAGGAAAGCCAGGAAGTGGAGTCTTCTAATGTTACAAGTTCATCTAAATATGACTAGGATTCACAGGCTCTTGCTAAATCCACGCTAGCTGTCATACTTTGTGACACTTGGAGATGGATCTTAACATTTAAGTTATTTTTTTAAGATCGAACAAGCAAGAATTATTTTAATGTACCTGACACTACTGCCAAGAAATAATTTTTGCTTAAGAATTAAACTTCTACTGGGATTAGTTGCCGATTTAGCAAAACAAAAAAAGAGAGTTTACAATGCAGCCATTAGTGGTGTGATAGCATCCACAGATCGCGAACTTTAGCCAACAACAAGATGGCCACAGGTTTTGAAAAACCAGCGTGAAGAACATTCCAATATGAAAAATGACTTTAGTAGAATTTGCCTTAAGTATATCCAGTGACTTGTCTTTATTTATTGAAGGGTTCCAGTGGTTTAAATTCAACGTACATTCCAAATAGACCAAAATGTCTTAAGGGACAAGATGTTCAACACATGAGCCGATCACTCCGCGACCATTCTCTGTCGAGGGTTAGAATAGATGGAAACAAGAGTGTTATAAATCATTTAGAAACTCATGTATTGAAATAGCAACAGCTAAGTGTCTCTTTGTGTCGTACTCTTCGTCGACGGCACATCGTGACACAAAAGGAATATGGTAAACGCTTCTCGGCATTCGCTTTGCGTAGATATCATCTGACCATTCGTCGCTACATTTTCCGTTTCCGTGTCAACTTTATGTCTAAACCTTTACAAAAAAGCAATCCAAAGTGTTTCAAAGTGTCGCCGAAAACTACTGATTTACCTGCTTTGTGATAACCCGTCTGATATTTGCGGTGGGTATACGTTTTATCGGATACTGGCGCCAAACCGGGTACTACTGAAACATGCTGTACGTTTCCTGCCTAAAGAATGCAGGAATATTTTATCCAGAAAATGTGTTACTGTACTTCTACAATTGTGAACAACAAAGTAACTTTGAACATAGTAATACACTTAGTTCTGTCAGTATTACTTTAGGGTAATACTGTATTTTTTAGGTGATACACTGAGTGTGATTTTAAATACATCTTTTTGTCATAAAATACTGGCACCAAACCCTGTCATTACTTGTATATTGTTGTATCCGTCCATAGTTTTGACACAAAACCGAATAATTTCCGGTTGATCTTAAAGAAAATCCGACATATTGAACTTTTAACTATTAACAGAAACGCAGGGTTGTGTTTGGCAAAACTCAGCATTAATAGTTTAAATCTTGAAGATCGTTTTGAAGGTCAACCGCCTTCACCTGCAAAGTGATGTTTCCTTTTCAGCTATGTTTCGAGAATATCATCCGCACAGTCTGACCTTTTATGTTCTCACGGTTTGACTGGTCAAATAATGGAACCTCACATCAGAATCTCCTTCCAATCCCTGCGACCGCCGTTGACTTCGGCAGCGCGAAGGTCGCCATCAATAAAAAAGTGACAAACGCTTTCTAAAACCCCCCCACCCCCCTGCCCCCCAGTGCTGAATTCTTCATGTCAAAAGTGAACGTCACATGTTGTGAGTCCCGCTCAATAATTCACCACTACTCCATTACTTGCTCGGTTACTACGCCCTGTCAGTCATGATTTAGTGTAACATCTGCGTCATGTGAGAGTCGTCTCGAGGGGAAACAGAACTCTGCTGTCACTTCTGCACACGAGGGAGACCTTATAGACCGTTTCATCTGACAGAAGTCACCACCAAAACCTGTTCCCGAGGTTTAAGGTTGCTCGTTCCTCTTCACGCTTGGATGGTTTGAGGTACGGCGGGAGGCGACCGAGTGTGACAACTTGGTTTGGGATTGAAAGGCGTCGACGAATGGTCGCACGAAACAAAGCTGCTTCAGTGGTCCCTGGATTATCGCGGGAGTTGCCTTCGGATGAAAAAACCTGCCTGAGATGTAGTGAAAATTCAATGTTTCACTTGTATATATTAACAATGAGGTGACATCAACAACCCTCTCAGTGATGGGGACATGAAAAGCTCCTGTAACGCTTTGCCGCCCAGCCAACCAATCACATAGGAACATTGAATTTAAACAGTATTTTAGGGATAAATCTGCTGCTGCTGAATAAAGTAATGTGTAGAAAATAGGGCTGCACGATATATCGAAAAAACATCGATACTGCGATATTGGCCCGTGCGATATGCATATTGACAATTCGTGGGATCATTTATAATTTTGTATTGTATAAAACAAGCATTTCTTAAAAGCGCACTTTGACCAATCAGTGTCACGTTTTGTAAAGTTGTCAATTTGTACTTCTATGTCTCGTTGTCTTTAACGTCTCCGTCCGTCTATCAGCTGTGCGGCGCAGCTTGCTAGGCTCGGTTGCTGTGGCGACGCATCTTGCCGGCGCACTGACTTAGCGTGGCTCAGTAGATCCAGGCAGGCGCTCATCTCTTTCAACTCCCTTTGCTAAAGCAACCTATTGTAAGTACTTTTCATCTCGTCTCAGTTGTATTCAGCGTTTTTATAAGATTGCGGAACTTTAAAAAAAATGTAAACCTGTTTGTCTCTGCCGCATGCTAATGAGCTAAGTTGTTAGCGTCAGGTCATTTATAAACCATTATGTGTGCGTGTACAAGTAGGTGGGATTTATATATATATATTTTATATCGCGATGCGCTGGCGGCTCCTCTCTGATGTCGCTCAGTTTCCCGGGAAACCGACGCAAGGCCCTCACGACTGAGCGTTATAAGTGATATTTTTCTCCGATCATGTCGGCACCGTAGCGCGGAAATAAACCCCCTGACCTCCCCTACAGTACTCACGTCTGCCCGTGTACGCAGCAAAATCTTTAGGTGAAAGAAAGAAATATTGCATTAATATCCATGTAGCAATTCAAGAAGCCTATATCGAATATCGCACTTATTTCCAATATCCTGCAGCCCTAGTAGAAAGTAATTGCTTATTGTAAGGTCCAACATTTTTTTTTTTGCAAGAATATTGCTTTAGAAGTTTAACCTTTCACAACGTTGTGTCCAGTTTCCTCTTCAGCATATGTTGAATTTTGTCTTCCACGAGGTCAAGACCACCCCACTGCCGCGGGAACCCGACCCGGCGACGTTGTGCGACGATTTAACTTCATGTTTTCATCTGAGAGATAATTAAACACGGTCGCACTCGGCTGATTCCATCTCACGCAAATGTGCCGCTTCTGAGGATTCTCAGTTTTTTCCTGCCGAGAGTCGACTGATAACGCCGCCGCTTCATTGTGCTCGCGCACCAAACACGGCGACTCATTTAAAAAATACCAGCCATCATCAGAAACTCTTTCAGTTTCGCTGTACGGAAGATTTGTATCTCTTCCTGCCAGGTGAAGGATGTGATTCAGAAGTGTTTTTTAGTGGTGAAACGTCTATGCTAACTGCTAAATGTTATGCTAGTATTAGCATCTTTGACGGTAATCTTTGACAACCGTTCGCCAATTACTTCGTTTTAGAGTTTTATGAATTTAGTCTTTGACTTGAAGGTCTGGATGGGTTCTCAAACTTTTAATAGATAATAAATGTACAATAATCTACAAAACCTGCAGATGGAAACACATATATAACTTAACATCTTAAGACGTTTCTATTTGTTCAGGCTTTTCCTTGATTTTCTGGAACTCCTGTGTTGTTCTCAGTATTATCGTGATCTTTAAAATATATACTTTATTGAATATTGTTTTGATTGTTTAAGCGCTTTGTGATCCTGGTCTGGAAAAGCGCTATATAAATAAATATTACTTACTTACTTACTTACTTACAGTACATATGGTTGTGGGAAGTAGGGGATATAAAAATATTGATACACTTAAATAATGTAGTACTTCTTTTTCATGTTTCAATATGGATATTGAACAGTTCTGTGTTGATTCTTTTTTTTTAAATAAAAAAATACAAACAAAAGTTTATTTGCTTTCAAATCACATTTACATTTTTTTCATCATAATTATTTTATGGTTTATATTTCAAAAAATTATTTAGGGAATTCTCTAATTCTCTAATTTAAAAATGTATAATTCACATGCCAATATTTGCAGCCTTTGTTTACGTTTGCGTTGCAATTAAACCCCGGACCTCTAGATGGCAGCAATAATTACATCTTTGAAGCTAAAGGAACAACGAAATCCAGCGATATCCTGCTGATGACTGAGTACGAGAGGATACAGTCGGCTTTTAAAGCTGATGTTTGGACATATTTTGGTTTCAAAACAAATGAAAGCGGTTACGACTTCAGTCAAGAGTCATGTGGTCTGTAAATTCTACAACACCAGAGTCAAGTACTCGAAAATACTAGCAGCTGCTTCTATGAAGACTCAATAGTAGCAACTGTTACTATTCATTTGACGGTGAAGGTTTGACGAGGGGTCGATGAGATGGTGAGAATAAAGCGAGGATTAAAAGGTTTGGCTTCTGGCGCTTTCCGTTCGCTCGGCCACTGCAGGCGGACGCAGAAGTGTGTGACTCCATGGCGCTCTGCAGGGAGGTCGATTCAACAGTGACGACCTCCGATCAAACCGTGTCAGGCGTTATTACTCGTGTCGGCACCTTTAAAAGCTGCTAAAAGCCAAAGCTCAAAAGTCAGTGTCCCAAATCAGCTGTGACTGGTGACATAATAAACCGGGAGGATGTCAGGAGAGGCCTGTGCCGGGTCTACGTGGAACGAATAGTTTAGTTAAGGTGACCATATTCTCAATTCCTAAAAAGAGGACACGACTACGTGGAGAGGAGTTGGCAAAACATTTTGTTGAGTTTTTTTTCACGCTTCTTACTAGGGTTGTTATATAAATATTGATATGTCCATATGTTGTAGCAATATTCCACACCACTGTATCGATTTTCTTAATAAAGAAATTAATTGAATTTTTTTTTATCATTTTACCTTATTTTATGGGTTACAGTTCAATTACACAAAATAATTTGAATTTGAATTACAATTATCATGCAAATAGTCACAGCATTTTTTTCGTTTACGTGTTGCAATTAGACTTCCAGCCACTAGATGGCAGCAGTCATTACTCCAAAAGGAACAATGAAATCCTGCGAGATACTGGTGATGACTGAGGACAAGAGGATACAGTCGACTACAGCAGGTTTTAAAGTTGATGTTTGGAAATATTTTAGTTTCAAAACAAATGAAAGCAGTTACGACTTTGTCAAGAGTCATGTGGTCTGTAAATTCTGCAAACACCAGAGTCAAGTACTCAACAATACTACTAATATATCCTTCTTACAGTATCGCGATATAGCAGGATATCATGTATCGAGATACGATCATATCAACAGATTCTCGCCAGTACAAACCTCTAATTCTTTCTCAGTGAAATGCATATTCTGAATTCCTAAAATACACTTAACCAGTCCTCATATTCATTTATTTATATATTAAAAAAGCATCAAAGATTGCTCTTCCAGTCTAACAGATCTTAGAAATATTGAGGTAATAGATTATTTAGAATAAACTATCTGGTGTCAATTATATAAGAATATAAATAATCTCCAAGTATTTTGGAAAGTTTGTGCCTCAAAATAATCTTTTTTCTTATGGCTGATGCTAAAACAGTTTTAACAATTCCTCAAAACTATACAAAATAAAAAAATAAGCTTTATTTTTCCAAAGTCTTCTTTTTGTTGAAGAGTTCCTTCCCAGCTGTTGAGTACTTTGAAGTGATGATATAGTCTGTCAGTGACTATAGAATCTATCCTAGGATGCATAATGCAGTATAAGAAGCCATTACATGGTAGGTACATGAGTCGTGTACCCAGAGTAAGTGCCTGCTAAATATAGAAAGCAGGCAGTAGAACGCAGGTCTTCTACTGCAGCTGCAGCACAAAAAGATCTATATAATAAGTACATCAAATTACAACGCAGAGTGTGCGGTTCGGACCCCTGTCGTTGAGATCAAGAATGAGCTAGCTAGGCTAGCGAGGCAATGGAAGTAGAAGAATTAAATGATTAATGGGTAGAAACATGCACAAAAAGAGGACAAGTCTGGGTCAAAGAGGATGTGGTTTAATGGTTCTTGTTTGTCTGGGGTGTTCACAGGGGGTCTGAGCTTCTTCAGGCAGAACCACGAGAACCTGTGCGAGCACTCGCTGCATCTCCACGAAGGCGTGGACTACGGCGCCGCCGCTGGACCGCTACCTCAGGCCTTACCTTCCACGCCGGACATCGAGAACACGGAGCTGACGCCCATCCTGCCGGCGCTCTACCTGGGCAACGAGCACGACGCCGAGGACCTGCACCTGCTGCGGCGCTACAACATCGGCTACATCCTGAACGTGACCACCCACCTGCCGCTGTTCCACTACGACACGGGCTACTTCGTCTACAAGAGGCTGCCGGCCACGGACAGCAACAAGCAGAACCTGCGGCAGTACTTTGAGGAGGCGTTTGAGTTCATCGGTACGACAAGCGCAGAGTGACCCAAATAATGTTGCGATTGTTCGGGAAAATATAAAACACAAATCAACAGCTGGCGTTTTAGAGATAATGGAGATAGTTCAGCTGCTCACAAGGTCATGATGTATAGAAGTTAATCAGTGTATTCAATGGTTGAATTTAACATGTCAAAGGTTGACACTTTGACTTTGAAATGTTGTTTTTTTAAGCATTTTTTTTCTTCTAAATAATTGAATTTAATACTTCCTATATTGAAATGTCAAATGATTTATTCTAAAGATAGCGTTTTCTATTTTTATTTGATGGTGATATCAAACAATATTGAATTTAAAAGGCTACTTAGTAAAACTTTGGATTTATAAAAAATATTGGAATACAAACATCAAACTCTATGAAAAATACTAATTCATAATAATTTATTTTGAAAATATGAATCTTATATCCTAATTATAAAAAATATACAAACCATTGTATTACGAAAAATTATTCAGTGTTCAAAAATATATAATACTTATATATATTAAACATACTTATATGAAAATAGAATGAGTAAAATATGAATAAAACAGAAACAAAATAACTTGATACACTTAAACAACAATATTATTTATCACGTTTCATATCAATATTTAGCACTGTATATATATATATATATTTATAAATTAAAATTAAATAAAAATAAAAATACATACTTTACTTAAAAAAATAATAAAAACCATAATAAAACTATGATAAATATATTAACAAAAATAACTGTTACACAGTCAAAAACAAATAAACTTTATCCATAAAAGGCTCAACCAAACCCAAAAATATAAGTAATAAATTAATAAAAATGTAATATAATTGCAATGATAAATTAATAAACAACAACAACAAGAATAACCTGAACACATTGCAATACTTTTATTTTTTCGGTTTTTAGTTGATATTATTCAATAAAAGAAAATCAGAAATAAAAGAATAATACAATTAATAAAATAATAATAAACATATTAACAATGTTTTATGTTCCATTTAAACTGTTAAAAAAACAGTAAAGAATAATAGTCATTAAAGGCTCAGTCAAACCCCTGATCGTCGGGTCATATTGTAACAGAGATCATTTGGATGTCAGGAAGTCTAACATGCATCTGCTCCCTGCAGAGGAAGCACATCAAGCAGGTATGGGGCTCCTGATCCACTGCCAGGCCGGCGTCTCCCGCTCCGCCACCATCGTCATCGCCTACCTGATGAAGCACACGTGGATGACCATGACGGACGCCTACAAGTTCGTGAAGACCCGCCGGCCCATCATCTCCCCCAACCTCAACTTCATGGGCCAACTGTTGGAGTTCGAGGAGGACCTCAACAACGGCGTCACGCCTCGGATCCTCACGCCAAAGCTGAGCGGCGTGGAGACCCTGGTGTGACCCACATAAAGGGCACTTTCTGATTCACCACATGCTTTGTGTGGTGCCAACGCGGTCAGGTCAGTGGTCGCCAAAAAAATGTCCCCTCTTGTTTGGACGGGACCGCCAGGAGACGAGGACGCGTTTTTACTCGGGAAAGCTCCAGAGAAGATGGTGTGTTCTCTGAGGGGGAAACTGTCCAGCTCTCACTGTGGCACTCGGGCTGGGAAGATGAAAAAAAAAAAAAAAAAGACACTCTCGTGTGTAAATGTTCTATTTTTATACATGTGACCATGACAAGCCTGCGGAGGCTTACTGTGCAATAATCGCAGAGTGGAATGCAAATGTTTATCTGTATATATTGAGAACAAATAGTGAAACAGTTCCACCTCTTCGCCCCAAATGTTGATGTATTTTACTGTTTATTTTCATGCTGGAGGCTTTTCCATGTTTTATGTTTTCCAACCCGTCACTTGTTTTTTTTTTATTAGAGCTGTCGGTTAAATAGGTGTCAAGGTAGAGCAGTGACATGATTTTGCTCACCGTGACGCTGCAAATTAAATTTTAAAAAAAGATTGTTTGTAACTAAGAGCTTGGTTTCAGGAAGCTTTTAAAATCTCAGATGATTTATATGGAAATATATCAGAGACATCACAATATTTACAATATTAAGTGTTCAAAATTGTTTTTAATTGAATTGTTTTTTTTAATATTCAAATACATTTTCTTTTAATATTTTCAATTTTTAAACATTTATTTTTCACATAGAGTTTAATATTCTAATTCGAATATTTCAAAAATTGATTCATATTTTTAATTAGTAGTTTTTATAAATTCTGTATAATTTTCTTTTATAAAAGTGCCAACATTAGTTGTATTATTTGAATAAGAATAACAAACTATGTGTGAAATTTCTTTTTGAAAAGATATAGAATTTAGAAATAAAATAAAATAAAAACTGCATTTTAATAAATAAAAGCAACTTTTCAACAATTGTAATCTTAAATTCTACCAATTTGTTTGATGGCCATTATATACTATATATGTATTTTCATTTAATTTTTAC
Source organism: Callionymus lyra (assembly GCF_982586985.1). Lineage (NCBI taxonomy): Eukaryota > Metazoa > Chordata > Actinopteri > Syngnathiformes > Callionymidae > Callionymus > Callionymus lyra. Next base: position 10,740,446 of record NC_141830.1, read on the forward strand.
TGATGCTATTTAACAACGACTTCAAATCTATTACTCGCTTTACAACTTTTAAATATATTTTCCAAATTGTTTGCATTATTCGTGATAAGGAAGTTACTACATGCCAGTCAAATGATTCTTATACATAAAAATAAATAGATTCAATCATAAACTAAATCAATTGGTTTCTATGATGCTAACTAGCTATGCTAAAATTGTCGCTAGTAAAGTAAACGACAAGATAATACAACATATCCGTTACAACTTTTTTAAATCAAGTACTAATGTACTAATGCTTACATTTTGACAAGAACACACACATTAAAGTCCATCTTAAAAGAATATGTAGTAAAGAAATGAATCATTTAGCGTTACCAACCATGCTAATATATACTCGGCTACTTTCTGGTTCAATTATTTTATTTTATTTTTTTCTCTAGGTTTCTTTTCACTAATCTTGCCCAACAATGTGAACAAACAATTTGAGCCATTTGACTTATCCTGGATTAACGGACAGCCCTAATATAAAGACGAGTAGAAATACATGTACTTGCTGCAGACACGAACGTTTTCAAACAGGGCTTCTCCTCGCTTTTTCCTGTCGATGTCATTTTGCCGGATGTTTTCCATCTCTAGCTTCCCTTCTACCGTAGCAGGTTTTCTAACCGACACACTGAGCTGGCCGCTGTCACGTGCTGTTTTAGTGCCTCGATCAAAGCCTTAATTCAAGTGTCACCTCCGGGCCTGAGCATTGTTCATCACGTGCAGCCGCCCAGGTTCAATTCCCTGCCTGGACTCCTGAGCACACACAGAACAAGTTTTCCTATCTGGGTTTAAAAGAACAAGAGAAAACTATTTATTCAGTCGACTATGACGACGTTAGCTTTTTATCGTCGCCCTTTAGCCTATTACGATCCTTGATAACCCTTAGCTATGGACTATTTTTGGTCAGGAATCTTAAGCAAAACAGTTAATCTAACATTTTATTAGCTTAAAGCTAACTGCTAGCTTAGCATCGCGTATATTTGTCTGGACGACTCAAAAGGCGTTTCTGACCCAGAGTAAACAAAGCCATAAACAAAATTTATGAACAAGTATTTTCCTATTTGCATTATACACAATTTTAGTGTGTACTCGGGAAAAAAAAACTTCTACTCATCCATGTAGCTTCAGATAATTATGAAAAAAAAATCCAATCCAATTTTAAAATGTTAGCTTTAAGTTCTTAGTCGTAATCAGGGCCATTATAAAAACAAAACATTTTTTTCCTTAAAAAAGAAATAAATCAGCGAGATTTATAAAAATTAGCTTTACAAAAATTAGTTTTGAAATAATTGCATGTAAACACATGTGTGCTATACTTAGGTATTCCACTAGAGGGCAGTCGAACAAAAGTTTGTAGCATCAAACTCGATGAGTCAGCATCAAAAGCTAAAACATCAAAGTCCCAGAAAATAAATTAAAAACTATTTTCTTCCATTCAAACATTAAATATCCTAACTTTGTCTCGTTTAAAAGTCGATTTTTAGCTTGAAATCATCAAGAGCTAGTTACGAATTTTCGCTATGATTTACGCATCTTAAATGTGGATATCAGGTGAAAGTGAAGAATCCAGACTGAAGGTATAAAAAAAAGCCACAAGGCATAAATACTACTAATACAACTAATAATAAAACATTTTATGACGGAGAGACAATTAAATAATGACCCAAGTTACTTGAGTGAAAGACAGAAGAGAAAATAAAGACCCAATTCCGATATTTTACATAATTTTATGTACATTTTGATCATTTAAGTGTTTTATATTTAAATATGATTATTTTTATTTTAAACAATATTTACAAAATAAATTACGAGAGTCAAGAAACATCTACAAATTGTTAAAATAAAAGCTTTAAAATGACTAAAACACGTAAAGAAAAGAGACTTTTAACAAATGCCATGATGCGATAAAACTTAGCAAAAATGTTATTTAATCATATATCTTTTGTTTAAAGATTGTAAAATGTGCTTTAAACAACACATTCATAGCTTTGGGAAAGAAAACATTCATTTATTCATTTTTTAGTGTCACAAAAGTAAAAGTTGACGTGCTAATGGTTAGCATTACCAGCTCGCCAACATTTGTAACTCAATCCCATCTCCAAATAAAAAAACAAGTCCATCATCAAAACAAGTCACGTCGAGCGGACGAACGCTTCGGTAAATCCGACCCGACGTGGCGTCTCTTGCCGAGTGAACCCACCTCCTTCCAGAACATGGGGCTAAAAAGAATGACCGTGCTATGCAACCGTCACATGTTTGTTCATTTCCACTGCATGTTTGCAGCCTCAGAGCTTTGATATGTCGTTTCCTTTCACTTCTGTCGCGTCCATTCGGTGCTTCGAAACATCTGATATCAGAACCTGAGCCGATGTATAAATATGAGACGATGTTGGACCTGGATCTGCCGGTTCTGTTCGGTGACTGTACACGACTCTCTGGTGGGGAGTCCAAGCATGTGTCGGGGGTGAAGGTGGGACGGGACCCCGCGGTCGTCATGGTGCTGTCAATGTCTCCCGTAGAATCAACCGAGGCATCCGTTCTTTTCATGGATATCGGACGACGTGCACTCTTTACCTGTCGGCCTCTGCGTTGGGCTCGGAGGCTCCAGTCTGTGTGTCCAAGTATAAACAGTATGAAAAAAAAATATATATATATCTATTTTCTTTGAATGCATATATTCATGACTATTTTTGCACTGACCTACGGACAAAGGGATTTATTTTTTTTCTCCCCCCCCCCCCCACAAAAGGTGCTACTCTTGACGGAGGCCTTCTGCTCCCTCACCGTGTTGCATGACGCGAGGAACTTACCACAGGTTTTTGTCATCCCTCCGATCGAAGCACTGTCATTTTTGTAAAACCCCCGACTCGTGAGCTTTGAAATAAACAAGAAGGCTTCGACGACATTTGTGTTCATTCAGCCGCGCCGTCGTGTCGACACGTTTGAGATCAGGCACTGAATTATTAGTTCTGTTGATTATTATTGTCTGGAAGATCTTTTATTTTGAAAAAAAACCCTGTTTTTCTTTTAAATAACATTAGCATGTGACTCTTGAATAGTGAAAAATCCGTAAAACAAACTCACACATTGGTCTCCAAAAACCACACATAGACACAGACACACACGTACAGAACACCATCGTCAGCATACAATCAAACGTACACAGACATCTTGTCGTAACCAGTCCAGAGCTCTCGCCGAGTCAGCGTTACGTCGAGATGTATTTGTCATGCACTTTGTCGTTTTTTTTTTAAGGTCATGCTTATTGTTTTCTGTCCATGTTAACGTCGGACCCTGAATATCATTGTTGCATTGAACCGGCCCCCGGTACAAGAAGAGGTCGGGGGCCCTTGATCTAAGCTGCTTTAATGTCATTTATTTGTCCCTGTTTTTGTGTTTAAACCTGTCAAGACCCTTAAAAGTTGAGACTATTTTGGAGAAAAATAAATGGAAGCAACTTAATGAGTGAATCACAGCGAGACAGTGGCGACGAAAAACTTCCTTTTAAAGGCAGAAACCTCGAGCAGAACCGGTTTGTTCTGATGGGTTTTTTTTTTTATACCTATCCCCTCCTTTATTTTCCACATACTTATCTTTCCTCAGTTCATCTTTTTCTCAGTCCCTTTTATGTTTATATCTCTGTCTAATCTTGAACTGGTTTCACTGATATCATCTGGCTGCACTGCCACGCTCAATGACATCATAGCCAAATATATACCTTTACGCTCTTTATCTTTCTCCTACAAACTTTTGCCTTTATTTTAATACATAAGGAAAAGTAAAAATAAGTTGCAAAACAAAGTTCAATAACTTCCTAGTGTGTAGAACATTTCATATAATCTGAAAAAATACATTTAATCATCATAGAAAACTCAACCATAGGAGGCATTACATACCACACCCACCTTACTCATGGTGCCAACAAAATAGACTTCCCATGATGCCTTTCTTTCTACACACTTTCTAGTGACAGCCAATTCTTCTTCTTTTTTTATTTTCATTTTTATTGTTAGACTTGACACGATACCTAAACATCTTTGGAGAAAAACACAGAAATATATGACCTACAAGGAAACAAGTAAATTATTGACATGATGCAGTTCAAACTTTTTTCAATTAATAAATACACACAAAAATAACAAAATAAAAAATAATGCTAATGCCTTAATATACAAATAAAACTAAATTAAATTAAAATAAAAAAAAGTAAAAAGCTAAAAGATAAGGTGGGTGGAGAGAGATCAGACACAGTTATATAATGCTTGAGAAAAATTAAATAAAAACAAGATACATGCTGCGACAATATTATTCTGAGAGAGTGTCCAGAGATTCAAAACAAGTAATAAAAAAACACTTTATTTTAATTCTATGTCTATGTTGCTATGCCAACGTGATCGACAGCTTCGATTGGTTGGCTGGGCGGCAAAGCACTATGGGAGAGGGAGAGCGGTGTTGAGAAGGATGGCACCTCATATGTTGGGTTTGTTGATGTACATGTTGTTCATTTAAAGAATTTTTTTTTTTTCATGGGAGTGTTTTCTAAACGTAAGCCTGCAATAAACGAGCGAGCGCCCCTACTGTATCTCGATGACCTCGCCGGGGTCAGACGCGTCCTCGAGGTTCGCGTCGATCACGTCGACTTCATCTCACGCCCCTCGTTCTCTCCGATCTGGGCGTCCGTGGCCGCGATGACCCGCCTCAGCAGAAGCTTAAACAAGTGTCTATTAAAAAAAAAACCCACAGTGACATTTAAAGCCGCTCTTGAGCACAGAATCGTCTGGTTCCACTGAACCGTGTGTGACATCGCTGCCGGACCCGTGAGGCCTAAATTTACTCCCTCTGCGCAGGCGGCTGCTTTTTGTGAGTGTGTGTGGGGGTGTGTGTGTGTGTGTGTGGATGTGCTCCAGGGTCAAGATCCTTCCACGGAGACCGAAATAGTGGCGAGCGTTGTTTCTAATTACGAGTGGTGAGCGCCTCATTAATCCTCTGCTATCAGCGGCACCAGAATAGCGAGGACGTATCGGGTCGAGCTGACCAAGAGGAGGGTCCACCTGCTTCTCCACGGCTGTCAGGTCGATTCTTCTTCCACATTTGTTTCTCGCTTTTCGCCCCTCGGTTTCTCACATCCCTCGCTCTTCTCCCATCTTTCATTCATGCTCCTGTGCTCAGATGAGAGATGATGCGTTTAAGGAACTCCTACTTGTGTAGGACAGTGCGGCTCGTGGTTATGCTGTGATTGTAACAGTCACGTGATGGGGACGAATAATCACTGTTTCTATGCAACAAACTGCGTCAGACTTAGGATGACTATTTACTTGGTAAAAAATAGGTATAAATAATGATTGAGTCTGGATGTAAATATAGCATCAGGAATATGGAAAGCCAGGAGTTCCACAATTAGGATAAAATTGAAGAAATGAACGGCAAAAGAAGTAACAAAATATATCATAATATGCTTAAATGGATATAAATACACGTATCTAAATGAGTATAGGGAATCAAATACACACATAAATGTGTATAAAGAAAAGGAAATCAAATATATTCAAATTATATCTTCGCATTTATGAAAAGAAAGATAAAGCATTGACTGACAAATTGAAATTATTAGTTATAATAAGTTATTATTCTATGAAACTACACACAATTTTAATTGTTGAAATGATTTAATTGCATATATTTCATTTAAAGATTCTCAATATAAATCTTAAAGTAACTATGGAAAAACTAGTCAAGTATTTTAATTGTTTTTTTTTTGAGCCAAGAAACGAAAAAAAAAAAAAACAAGCCACAAGGTAGTTCTACTGCATCAGCAAAGGTTTCTCCCAGACAAAGATTTCAAAGCAGACTGGGGTTTCAAGATGTTCAAGATCTTTTGAAGAAACGTTGAGGACCGTAGACAATGGTTGGCCAAGTGAACTTGCAGATGAAACATCAAGCTTATTTCCCTTCGAAATCAGAAAGATGTCCAGCCCTGCCATCACCTTAGAACCGGCAGAAACCAGTGGGACCAGGTTCACCATCTACTGTCCAGAGAAGTCTGTCCAGAAGTGTCTTCATGGAAGACTTGCAGCCAAAAAGCCATTCCTCAGACATGGAAACAAGGCCAAGCGACTCAAGAAGAATAGGAACTGAGGTGCAGAAAAATGGCAGCAGATGCTCTGGACTGATGAATCAAAATTTGAAATATTTAGCGGCAGCAGAGGTTCCTTGCAAGTTTTGGGGCTACATTTCTGCAAATGGAGTTGAAGCTTTGGTCAGGATTAATGGTTTCAAGCTGAGAAATAAAGGCAGATACTTATCCATCAAGCAATACCATCAGGGAGCAAATGATTGGCCCAAAATCTATTCTGCAGCAGGTCATACAGCCAATGTGATATAGAAATATCTTCAGCGTAAAAAAGGAAAAGTCATCCTGGAAGTGATGGTGTGGCCCCCACAGAGCCCTGATCTCAACATCATGGAGTCTGTCTGGGATTACATTGAGAGACAGAAGGATTTGAGAAACATCTACAGAAGATCTGTGGTTAGTTCTCCAAGATGTTTGGAACAACCTTCCAGCCGAGGTCCTTCAACAACTGTGTGCAAGTGTATCTGGAAGAATTGATGCTGTTTTGAAGGCAAAGGGTGGTCACAACAAATATTGACTTGATTGACATTTCTCTTCTGTTCATTCACCGCATCCTGTCAATTGACGAAAATAAACTATTGACACTTCCATTTTTGAAAGAATTCTTAGTTTAGAGCATTTTTTTAACACCTGCCTAAAACTTTTGCACAGGACTGTGTGTCATGTGGCACCTGGACCAGGTGTTGTTAATCCTTGACCTGACGCCTACCGACCTGTCAATCATGCGTGCACGCAGCAACAACCAGACGTGCGTGTTGAAGTCTGAGTTCATTAACCTTCAGGAAGTCCGAGCCTCGGCCGCTCACAGTCTGGACGAACATCTGTCGGGTCGACGACCTTCACATGACATTTCTTCCTCCGCATCCTCCGTGACTTCTGCTGTCTTCTGCAAACGTTTGGGCGCCTGGTGTTTTTAATTCAGTGGAATGATGTAACGTCAACCTCCAGCCTCGCTGTGTTCGCACGCACGTGTGAGTCAAACAAGGCCAGTTATCAAACCAGCGTATCTGGAGCAGAAGAAAAGAAGAGACGCCGACTGACTCTGGGTCTGTTTGCAGCGTCTCTGCAGGTCAGACCAACAGACGTGTTCGTCCCTGAGCGGCAGCTTTGAATCAAACCTTTGTGTGACCATGAAGTAAATAACAATATAATTCATTTATCTTTAATCATGTGTTTAAAATCTTTACCTTTTTTTTTTAAATTTTAAATCGAATAACTTCAAATTTAAACCATTTTTAACGTGTTTAATTGTTTATAATATTTATCTTTATTTTATTTTTAAATCTAATTAACTTTACATACAAACCATTTTTTAATGTAAGTAAGTAATATTTATTTATATAGCGCTTTTCGAGACCAGGGTCACAAAGCGCTTAGACAATCAAAACAATACTCAAAAAAGTACATACTTTAAAGATCAAGATAATACTGAGAACAACACAGGAGTTTGAGAAATTCAAGGAAAAGCCTGAACAAATAGAAACGTCTTAAGATGTTTCTTAAAGGAGTCAGTAGATCATCAAGCGCAAAGAGGGAGGAAGATCGTTCCAAAGCTTAGGAGCAACAGCCTGAAAAGATTTCTCTCCTCTGGTCCTGAGCCGTGTGCGAGGAACCATAAGTTGATTCTGATCCACAGACCTCAGAGCCCGAGCTGGGGTGTAAGGCTGGATCAGATCAGTGATGTAAGGAGGAGCCTGACCATGAATAGATCTGAAAGTAAGAACCAGAATTTTAAAGTTGATCCTGAAAGAAACTGGAAGCCAGTGAAGAGTTTTAAGGACCGGAGAGATGTGAGTTCTTCTACTAGAGCGGGTCAGAATTCTCGCTGCAGAGTTCTGAATCAACTGCAGGCGAGACAGATCCTTCTTGTTAAGACATGAAAACAAACTGTTACAATAGTCCAGACGAGAAGAAACAAACGCATGGATTACAAGCTCCAGATCATGTTCCGACAACATTTTCCTAAGTTTAGAGATTTTTCTCAGTTGAAGGAAACAGTTTCTGGTCAGTTTTCTGCAGTGTTGAACTAGAGACATGTCTTTATCAAATACAACACCCAGGTTTCTCAGGCTCAGTTTGACAGACTGACCTAAGTCACCCAAGTACTGACTCAACCCTGGAATCTTATCATCAGGAGCAATCACCAGTGTTTTAGTTTTGTCCACATTTAGCTGTAGAGTGTTTTCACTCAGCCATTGTTTGATTTCTAGCAAACAATTGACTAAGCTGTTCAGCCTCTGGGGCTCAGTTGGATCAAAAGAGCAGTAGAGCTGGATGTCATCAGTAAAAATGTGATAAGAAACATCTGGAAATCTCTGAATGATTTTACCGAGGGGAATCAAGTACAGCAAAAACAATAAAGGACCCAGAACAGAACCTTGAGGGACTCCACACAACAGATCTGCCGATTCAGACCTCATTTGATTGGCAGATACACTAAAACTGCGCACAGAAAGGTAAGATGAGAACCATTCTAACACAGACCCAGACAGTCCCACTTCATCCCTCAGTCTTCTCAGCAGGATCTGGTGATCAACTGTGTCAAAGGCTGAGGACAAATGAGGATAAATGTGTACAATTATTTACAATATTTATCTTTATTTTATTTTTAACTCTAATTAACTTTACATTCAAACCATTTTTTAATGTGTTAAATTCATTATAATATTTATCGTTATTTTATTTTAAATGTTATTAACTTTACATTCAAACCATTTTTAATTTCTTTAAATGTTTATAATAATAATCTATATTTTTTATTTTAAATGTAATTAACTTTACATTTACACCATTTTTTATCTGTTTAATTGTTTATATTATTTATCTTTATTTTAAATCTAATTAACTTTACATTTAAACCATTTTTTACGTGTTAAATTATTTATAATATTTATCTTTATTTTATTTTAAAATGTAATTAACTTCACATTCAAACTGTTTTGTTTTAGGCATTTTCTTAATCATATTTGTTTTTCTTTTCATTTTAAATTTAATTAAGTTTACATTTAAATACTTTCCTTTAATGTGTTTTATTGCTCATAATATTTGTCTTTCTTTTATTTTTAAATGTTTTAACGTGATTATTTCCTATTTTATTTTTATTTGTAGATATATATGTATGTTCTTATTTTTTATCTTTCTTTTGGTGTTTAGTCCTGTCCTCTTTTTTTGTTTTTATCTTCCTTCAATTTATCAATTTTTGCCTTTTGTTGTAATGTATTTAGTTTAATGAATAATCTTTTGTTTAATTTTATATAATAACGTTCTACAATGTTTTTCTAGATTTGTCATTCATAATTATTATGAAGCTGTACTGTCCTAATTGTATTATGATTAAAACAACACAAATGGTTCAAATATTGACTTCTGACCAACATACATTAACATGTAAACACTGGTCACATGACCTTGTACTGTAGCAGTTTGAGTCATGGATGTTTAAATACCATATACTTCTGTTCATGTGGCCTCAGAGCAACATATGGCCGACTGTCTTCACACTGTGCTCGCAGCTTCGACTCGACCGGACCTCCAAACCTGTGCGGCGAGAAGCTCCTCTTCTTCCTCATCCACGTCTTTTATTTTCCCATCGCTTGTTTCTCTGCTGCCGTGCTCCGGCGTGTGAAGCCGACCATGACCTCATTTTTCTTACTCCGTCTTCACGGCTTCTCTCCATCTTCCCCGCGTGTCACGCTCTCACGTGCAGGACGACAAAGAGAAGACAAGAAGAAGAATTCCTGTTTGAAAAGATCACACGTGTGAGCAGTAAAAACATTCTTGTGGAGTCTGTGAGGAAGATCTGAGATCCATGCGCAGATGGAACACCTGGAGATAACAGTGTGTGACGGACTGTTTCTCTTCGACCTACACTTTGTACTTCAAATTTGAACCATTCAAACTTGTAACAAACCGTTCCCTAAATGCTGGCTATATTCTAGTTTTCTTTTATCTCTTCAACTCTTTCTTCTATTCCTCTTTTTCTACCCTTCTTTTCCTCGTTTACTTGAATGATCAAACTCTTCAACTCGTGTTTAATCTCCTTCCCCTTGACCTTCAGGTTCATTCATCTACTTTTTTGTCTACTTCTACTTCACTACTACTTTTACTACAAATTCTACTTCTACTACTAATTCTACTACCTATACTTCTACTACTACGGTTACTATTACTTCTATTTCTACGATTAATTCTACTTCTTCTAATAATACTAATTCTTCTTCTTGTACTAATTTTACTACTTATACTAGCACTTTTACTATTATACTTCTACCATTTATTCTACTACAAATTCGACTACTGCTTCTACTTCTGTTACTTCTACTGCTACTACTACTTTTCTATTACGTCTACTACTACATCTAATTCTACTACTTCTACTCCTACTACTGCTTTTACTACAAATTCCACTTATACTACTACTACTTCTACTACAAATTCTTCTTCTACTTCTACTTCTTTTACTAGTACTTCTTCTTCTAATACCTATTCTACTACTTATACTTCTACTACTACATTTACTATGACTTATACTTCTACTACTACATTTACTATGACTTATACTTATACTACTAATTCTACTACTTATTCTACTCCTACTACTACTTCTACTACTTCTTCTACTTTTACTTCTACTACAAACTAATTTACAGATTCTCAATATAAATCTTAAAGTAACTATGCAAAAACTAGTCATGATGTCATTTTTAATTGTCTTCTATGCCTACTACTATCTCTACTACAAATTCTACTTCTACTACTACTTCAACTACTTATACTCCTTCTACTTCTATGTTTTCAAGTGTCTTTTTGGATGAAGATGAAAACAACTGAGCTTCAGTCACTACTGAAAAATTAACAAACATTTTTGTCGCTTACTCTAAAAAAAGAACAGATTGTTATTGTAGCATCACCGTTGCTAAGTCAAGTTAGCACGACCAACAGATCCCCATTGTTAAGCCCAACAAAGGAGCTTTTTTTTCACTAGATCAAATGTTTCTCGGGGTCCACTGAAACAACAGTTCACGTTTCAGGACGATCAGATTATCGTCCTCTGCTCTCCTTCACGACTTGGTGTGAAAAGTTCAGAGCCCTCAATAACAAGTCTGGGTTATAATTATCTTCTGGCCTTTCAGTCAGGCATGCAGGAGCGTTCGTGGAGCTTCACGCTCGCCTCATAATAACTCCTGCTAAATTAGCTTGTCAGGACAGAGCGTTGCGGTGTAAACTTCTGCTGCCAGAGCAGGTGAAACAGGATCTCCAGGTCAATTACCTTCACAAACAACAGCTGAGGACTTTAATAAAAGCTGGGATCACGGTGCCCCCGATTTTCTCGCTCGCCGTCGTTCCGGCTCGTCGACCGAAAAACTCATCAGCCGCTGAAATCTGGTTATTTTGTCGACGCGAACACGCGCTCAAGGACGGGCGGGAGGGACAAAAGGGAGATGTTCTCCATGGTAACTCAAGACCTTGTCCTTGAAGCGCCTGAGAGTACTTTGGTTTAGTTCACTGCAGGTAGATTTCTACTCGCGCCGAGCGAGAGAAAAAGAAAAAGCTGGTCGAAAATGCAACATTTGTTTGGGAGCTTCTCGTGTGGCGTTCCTCAAGGCTCTATCCTGGGCACTAGAGAACTTTAAGGTCAAGCTTATGGCTCCCCAATGCCAAACTGTTCCAAGTCTTCGTTCTGGACCCTCAGCAGCCACTTCACGATGAAGGCCACACAATGGCTCGACGTGACTCACAAATTAAGTGACTGAACCTGAAATGAAAAAACGTTATCTGATCAGAATCTGCCTATCAAGGTAATTCTCGATGAGGTTCTGAAATTTGTTTTAAAAGTGACTTTGAGCTTCTGTCGTCACTTCAGGCTTTCCCCCCTTTTTTCCTCTCGGAATGAAAAAAAAAAAAAACTGGAGCTGAATCAGGACTTTTATAAATAGACTGAGATAACAAGACTGTTCTGCTCAGTGAAGCTGCTGAAGTTCCCTCCAGCCACACATCCACTCGCACACACACTTGTACACACACGCACACACACACACTTGTACACACAGGAACACAGTAGCCGTGTGAAAAATCTCTGCTGCACCCTTGTGGCCAATGTGCGTATTGCAATGACTTTACAGGAACAGCCGGCTACATCAGATCAGCATTTGTCCCAGCTAGCCAGGGTGACATGTGGGAATAATTATTTGGAGTACTAAGAAAAAAACTTTTTACACATATTTTCACTGTAAAAAAATAAGATTAATATAAAATGAATTGATCAAGTGTTTTAAAGCTGTCTTAAACATATCATACTGAACAGTTTAATTGAGATACATTTTTATTGGATTAATAATTCCCGAGTTAAAAAAACTGACCTTATTCTAAAAAATATAATCACTTTAAAAATGACTTACTTAGATGATTAAAAATAGCAAAATAGCAGCAAAACGATGCTTCGATTAATTTCGATTAATCAAACGAGAGTTACTCTAATTTAATTCCCGATCATTCAGATTAATTGATAAATTGTCAATATGAGAAATCAAATGCACATTGGAAAAATAATACTCCTTATTCAGCTTTTCGTAAAGCTATACTATCAAGAACAAATAGATTGTATTTGTTCATTTATTTAATCTCAGAGTTAATTAATTTCATGTTCGATATATTAGATGTTTGACACATACGTGATAAATTGAATAGAATCAGTGAACATTCTATTCTCTCTATTCTCATCTGACAAACTTTGCTAAACCTGCGAGGAAAACCTTTACAATATTAACTTTGATTAATTAATCGATATGAACGATTAATTATATTTTTACAAACCGTATTTTCTTTAAAGCATAAACACGTACATTAGTTGATCATAGGACATATTTATTGGTTTATTGACATCCTGGACAGAAAGTCCAGTGTGAAACTGTTTAATCACGATTAATTCTGACAGATTAATCTCTGATTTAGCCACCGCGGCGATCTTCTAGCTTCACTGTGGCGCTCTGTGTGCGTTTATCTGGGTCTTAATCCGTGGATCTCAGGATGATCTTGGCGTCTAAACTCGATGACTTTAAGCAGAAGTTTGCATCAGCAGCGGTCACTCCTGTGGCCTTCTGCTGTGAGTAATGTATGTTTATGAGATTCTGCTCTAAAGCTGTCACTGTCCAGATAACCTCTTCCCTCCTCTCCCTCTGTGTGTTATTGTAGAGTGTGTATTATTGTAGAGTGTGTATTATTGTAGAGTGTGTATTATTGTAGAGTGTGTGTGTTGATGCGAGAGGCAGGACAGGGCGACTCTGCAGGACGCTGCGATGCGCAATAAAAGTGTCATTTTTCACCTCCTTTATAAACAGGCTGTAATGTTGAGATGAGCCATTGCCTATTATGGGATGGGGCCCAGCCTGACATATCAATAAACAGAGCGGGCCGACCCTGGAGCAGCCAATGGAGAGCGTGTTTTAACAAGGGGTTGTTGGGGGTCTGGAGAAGCTCGGCCCGTGGAAACGCAGGTAGATGATGTTGGTGTTATGGTTGAGCCTGGGAACAGACTCGCTCCGACACTTATCAAACCGTCTGCTGGAGCACAAACTCTGCGTCCGGGCAGAGGTTTGGATCATGAATACTACGCAGGTTATGGTGTGATGGGACAGCTTTATTGCCCTGACAAACTCCATATCTCAGGAGGACGAGGGAGACTTTCTCCGCCTCGGAGAAGAAACTTTCCCCTCGTTGTTTGACTTTTGATTTTTACCAGGAGAGAAACTTTAAATTGAATAACTTGCCTGTCCCATGAAAAATTAATCTAAATTAACAGGAATATTAACTTTTATCAAACACAAACTTGAAAAAACCCAACATATATATATATATCTATATATATATATACAGTAATATAAGTATCAACTGATTCAATTTATTTTATATGTTTATTTTAACAAATACCATTCTGTTCGTTAGAAAGTTTAAATATGAACCAGTATGAATAACCGCTTTAAGTTGAGATGTACGCATCTAATTATTATCAAAAGAATAGTGTTTTTATAAATGGTTCATTCATCTTAAAGTTTTATGTTATGCAATTTTTCCATCCGTCAAATTTAATAGTTTTTTAATTAAAGAGCAACACACGCGACTTTACCTTTTTTTCCAAAAAACTTTGTGGGTTTAAATTTAAATATGTAAATAAATAGTGGAACATTTTCTTTCTTCAGGTTAAATAGTTAAATATGACTTATTCACTGTGTGTGGCCAGACAATGATGATTTGGTCCCAATAAAGTAATTTCAAAGCAGCCAGAGAAACAGCGTCAATAGAAAGATAAGCATAATACATTTTTTTAAAGAAAAAACTCAGGTTCTCTGCTGAGATTCTGCTGCTACAAAAGATAAACTCTAGGTCAGGTTAAAAAAGTTAAAAAGTGCGCCCTCCTGTGTACAATATGAGAAATGCAGCAGCTGTTGAGTGACGATCACATTAAATCCCGTTTCAAAATCATTACTACTACTATAAAAAAAGTACTATAAAAGTAGATTTCTAGGTTGTCGTTGCAGTATTTCATGCTTAGTACAAACCTTCAACCCCAACTAGTGCAACAACTTCGTGCTTCAATCACCAATTATTGATCATATTAACCTTTTCTTTTTTTTTAATATGCATTTATTTTCTTCCATATGTTCACTAACAATAAGTTTAATTTTAATCAGTTATTTTAATGATGCTCTTTACTTAACAAACTACTCTGCAGCTACCAAACAGGCAGGGACAATTATCCGACACTAGGTGGAGCCAGAAACACCATTTTAAATTCTACTGATTAGGATTTTAAAGTGATACATCACTAATTTCTCTCATTTTCTACTCACCCTTGTGTCAACTAAGCGTTAGAATTATTTTCAGAGTAAACTGTACTAAACTACTTATTTTTAGAGTTAAAGGCAAAAATGTATGTTCATTTTAATGTAATCTCCGTCCAAAAAGACACTTGAAAACCTCGTAATACCTCCACACAGTGCGTCTCTCGGCTCCTCCGGGGACAAAAGACCACTAACATTAGCTTCATGAAACACTATCGTTGTTATCTGAGCCCCTTAGATCAATTTTTTGAAGCGACATGCTCATGTTTAAATAGGGTTACCTTCTGAGCTACCCTTTACTAACGGTGCTCCTACCCTTCAAACACAACTCGTGGTGATGGAAACGGAAACAAGGAGCTGGATCGTCGGCCAGACACTTGGTAACCAAACTCGATAAGGTCGACTTCTCTTGGAGGTTTTTTTTGTCGACAAGTTAGGCCCGGCTCGCTGCTGGGACCGACTTTAGGATTGTAAAAAATCCAACAGAGCAGCAGAACACGTGTGTTTTTTACTATGTTGACACTGTTGCTCTCTGGTTTGTGTTAAAGGTGACGCACACCCCGGCCCACTGTAAACTCAGGTTTAATCCGATGGACGCCCCGGGGTTCACGTCGACGGAGCGGCAGCGGTCGTGTCGAAGGAGTGACACTGTGGCACATCTGCTTCTCTCGCTCTTATTAAACTCGTCTTTGTTCCTTATGCGTTTCCCACTCCGCCTCTGCTTGCTGCTCCACATCCCCGGGACCCTCGCCGGGCTTGTAAAGTAGCTTTAATAGAGAGGAGGATAAATCTTCCGCTGACACACTCCAGTCGAGGCCGGTGTGTGTTCACAAGTGAACCTCTGGGCTGTAAAACCAGGACCTCCGAGGCCTCGCTGCCCTCGCCGAGTCCCGCTGGCATTACTGCGAGACCCCACACCCGAAATACACACCGCGCTGACCACCAAACACGGGCATGGCTGAACCCTCACGCTGGCGGGGGCTGTTTAAAAGACCATCACAGGCAGCTTTTTATTACATTATGACCTCTTTTTCCAGCCGAAATTTAATTTTAGACAGGAATTTAATTTTCTTTTTACTGTGATTTTATTCTACGAAAGCGGCGCGAAAGTGAGACTAGAGGAGTCTCCATGCCAAACTTCCTCCTCACTCCTCGTTTTACTTCACTAACACTTTATAATAGACGTGCCCAAAAGCCAAAGCACTTCCAAAAAAGTCAATTAAAGTAGAGAATTCGGCTCTTCAGTGTTGAGAAACAAAGACTTCATCATCTGGCACTGAAGCTTCTCTTCTAATGGTCGCTTTTTGCTTGATTAAAAATCCCTTTTTGCAATTATATAGTTCGAGCTCTTAAATCACTAAAATGGTTCCAATTACTGTTAACTTTTTAAACAACTTTCAACTGCTTTAAATGTTGTTTAAAATCACTATTAACCAGACGAGGGCAAGTCAAGTTTAAAAGGGACAAAGAAAATTTTATATAATGAGAAAATGACCAAGAAAGTAAAAGAAAATGAAGATTATTTTATTGTATATAGTTTCATTTTATTTAAAACAAATAAATAAAATAATGTAAATATGATAATTAAAAAAAAATAATTAAAAAAAATAAAATAAAAAATAAATAAAACTTAGTCTTAAAAATGGATTACTTATATTTAGAGTTGAACTTGTAACAAATAATATAATAAAAAAAATAGCTTCAGAAACATTTTGTTGTGATTTATACTGTACTATTTTTTTTTAACTCTTCATGAGGGCCACATAAATGCAACGAAAAGAGCCGCATGTGGCCCCCGGGCCGCACTTTACCCAGGTCTGGTCTAAATAGATTTAATTTACTTTAATACAGAAAGTAACACAATGAAAGCGAAAATAAAATGTATTGCATAGACCTTAAACATTTTTAAAAAAATAAGGTATTTGTAATTATTAAAATTGGAATTATTGTTTATGGTTTTGTGACGTAATTTATACAGATTGAATTTGGAAATTGTAAAAAAAAAAAATTTTGATTCATGTTTATAACATTATTTAAATATATTATATATAAAATGCAACTAAGTTTAAGTCATGGCGCCACAATATGAACTAAATAAAGTTTGGGAAACAACTTAGCGACTTTAATAATAATTTTAAAAAGCAATATAATCTAACGTTTTATGAGCAAGATTCCCAGAATCCTTTGCACCTATACCCATGACAGAGATGGTTTCTCCTCTCGCTTACCAGGGATGTGAAAGAATAAATCATTATTTCTCGGTGTCAAAACCCATCAGCACCACGAGCCTCCATGTGGTGGCGCTGCGGAGTCTCCGGCCGCTCTGCTAGAGTTACACTTTAATGGCAAGATAAATGGTTTTCAACTGTTAAAACAACAGCTCAGGCTGACTGGCGGCTGAACTGCAGGCTGCAAACGTCTCTTGGACGGCGGCTAGAATAATGGAATGATAGATTTAACAGGCCCGGCTCCCAAATTAATAATTCTGTTCCACCTCGGAGCTCGTATCGGATCTGTCAAATAGTTTTAACAGCTCCTCCAACGCCACCTCTTTTTTCCATTTTTTTTGCTCCACGTGAAGTTTCCACGGCAGCTGCAGTCGTTTACGTCCGCGCTGACACGGCGGCTGCAGCAGCGGATCAGACACGATGAAGTCGTTTCTCCGGGATAAACCTCGGATTCCGTACAATAGCTGATAAAACGCTTTCTGACTTTATATCGAGTGGAAAATCCTGATGCCGAGCGATGGATCACGGGCTTGATGTTAACACAAATGTCTGTGTGTTCTGGTGATTTGTGGAGCGTTTCAGCAGAAGATCGTGAAGAAATAAAACATGATACAAAGAAGTGTGTCGGGGAGAGATTTGCTAACACGCCGCCGCCACCGGGGCCTAGCTTAGCTTAGCTTAGATTAGAGCGCGTTCAGGGGACACCCTGGACAGCACTTCCGGACATACATTGACTGTATGTTTTTTGAAATGTGGGAGGAAACCAGAAGAAAACTTTTGACAAACTTAAAACCGAAAGTAAAAAAAAAGTATGTTAATGATTAGCTTCTTTAGCAGTTAGCATAGCTATGATTCAAAATGTCTGGCCCTTGTGCGAATGTAGGCGAGGATACCTGGTCAAAAGTTCTTAAAATAAAATAATTAATCAAAAAGAACAACATGTCGTTCCTAATTACGACATATTTAATTGAAATTGGATCCAAAATGTCTCGTAACAAAACATCTACCTGCCATAATAGCATCGTAGCTTAGCTTAACATAGCCAGTTAGCAAAAGTTCTCATGATATCCATATATAAATCAAATTAAATTCATATATTTATATATTTAATAGGGATGTCACTTTCATTAAATGAATAGTAATAATAATAAATAAAAATGCGACAGTCAGAGAACATGATCATTTGTACGTTTTGTAAAAAAGATTTATCTAAACAACAAAACTGCTCCGGCTTGACATGTAATTTAAACGCCAAACTCTTCAGGAAAAGTTTCTCTGTTATTGTTGCGAGTTCGTCTGCACAGAACTTGAGAAACTCAACTTAATTGCTGGCGATTGCAAGGGTTTGAAACAGCATCGGATGCAACTTTAAAGCTACCTTTGCGAACTAGAGTTTATATTGTAGCTCAAGATCCTGTAGCTTTTGATTTCAACCACCAATAAACACTTGTATTTCAAATCTTCTCTTTTAGTGTATTTATTTGATCAAACACGCACTAAAGTTTTTTAACATGCTCGATTTAAAATTCATTTTTTGGGGACCTTGAGTCCATCTGCGATTAAAATAAAATAAAAACAAAGCTTCAGAAACACCCGTGAGATTAAAATGCGAATCCTGAAATTAATACGATTTTTTAATCATATGGTAGCGATTAATTTAAGTCTTAAAAATGAAATTGTTATATTTAGAGTTGAACTTGTAATGAATAACAAAATAAAAACAGCTGCAGAAAAGCATGAGACTAAAATGTGATTAATTAGACTAAATAATTGCGAATCCTGAATTTAATTAAATTAATTAATCGCTTGAAAGCGTTTAGAAACACATTAAAATGCGATTAATTAGATTAATAAATTAAGAATCCTGAAATAAACAAGTTTACATTTTTGTATCCGCTTGACAGTGATTTATTGTCGATTATTCTGCAGAATAATTTAAGGAAAAGAAAGAAAAGCTTTTGCTAATTTAAACTGTGGATCTCTCAGGCATCGCTAGTCGATCGACGCACGATAGAGAGCCTGGCGTCTGATTGGCTGTTACAAACTGTACCAGGTTTATTATCTGACGTCGGCCTCACATAGTTACAGTCGAATATCATCCTGGAGGTGATTCTGGTGTAACGGCCCATGTGGGCTCCTGGGGGGCCCGGCCCCCTCTTCATCGCGCTGGGTGGCAGGGCTGGCGAGGGCCCTCCACGGCTTTACTCCTGCGCCGTGTTAATGGACTTACTTAACTCTCCGGTCCCGACTTGTGTTTTCCAATGAATTAAAACGTCAGGAGCAACAAATCAGGGACCGGGTCATGTGGTTACCGGAGGAGGGGGGTGCGAGGGTTTGGGGGGGTGGTGGGGGGGGGGGCACAGCTGGAGCTGCTGTGCTTAATGGTTTGTTCCCCAGACGAAACCAGAGCCTCAAACTTGACCTGTTATACGAGTGCCGTCTAATCCCCTCCCACTGACCAACGTTAGCGTGGACCAAGTTAGCTTTAGATGAAGTAATGGTCGCATCGGAATTTCCATATTCCAGCATCTGATACTTTTGTCCACCTGACGTCAGGACACCTGAGACCAGAGCGTTCTGCAGGGATTATACATATATAAGTCTGTGTTTTTTTTTATTTCAGCTCATTAAAACTAAAAATAAGCGTTGAGTTCATTTAGACAACAAGCAGCCGGAGAGATTGGGTTTTGTTTGGCACGACACGACCATAGCTAAGACTTTAGAAAACCCAGAGGGATGGATCGCTTTCTCCAGGGTTGACGCTCAGGCTGCAGGTGGACCCCGAGAGCGAGGTCTTCGTTCATCTCCAGGACCAGAGTTAATGTAGGAGAGTGTATCAGTGCCATCGGGATATTGAATCTAACGTTACAAATATTGAAACTTTCAGCTATTCTATTAAGAAGTTGAATTATTTGTATTGAATTCAATAATTTGTATAGTAAATGGTTTAGATTCCTTTTAATAATCAAATACAAAAATTGCAATATTTTCAAAACAAATTCATAGTTAATAATTCCAATACGTTTTTTCTTCCATAGCCACTTTGAATTCAATAGAAAAATGTCTGCACTAATATACCAACTTTTATATTGAATTTAAAAGGGTATCAACTCATATATTGATTTCAGAACATTTATTTTGGAATTATAATATCAAACGATATGTGTAAAAACAATTATTAATATTAAAAACGAAAAAAGAAACAAATATTAACAAATAGAAAAATAAAATAGAAATAATAAATGTAATTATTCCATAGAAAAAATGGAAATTATGATATTCAACTATAAAAAAAACAACAACATTAGAATAAAAAGTAAATTCGAATTCAACCATTTAATATATTGATGGCACTGATTTACTTCTAAACTACTGGTTACTGTTTAATTATATAACCTTTTTTTTGTTTGGGAGAGAAAAAAAACATCACCAAAAATATAGGAAGAAATAGTATAATTATACAGTAAATGGAATAAAATGCTTTTTTTTATTAAAGAAAAAGGTTTTAAAGGTAGATTAATGATTTTAAAACTAAAAAGATATGGGGAATATAATAGAGAGAATATAATATATGGAAAACAAAACAAAAAGTAAAAACAGTGATCAAGACCAATTAACTAAATAAAACCTTTGAAAGCAGTGAAAAGCGGTTTGAGTATAAGCAAAATACAAGTATTTTCTACTTACTACAGAAAGATTGATTCAAATTGTCACACAACACACAAATACCAAATAAAAAAATATACAGTATATACAAGAAAACAAGAATGAAAAAAATGGGGCTAATATGAAAAAGGCAACAGCAATAATTGATTATTAATTAAAATTCATTTATTCTTATTTTATTTATATGTTAATATCCTCAATTGACAATGATTCTTAATTTTATTTGGCTTTTTTTTTTTAAAAACCCATTGAACTGTTGATCAAAGACTCAAGTGTGTCAGTAAATAAACCCAGAGTGTGTTCATTTAGTGCAGCAATAAGAATCAACAGCGTCCAGCTGTGGCTGTGAAACACACGCTTGGACGTCCTGATGTTTCCTCCCAAGAAAACGGGCCTAAAAACAGCAACCTTCCCAGCGGAGCTGATGATGATGATGATGATGATGATGATGACGATTATTATTATACTGCGTAAACAGCTAAAAGGGCCAAGATGTTGTTTCATCCCCGGGCCTGGGGAGACGTCCCGCCAGAAGGAGGTTAACAAAGACAGGAAGATTAAATAATACATCCATCACGCCGCCGGAGGAGCCGGGGCCAAGTTCATGTCAAACCCATAACAAGCAGAGGATCCTCGGACCCCGGCCCCGCTTCCCCGCTCGCACGTCACACTCCGCTGGAAATCTACGCAGAGGATGTATTGATCGGACTGCTGCTTCCTTTCTCACAAGCTCACAAACATCACAGACGGCCGCGCAAAACAAACCCCCCAGACCCATAAAACAAAATAATAAACTCGCCGCCTGCCAAAATAATCCGGGTTTGCTTTGTGTGCGTCGGTGCTTTTGTGTGCGTGCAGCTTGTGCTAATGGACTCTTATTTGTTTCCTGTCTTAGAGGATGGAAATAGAATGTGTGTGTGTGTGTACTACTTATGATAGAACAGTGACCTTTGACCTCTTTTCTTGTTGACATTGTGCTGCACTTGACCCGTGGTAACCTGTTGATCATGTTTACATATTTTTAATGGGCTGTGATTTCTCTCAATTCAACCTCAATCTTCGATCAAATGTGTTTGTTTTAGTAGTAGTTTTGCTTCAAAGGAAAGAGAATGACAAAAAAAAGAAGTTAGGATTAGATTCAATTAAAGTGTAGCTCCATCTGGCTTCAGTAAGGGTTTGAAGGATTTGACAAGTGTCTAAATATTTCAACATTTTTTTAATTTCATAGCCGTTTCAGTATAAAAATGTCGACACTCATAAACCAAAATGTTTGTATTGAATTTAAAAGGCTGTACATTAACAAATATTTAGTTTAGAAAATGTGTTTTTGGATTATTGCAGTATATAAGTGTATACAACTCTGGAAAATATTTTAAAGATCTTAATATAAAAATGATGAATTTAATTATTCAATAAAACTGGTTTAACTTCACTTGGATTCAATATGTTTTGAAGTATTTGCTTTGTGTTTGGTTCTCATCATAAACAAGTATTTTTAAATCGGATCATGCAACGTGAGCTCCTTGGCAGAGGTATGCCCCATTTTGGTGCTTTTCCATTTATTTAAATTATTATGAATTATCAGTATCATAATAAGCAGCAATAACCGAAGTGGTTACCATGGTAGCAGCTCTTGTTGTCGTCGTATTAGTTGTGGTTAGTAGTGGCAGCAGTAGTACTAGTACAGGTAGCAGAAGTATTAGGATAGAGCGGCGTCCTCCATTTTAGTTACGGCTGAAGTAATGACCACTTAAAGCTCACAGATAAAAGGAACAAAAACAACAAAAAAACTACTACTTTTTTTTTAAACAAGTGGCTACTGGGCTGGCAGGATGTCCGTTTTCACGAGTGTAATTACACAGTTGTAACAGTGGGGGGAGCCAAAAGCAAATCTGATTAATTATTGCTGTACATTGTAATGGTGCAGTAACAGTAGAAGAGGCTCAACTATATTGATTTTGGAGCAAATATACAGCAGTAAAATAATCATCAAAAAAGAGTATTGAGTTGTTATTTTCAGCAGTACTGCTTGGAATGACTTCCCCAATTATTCTCTACAGGAGTTTTTATTTTAATAGGAAGGGATGTCAAAAAGACAAAGTGTGCCCGTGTGTGTGAGCTAAAAATACACCTTCCTGTCGTGTCCTCAGACAATGACGAGGCTAATATTTCGTAGGAACAACTTCGGTTGTGTTTAACAGACACAAAGAGATAAATTTAGACTCTCGAGTGGGTATTATAGTCGTCAGACACGGAATTATCCTGCGGAAGGAAACTGGAGAAGAACTAGTGTTTTCTTCAATCCACAGCTGACTTGGAGACAAAACACAGAGAAACAAAAAACTAAATATGAATCGCTAAACTGCAAATTAACTTCCAGGTATTGTTAATTTACTCAGTTGTTAGCTGTGTTGCTTTGCGGTATAGCATAGCATAGCATTTCATGTTGGCATTCAACATAATAATAGAAAATGGAAACTTAAAAGATACTTTGTGAATCACTGCCAATGGTTTCAACACTGAAAAGTGAACTTGGGGTTTGTTTAGTTAAGTTAGTAAGTTTGGTTGTTAGCATCTCCTACAGCAATGCTATTTCTGCTAATAGTTTTGACAATCTATTAATGTTAGCTTTGTACCATTGTTTACTTTTATTTCAGTTTTAAAAATAGTTTTTTTTATACTTTATTTTTAAGAGTTTCATTTTAACTTCCTGCTAATGTTGCTAAAACCGTCTGTTTTGTCTTAACGACATAAAACATTGTGTATTTTTCCCCACATTTCGTAGAAAATACTTTCGACTACCATTGTTCAATTGGAACCATCTGCTGTGAATACTTCCAACAGTAGCAGGTTAAAAACTTTGACTTTAGGTGGACATATTTCAAACTCCATGAACAAATGTTCGCAAATTAAAAATAAAGTGAGGCAACTTCCTGACATCATCAAAAAAGGGCTTTTTATGGGTCTTGTTTCAGGGTTCAGTTTAATGAAGGCGATAACGAGGTTCTTGGTGTTTAATGTACCCAGAGTGTCGTATTTAAAAGGACCAACCTAATGGTATATTTCGGGTCTATTGGACCTCTGAGGGGAAGCTGAGGTTGACACATCATCAACTCACGATGACGGATTAACGGTGTTAATGCATTCTTGCTCTTAAATACACAGCCCTGGGTTTATTTTTACCCCCCGATTATACACCCCTAAGTCCCGTGGTAGGAATTTTCTACACTCGGTCTTCGGTGTGATGTAAAAGTCAGACTTGACTTGCTTCAGTATATTTCCATCCAGTTGCATCAATTGAAGTCAATTCCTCAAAACACAAAGAAAAAGACGCTCGACGTGAAGAGAAATGAAGCTTCGCCGTCGCCGAAGCCGTGACCTTCTCTCGCTGAACCCGCCCGGGGCGAGAGGAGCCAAGATCCTTTTCACACGAGAGGGGAGAGAGAATCCTGGGAGACACAATGATGTGATGGAGTTGTTGTGTAAGTGAGTCCAGCAAGACACTAAAAATACTGAGCTGATATTAATGAGCTGCTGTCAGCTGTGGCCGGCAATCAAACCTGTGGTGTCGACCTCAGGAGTGTCCGGTCGTGACGCCAGCTCTTAAGAACAAGATGAACCAGTAGTTACTGACACAGTTAAGTATCCTTGAAGTTAACTTTTTGGACAATTTATTTATGTCTTCCGCTGCTAAATGAAGAATATAATCTGCCGAGACCCAGTGATGACTGAGGATGAGAGGATACAGTGACTTCAGTAGCTTTTAAAGATGATGTTTGGACATATTTTGTTTTCAAAAAGAGCAGTCGTTGATTTGAACGATTTTGACAATAATTTTAGGTACAGATTAATAAGAAGATATAATATGAGAGCAGTCTGGTAGAAAAGCATGATGGGAGTTTATTGTTTTGTTGACACTATAACTTAGGTGGGGGTGTGTTCATCAGTGCCTTCAGCAGCATTGTGTATTTTTTGTTAAATAAACAGTTTGAAGCAGTTAAAATAATTAACGAGAAGTTTTGTCTTCCTTAACTGTAGCTTCTGACAATGTAATTATTGATGTAATATATTATTAACTAGTACTTCTTTCCAAACGTAGATATTTAGTAAAGATTATCAGTAAATATGTATGGTTTCCCTCATATTTAGTTAATTTTTATCCTTTTACTTCAGATACTAATATAAATTTTCTTTCCTTGTTTGACTAATAATTATGACTATAAATATATAAATATTAATTATATATATATAATTAATATTTATATAATTTCACTCATTTGATGCTATTGCTAAATCCTGCTGCTTTTATTAGCATTAACTTAGGTTAGGTAGAAGTTTATTGATCCCTCAGGAGGCCTTTTTCGGGAAAACTTATTTTCCTTTGTTAAAGTTTAGTTAATGTTTACAATAGTTGTAATCCAAATTGTACCTTTAACCCACTGATCCACCATTTTAAAAAGTGAACTTGAATATCGCATTTGCCACTTAGATGGTTATGGTTAGCTACCGGTAATTTTGAGGAAATACCCGAGCGAGTAGAATTTGAGCACAGGAATTGTCTTCTCTCAATCTTTTTCTTCACTTTTAAGTATTGTTTTAAGGGAGCGCTGATATTAAGACCCCCCCTACAGAAGCAGAATCCAGAATTTCTACCCATACGTCCATCCAACAAAAACACCAGCATCCTTTACCAAGTGCAGATACGGACTCTGAAGATCTTAAACTTACGATAAACTCACTTTGTTGGATGTATTCTATAGAATAACGACCTCTTTTATTCCGAAACCTATTTCAAGCTGTGGCCCAGACGTCAGACTACAGACGAGCGATGGATGTATTTCGGCCCGAGCTCTTAAAAAACTATATGTTTTGAGGGTAAACGGCGATGAAATCCATTCGTCAGTCGGACCCGAAAAAAAGATCAAGAAGCTAAATCCAGAGCTTCTTAAATCAACGACGAACCACAAAACCAGGAAGCTAAAGAAGTTTTACTGTCTTCCTCCCTCGATAACAGGACGGGCTTTAAAACAAATCGGAATAATCTCTAATTTCATCCCTGAGATAATAAGCGACGTCCACTGGCCCGGATCTGTTCCGCACATTTCTGGGAAGGTTGTAAATTCCGAAACGTGCGTTACGGGTTCTTTTTGCCCCAAATGATCCATTATATGACGGTGGATCAGGAGCCTGGACTTGAGTGGTCTCCAGTGCCTCCTCACATGCCTCGGCATCTCACCCCCCCCCCCCCCGTGCACAGGATGCTGGAGATTAGGACGTGCCGGGCTGCACTCGCCCTGATGACTCAATGTAGACCCGGACTCGACACGTGATTCGATGATGCGTCATCAAGGTTACCGTCATGTTAAAAAGGTCAATGATTCCTGACGAACGCTCGGCTCGGACACGTCGACGATGTCATGGGATTTATTGACGTCCCTGCGACAG
The DNA here is from genome assembly GCF_982586985.1 of Callionymus lyra. Classification (NCBI taxonomy): domain Eukaryota; kingdom Metazoa; phylum Chordata; class Actinopteri; order Syngnathiformes; family Callionymidae; genus Callionymus; species Callionymus lyra. Next base: position 10,766,776 of record NC_141830.1, read on the forward strand.
GAAGTGCTGGTGGTCTCCAGGTAGACCCGTAGAAGGAGGTGTGATGACTCGGCACATTTGTTCATCAGGAATTGTTGTACGATGTTTAACAGATGTCGCTCCGAGTAAGATTTAATGACTGACACTCTCAAGACGATCCTGCAAGCTTTTCTGACACAATGTTGACATTTCACAAGTTGCAAGACGTGTAGCTTGATATTTAAAAGAGTAAATTATAAAATGATTTAATCATAAGTGACTTTAAAGTTTAAGTGTTGATTTAAGTGTGTCTTAAATAGATGTTGGACTCTATTGTATCGTCAGTATGTGTCTGTTTGTACAAAACTCTCTTTTCATTTAAATATTTACATTAGAAAATGTGTTTAAGCCCCGCCCACTGAAAAACACTTTGTTTGTTCTTTAGATGAAACCACACCCACTCTGCTGTGATTGGCCAAACATCAAGGATTGTCACCGCACGTCATCAAAACCCGGAAGTCTCCACCTCCAAGGGACTCGTTGTATAAACAAAGCTGGGGTTTGCCCGAGTATTTGAACATAAATAAAGTCAGAAAAGGTTGACATGTTATTAAGAAAATAAAATGATCCTTCTATGAAAAAAAGGCTTAAACATGAAAAAGTAAAGAAAAAAATATATATAAAAAACACAGACAATTAATAATTTACAGAAATTGTGACCATGAAAGTAAAAAAAATTATCCCGTTAGGAAAAAAACATGTTTGTAACAAAACATTTAAATAAAAAGCATAATTGAAAATATTGTTTTTGAGTATAAAGAATATATTAAAATGTGTTTAAAAAAAGGGAGAAAAATGTATCATTGAATATTGTCGTTGACCAGGAACATGGATATAATAAACATTCGTTAAAGAACCAAAAAAAAAGGGCTGTGAAAAAACAACTTAAGCGACAAAAACTAAGTACACGTTGGAAGTACATGATAATAAAGCGTTGGACATCATTTAGAGCAGGATTGACTTTGTTTTGACTCCCGGCTGAACTATTCCCATGCACGGCCGCTCCACAGACTACATGATGAACCAAATATGTAAACACGTTCAACAGCTTTATGACTCCGTCTCAACCTAAGTGTTGGACTTTTCCGCCTCGGCTTCTAAAACCCACTTGACTTGAACACATTTTTGTGTTTTTTATCGGGGCCCGTGTTGCTCCCGGGGGAAGCTCTAGATTATCCAGAATGTGATGAGATGGTGACAAATATATCCAACGCTCCGCCGCACCCAACAGTCGTCCACGTCGCTGCAGCCCGGGGAGCTTTGACGGGCGATCGGGCCGGAAAAAGACAAACCAAACAAAAAAAAAAAAAGTCAGGAAGCGAGAGATCCATTTCAGGCCCCCGTCTGTTTGCCTGCCACCTGTTGGACATGATCATTACCACGGAGCGAGGGCGTGGGGGGGCCCAACCCTCCACATTCATATCAACAAGCCGGGATAAAACTGTCTAATTATCCCCCACGGCCCCCAGGATTGGCCCTCGGCTCTTCCTCGCCTGAGCTGGTTCCATTTGCCCGCCTGGACCTGGACCGGGTCCAAACCATGTGAAAGCCGGTTCTAATGATGGACGTCTTTCAGTGGCGTCTTTGCAATCGCTCAGAGCAGCTTACAGACGACAGGACCCTCGGAGACGTTCAGACGAGTGTGGACGAGTAAAAACTTTTGATCTCTTGTAGTACATGCGCTGAAAGAAGGAAGAGAATATACAACTTACTTACTATTCAGTTTGGATCTCAACACAGTTGCCATATTTATAGTCATACGTTTAAGTTTTAACTTTAAACTTCTGTTAAAACCTGACATTTCCTCTCTTATACGTCCTGTATTCACGAGTGTTACATTAACTTAGAGCTAAATACAGAAGAAGTGACAGAAAGATGCAGACTTTAAAGAAATGAGTGAGAAAAGCAAATAGAACTAGTTGAGGGAAAGGTTGATCGACATCCAAAACTATAATCGTAATTATATATATATGTAGAAAAAAAAAGGTAAACCTTTACTCATAAAAACTGCTTTTGTGACATCAGAACTTAATAGAAAACAATCTAACAGGACATAAACACATTATACAATATCAATAAATACTGTATATCATGATCTTAAAAACAACTTTTTTGACATTAGATTAAAAAAAAAAAACCCAGTCAAACAGGAAAGAAAAAAAATCATGTATCTGTAACATCTATTAAAATTAAATAAATACAATTCAAAATAATATTGACAAAATATAAGTTAAAAACCCAACTTTAAAAATATTACAATAAAACGAAGAACACACAAATGTTGTAATGATCTTAAAAACAGCTTTTGTGACATAATAACAAACAATCAAACAAGACAGACATTGATAAATAATTACAGCTTAAAAAATATATGAAAAATATCTATGTTCAAAACACAAGTTTAAAGTGAAAAAGATTAGCTTAAAAACAGCTTTCGTGATCTCAGGATTTGACATAATGATATAACTAACAAAACTGAAACAGAAAAAAATAACATGAAAGAAAAGAGACATTGATGTAAAAAAAAAAACTAACTTTGAAAAAATATATATTTAGAAACAAAGACAAGAAAACTTAAGTCATCTTATTAAAATAAATAAAAAAAAGGGAAAAATATATGTAACAAAAAAGGAGCATCTGAAAAACAATTCTAAAAATTATGTAAAAAAAAACAAACAAACAAAATGAATAGAGAAAAAGAAAACACTAATAAAAAAAGCCCAAACTAAATTGTAGTAAAAGATAAAGAATAGTAACCAAGTGTATCAGAAACTGAGATGAAACGCTTGAATAAAAATAAAATGAAATAAGATCACGTTAAAGTCAAGAAAGACATTTAAACGTCACCCCATTAGAGTGAATAATGTGACCTTTAATGGACCAAAAATAAAGGTTAGTAGCTAAAAAATGCATGTTGTCATTTAACCTAATTGTTTTCCAAGTTAAGAAAATAACAAGATATCCCTGGATACTCCAGACACACTTTAAGGGACAACAGAGACTTGAGATGAAAAAGGCACTGAATAAAAACCCCAATGAATCAGTCGAGTCGAGATCTAATGGCGATCTCGTGAGAAAGCTCTCGCTCACGTCGACAGGCCGGTGAAATCTCACTCGAGCACATTTCTGCCGGAGCTTTGATGGTCGGGTGATGGAGAGCAAATGGAGACTAAATGTAGGAGGTTTGCACCTGTGCAGAGCCGACTATTATCATAACAGTTTTGATGGCTGCTCAGGGAATGCGGGAGGGTGGGAGCCCGGGTGGACGGGGTCCCCCCCTGGGAGCCGGCATTAGGGTCTTAATTAGGACGCGGGGGGGAAGATCCAAAGTGGTGCGAGATGACGAGGGACGCAGCGATGGGAAACCGGAGCCGATCGTCTTTCTCCGTTCAAGGCTAATTGCCGAAAAGAGATCTGACGTGGACCGAACGGACGCTTCGCTCCTGAGCTCCTGCTCATGGCAGCGTCGTCGCTCGGAGCGAAGCGTCTCGTCCGAGGATCTTTCAGCGACAGAGTCGTCCGTCGACAGGAGGGTCGCGACGCTTCCAGGAATCCGGGGCGAGCGGGCGACGAAGAGGCAGCTGAGGCAGATTCGATTTCTACGACGGCACTTGAACTTGACTCGGCCCCACAACACGAGGCTCGTTAGAGCATTGATGCGCTCGATTAGATCCATTTATAAACACGGAATTTAAATCACTGAACACTCCAGAGATGATTCAGAGAAGTCAACCTTCCTTCAGACACGCGCGAAATCTGTTGTTGGATCTTCGATCTAGTTTTTTTTTGCGACCGTCGCCGATCCACTATCGAGCTAACAGGGCTAACAATGCTAACAGCACCGGTTGACTCTTTTGAGAGACTTTACAAGAATAATTAAAAACTTTAATCTGACAAGATAGGCATCATTTTTACATGAGAACTCTTTACAAATACATTCTCTTAAAAACAATATAATTTTTAGCCATTTATTTTTGAGGAGGTAAAAAAGAAGAACATTTATATCTGTTGTAAAATATTTAAACAGTTTAAAAAGTGAATATAATTCATACCATGAAAGTCTGCTTTTAGACGGAAGGAAAAATGAGAAATTTTAAATATATATTTTTATAGCAAGTCATTTGTAAGGAAAAAAAACATAAAAAAGAAAAAACTAAAGATGATAATTTTTATCTTGAAGGAAATAATATTTATTTTTATTTAAAAAGGCATGTTACACACACACATTACAGAAATAATTGAAAGTAAATTAATTAAAGAAAATATTTTATAGGTATAGGTTTTTCAGATGGAAATAATATTTATAAATCAACATTAAAATGTAAGAAAATGTTTGTCTTATGTACGAAAATAAAAAAGTAGAAACAAAATTTACAAACAGAGTCAATTTATACCTGAAAAACAGACTTTACAGAAAAGAAAACTAAAATAAAAAAGAACAAAATAACATGTTTATCATTTAAAGTCGTTTAATCAACTGTTCAGTTTATAAGAAACTATACCAGCACTAAAATCATTAAAAAGGTTGAAAAAATACATAAAAACACTGTTTAAACACAGCTTCATCTGTAAGGAAACATCATGAGTCCAAAAAAATAACAATAATGAGGTAAAATAGTTTAAAGAAAAAACAATTTAAAACAAAAAAAGGAAGATACTGGTAAGAAAATGGTTATCTTGAAGAAAATAAAAATGTAGAAACAAAACTAATTAATTAATTAATTAATGACAAAACAAAAAAGTCAATTAATACCTGCAAAACATAGTTTACAGAGAAAAAGTGACAAAAAAAAGTCTAAAAAACCAACAAACATTAGGTTCAGTTCAGTAGAAATTCATGTTATGCTGCTAAATCAGAATAACATGTTTATCATCTAAACTGGTTTAATCAACTGTTTATTACATTTTAATGTATTGCTTTGGCTTCATGTCGAGCTAAAGGTTGAACTCTTCTGCGACATGAGCTGAGAGGGAGGAGCCGAAGGACGACTGTAAATACTGCCGCACATCTGTTCTCATTCACACATTTCATGGCAAACTTGGGGATTTTTCATTAAACGTTGAATGAAAAGCAGGAAATTCCCTAATTGTCCCGCACGGCTCTCTTCACAGAGCCGGTTTCAAACCTTTAACTACGACCCCGGTCGTGTGAAGTCCTGGCGCTCCGAGCCGAACTTTACGGTGTTGCAGTAAAACCTACAGGTGCCGTCGCACTTTCATTTAGCTAAAAGCATCTTTATACTCTCAAGTATGAATATTTGAAACCAGATTAAGATCAGAACCGGGACCTGGTTCTTCTCCAGGGGTTTGAATCCCTCACACTCTTAAGAGTATGTTTTTTCGTCCGGGTACTCCGGTTTCCTCCCACGGATCAAAAAGGTAAACTGATGACTTCATTGGGTGTGAGAGTGGTAGTCCAGGGTGTCCCCCGCCTCCTCCCCCGAGTAGCTGGGATAGACCCCGGTGACAAAAGAGAAGGTTCTTCACAGATGTTCAGAGCCGCTGCCTGAGCGGAGGAATAGAAATCTATACCGCTCTCACATGAAACAGGAGGACCGGGGTCTTCGGGGAGACACTAAGCTGAAAGTAGGCCTGCGCCTGGCGGACCACAGGAAGTGCCTGCAAAACTAAAAACTCGGCAAAATGGCCAAACAGGCTGTCGTGCCCGTTTTCGTATATAAACGCCTTGTAACGTTCTCCACTCCTCGGAGATCACTCGCAGGAAGAGCCGGATGGATTTGACATCATTTTTTTCTACTACAGCCCCCCCCCACGGTGGTGTAATGGCGTATTCCGCCGGGTCGTGGAAAGGAAGCGGCCCGGTAAATCCCCACTAGAAAGGAAGCGGCGTCTGAAGACAGGTGAAAGGCTGGAACATGAACGGCTCTCCTGAGGACAATCCCAGCGAGTCTCTGGGTTTAAATTTAGGAAAAACTGGACTGAAGAAATAAACGTTAAGAGAGCATCATTCATTTTGATTCAATACGTCGGAGGGCTGTTTTTCACATCCAGGTGAGATCTGGATTTCTTACGCTTGGAAATATTCACACGCCGATGTTGAACCAGCAGTTTGTTGCTGCTTTATGTGGAGGTCGCAGATAAACAAGCCGGAGAACGTTCCATGTGTTTTCAACATTTCCCTGAACTCACATCATCACCAGCAGACGACTTGAGAGTGTGTCGTATCTGTCTTGAATGTAGCAGATGTGGACGTTACAGCAGTTAAGAAACTTTTCATTTTAAACCAGACAGAAACATCGATCTGGACTGTGAATAGAAGCTTGTAAACATAAACTAAGACGTTTGTTTCTGGTGTTTTAGCTGGATATTTATAAATCAACTTGTTTTATTTAATATACTTTTATTAAAACCGTTTTCTTTTGCCATTTCTTAACTTTTTTCCTTTTTTTTTCTTGTTTATCATTAGATTTCTTATAGATTTTTTGCCATTATATCATCATTTTGTTTTTGCCAGGTTTTTTATTAATTTATTTGTATTACTTTTGATTCTCCTCTATGAAATCCTTTTCCAAGTTAACTTTAATTTAAAGTATGTAAACAATATACATGACATTTTTACGCCAGCTTGTTTTCTCAAACAATTCGCATTTTTCGTGAGATAGATTTTAAGTAAAACTAGAAATAAAAAAAAAATATATAACTATCATGCAAGAAACAATCGAGTGGATGAAGGTGAAACAGGTTAAAATATATATTTTAATAAGTAACATAAAATAAAAATAAAATAAGTGATAATATGACAAAAAGTAAAAGGTTAATCAAAAAAAAAGATTTAGAAACCAATAGCAAAAAACACCTTAAAACAAATGTTAAGAGAGGAGAGCCTGGGCATGGGAATGAAAAAACATTCAATTGTCAATCTCAAAAAAGGAAATAAATCCATGTGAAAAGGTCACAGAGGTCAAGTATTATTGGAGGTTGGAAGACTCAACTCTTTACTCTGATTTCTGAAACTGTATGATGTTTTTTTGGTGTATAGTATATATTCTTTTCTTAATTTTGTTTAAAAAGTTTTTCTGTCTGACTGTGAAGTAATCGATTTCCGTTTTCTTCTCCCTTACATTAAGTTCAAGCTGTTCTCCCATAACTATGCTTTTCCCTGACAATATTTATTCTTTTACACATTTCTCCCTGTTCTTCCAAAAACCTCCTCGTGTCTCTCATCTAAACTTTATCAAGAGCCAATAAAAAAGGCGTGAATTCCAAAATAACTAATGTCTGCTGCCGACAGAGCCAGATAAACTCTCGTGTCGTCATGACGAGATAGAAACCAAAACATCGCTCCTGAGCTCGAGTGCATGGAAACAGACGTAAACAGATAAATAAAAGCCAAAATGATGGATTTGGGGTCAAACACGTTGTAAGCATCGGCTTCACGAGGAAGTGAAAAAAAAAAAGGCTCATCGTGCGGCTTTCTTCATTATTCTTTACTCAGAGTCAATCAACGCAACAAACTGCTCGACGCAATTTGTATTTTCCTTCTTTCATCATCGCGCCTCATCCATCAGCAGCTTAATAAACAAACAAGAGTGTTTCCATCTGGATCATAGACGCTGCAACCTCGCCGCCATATCAGCACAAAAGCAACTGTGTTCCATAAATCTCGGCGCAGGAGGATCCGAAAATACGAGCAGGGTGCAGAATAACATTGTGACAATGTATGTTTAACATGCTTCTGTAATCTTCCAACAAGATGTGAACCAAATGTGCGGAGAAGCTTTTAAAGCACCGTGAAAGTGAAATGTCTCGATGTCCAAACAAGCCATGACCGCGGGACATCTGTTTTCCTGACTCGGGGAAAAGGGCCAGAGTGATGCGCAACCTCAATAAATATCTCAATCCCGCCGGGACGCGGCCGCCGATTCATCTGGGAACTAATAGTGGAAGACAATGAGCCGTCATCGGCGAACGCCGGGGCGTAAATCATCGACCCGGAGCCGACGTGGATCGGAAAAACCTCTCCCTCCGCGGAGCCCTGTGGTCAGATGAGAGCCGGCGTGATGGCGTTCAAATTGTTCCCAGAATCTGTTTTTGTTTGGATGAGTTACGAGTCCCTTCGCTGACCTTGAGAGCAATATTTGTTTTTTTTTTGAGTGGAGCTCGGATGGAAATCTCAGATTGTGACGCGACATTATGGAGTTAGTCCAGGTCACCAAAGAGCAGCGAGGACGAAGCACATGATGAGTCTTCAGAGGCCGGAACTTTGTATTGTATTGTTTGTATTCTCAGCACAGTGACCCCGAAAACTTCTAATTACCCGTGAGTCATGAATACACTCGAGTCGTAGAGCAATTTGATTGTATAAAAACTATTTTGGGATCACTTTTGTCAAAAATAACTGATAAAAAGGAAGAGACCTCTTCGAGACTTCTTCTCCAGCCAAAACGGCACATTTTAAGTGGGCGGGGCTTAAGCGGTTTTTCTAATGTAAATATCTTTATTAAATGAGAGTTTTGTGCAAAAATAAAAATACTGATGATTGTAATAGAGGTCCTAGAACAATTTAAAAGACACTTAAATCATCATCATTAGGTGCCCTTTAAACACTGGGACTGGAATACCTTATAAAATATTTAAAATATTCAATGAGAAGAACAAGTTTCAAAACATTTCACAGGTGTTAAAGAATTAAATTGAATATGACGTATTTTATCAAACCTGTAAAATGTGTTGAAACTGCATAATCATTTGGAACAGTGCATTGTTGCATTTTTTTTATATATTAAAAAAAATGGTAATATGTTAATCTTTGTATCGTTTTTCCTTTGTTTAATCATTTCTTTGTGTTATTTCCTTTGCTCTATGTTATTCTTTATATTTGCACTTTGTCATCCTTTGCACGTTGTTCTTTTATTGTACTTTGTTCTTGTTTTAATGAAACTACCGTCTGCTGTGAACTGAAAACCCAATTTCCTGACAGAGATCCCCAGAGGGATGAATAAAGTCTATCTTATCTAATCTAAACTAATAAACCTATAGTTTTCAGCTATAAACATTTGCAGTTCTTGTCAATTTTCCAACAATCGTAAAGTCAGAACCATGTATGTTTTTTTTTTTTCACAGTACAATCATAAAAATATCCGCTAAAACTAAACATTTTAACTTAACTTAAATTCACTTTAATTCAATTTAACAAGCGCTTTGAGAAAACATGGCCTATATTTTCGTCAGCAGAAGGAACCAGACAAACTTCTAAACTACAAATTAAAAAAGTGACGTGAGTTGAACTGGTTGGTGTTGGATTTGAAAACTGGGTTGAATTTTGTCTATAAAACGATGTATAGACAAAAGGTGGATCTAAGATGAGTGACTGCGGTGGTAAAGATGAGACTGGAAACACATCAGCAAGTCTTTAATTGTTACGACGAGGCTGTAAAAATCCGTCCCAACGGTTCTAGATGGTGAACGTGAGTCTGCAGCGAGGTGGGTGGCTCTGTCCATATTCCATGAGTTTGGTCAACGAACTTCAAATTTACGTCCAACGAACTTCAAATTTACGTCCGACTGCAACAATATTTCGCTAACATTACTCAGCAGTAGTAGAAGGCGGCAGGAGGTTTCCTTCCAAATACATTTTCAAATATAAATCCTGATAAAAATATGATATAATTTCAGATCCCGGGTGAGCAGACCTCATCCTTGGCATCGACCAGCGAACTGTCATAACTTTCCCACCCACAGCAGCTTGCGAAGCCATCAGCAGAGCCGGGCCGTACCCAGATCCTCCTGATATCTGGTGAGAACTGTGATTTAGTGGGTAATTACGCTCACTTGATGTCGGTTTTGATGTTGGTTCTGAGATTCACTGTGTGGTTCCAACAGGAAAACAGCCCGGCACTTAAAAAAAGTTATTTTATGAAAGTAGGAGAAAGACCAGGATCTAGTGTGAACATGAACATGAAGCGAACCGCTCGACATTTGGGGGCGAAAATGCTGCCAGTTTTTAAACGGAAAAATCCTTCTATACTGTTAAACCCACATGCTAATATGTTCTGTAGGATGTTGTTTTTCATGGTAAACCAACAGGCATTTTTAAAATGTTCACAAACCCAGGTACCATTAGCATTACCATAAAGTATGTTGTGTTCACTGAGTAGACAAAGTATGATCAAGAAAGGCAGTGAGACCGAAAAAGACGTGACCACCTTTTAAAAGAGATTCACTGCAATTGTAGGTGTCGCTCTGATTACTCTATTATGTGTACTTGTTTTTCACAATTTGAGTTGATGCTGGGCCCAAATGGCATCTTGGATAGGCTTTACATTTATGTGTTGAGCTTCTGGTTCGTCTTTTCGGTGCGCAACATTATGAAGGAAACTATACCTGTAGATCATCATCACATCAACCACCCCCACCCCGGTGTTCAATTTGGATCCAGGAAGGTTTTGAAGGATTTGACTGGCACAAGTGGTAGAAAATTACTTAATTTTAATCCAAATAAATGTGAATTTTGACCCCCAATATTTTTACCCTAAATTTTGTCAATATGATTCGTCACCTTTACTATAAGAACTTAGCGTCTTTTTGGAAACAAGAACGTTAGCTTGTGCTACGATTTATTATGCACAATAGAGAGTGAAAACCATCATTAAATCATCAAGTTGTAAACATTACCTGAAATTTATTTCGAAATTTATTTTTTTGAGTTGTCTAACAACTTTCTTATCAGGGGTAATGAACAAGGTTCCATGTGGCTGTGGTGCCAAAATGTTTTGGTGTTATGTATTTAGCTTTATTTGGGTTGCAAAATAATGTATCTCCTTGGCAACTCAGGGAATGCCATCACAGGTGGTCAAGTGGCTCGGATTCAAAGTGTGATCCCTAGTAAGAGATTTTCCACTTTCTTTAAGCCGACAAAAATTGAATTGTGTGAGCACAGCGTTAGAATCCCAGCCTGATAAATTTGATCTTGTATGGACGTTTTCTGTTTTTCTCGTTGTTTACCTTTTTTTGCTGGAAGTTTGCCAGGCGGTTCCATACGATGTGTGTTACATCATGTGTTACCTTCTAATAACGCAAGGCTCCTGGCAATCTGCAATCTTCCTGCCTTTAATATACGCTGGATTCACCGGAAACCGGCGTCAGCTCATTTCACAGACTTGGACTGACCTTTTTAGTGTAGCTTTTCGTTTGGACTTCTGTTTGTGTTTCTCTAAATTAAATTTGATTTGTTCATTTTACCTTGTGTCTTGCGCATTGTCTTCCAGTCCTGGGTCTCTTTGTTAATCAAACTTGACACCTATTTAAATTCTTGAATCTTGAACCATACGTAGATGTTGTTTTATTCATCCTTGGCAGAGGTTTGCACTGTCTGAGTGCTTTTCTATTGGTACATGTTGATGCTAAAAACTAAGCACTTGTTAAGTTGTTCTCCGTTTACAAAAATGGAAGACCAAACAGGAGAAGCTCAAAATAAAAAGACAATCCAGGGCTTGGAGCATCTTCGGACCACCCCGGATTTCACCTCCACCAGATTTCACGAGCATCCGTCACTTACCAAGATAAGATTCATAGAAAACACAAACTTTTCAGCAGCGTTCCAACTCGTATATCACGTCCATCTAATCCATATGCAGCGACAACTTTATTGTGCTCGTAAAACGCTTGTGACTGCCCTTGAGCAACGCCGTATTTTCAGCAGGCATTTTAAAAAGGCTTAGATTACACTCAAACTGCACGTCAATGAATGGATTGGCAGCACGAAGGCGAGTACATTCTTGACTGCTCGAGACAGGGAATTTTCCTGCGCCGCCGCGTGCCAAGAGCAGAGGGGGAAAATCAACTCCATTCAACTATTTGTCAACTCCCTTTAGAAACATTTAATAGTGATAAAATTTATTGCTCCGCTTTCCAGAGGATACTGCCAGTGAAGTTCATCTCTACGAGAGCGGCTGTAAATGCTTCTATTGTTTCCGAATCTGATTTACTGCCCAACCTTTCAATGAGGCTTTCAAATGAAAACATTGAAGTTTGAAGATAAAGCATGAATTGAACACGGAGATCCGACTCCACATCTGCGGCGGTCGATATATATTCCATACTGTCCGTGAGGAATTACAGGGAAGCTCTGCTTTAAATGATGAGCAATGACAGGAACAGACAACTTTTAGGAATCCAGTGAAGCCTGCGAAAGTGACTTGCCATCTGGCCTGATGCTTGAAGAAAACAGCGTGAGCCCATATCTCATGTCTGTCAGCAATCATAAACTGCTATTAAAGTTTTCACAAAAACCACAAGAAAATGAGTGAATATGGAGTGAAGAGAAGAATTGTGATGATCCGAGCCATCGTTTGGGGATTTGAAGACAAATTGGAGTCATTTCCTTGTTTCTGTTTCGTTGACTGTTGGACTCTTGTTTCAAATTGAAGGAAGAAATTTAACGAGCCACGACTCATAAAAAGTAGGAATCTGGCTAGTGAGGGTTGCGGGTTAGTGACCAGGTTGAGGCGGCTCTTGGGGTAGACCTGTGTCCTGCCTGACCATCCGCCCAGGCCGGGGTTGGGTTCTTGGATATAAAAGGTTGAAAATTAAATTTGCTTTCTCAAAAAAAAAAACACCAAAAAAATCATGACTTGTTCATCAGTCTTTGTGAGAATTATTTAGCGCTTTGTGACCCTGGTCTAGAAAAGCGCTTTACAAATTAAATTACTTACTTACTTACCTTCTACAATCAATTTGTATATCATTTCCCCCGATGGACCAGTTGTGATTTAAGAAAAATATATCTATCAGTGGTCCTACAATGTTTTTTTATGGCTAAAAATTTACGTGTAACAAATTCTTAAATTATAAAAAAAATGTTGTCATGTATTGTATGTATGCATTGTATTGTTTAAAGAAAGTGTCACGTTTTCCCGGAAAGGTCACCAGACAATTAATCGCAACCCACTATTCTAAAATTACAGTTTTACTTTCTTATATTCTTTTCCACAGAGGGGAGGAAACAAGGGTTCACCGTATGGTAAAATGTAAATGATTAAGCCTTTTTCTATTTCAGGAAAAAGTAACTTTAACCCTTGTGTTGCCAGGCCTCATTGAATGTGTTTGTGGTATCCCTTGTGTTGCATCTGGGTCAATATGAACTACCTCCACAAATACCACAAACCTTTATTTTTGGGCCTACAGATCACTTTGACCCAGAGGCAACACAAGGGTTAAGTACATAAAGATTTAGAAACAACAATTTTAGGAAGTTAATTCCTTCCTTGTGTGTAGTGATGAAGCAACGGAGAACGAAAAACATGTAAAAAGCTCAAAGGATATGTCAAAATGGAGTAAATGAAGATGAACACCAACAACGTTTTACTCCACCAAAGTTGTTAAACGGAGAGTACGGGGAGGAAGCAGGAATGATGGTCGGAGTGAGTTATGGATCATGGAGGAGCAGTAAAAACCGGTGATGAATTAGTTTGCATTTCATTTCCCAGTCCTTTCATCCCGACATTAGGAAGGAAATGCTTGTTGTTTTCTCAAGGATGTGCAATTTTCTGCTCTTCATCCTGCTCCTGCTGGATCCTCGGGCCATCAAAACCAGGATTTAAAGGCCTTTGGCGGCGGTTACAGCTCCCCGCAGAAGCTTCCTCCCGATGCCTGGTGGCGACTCCAGAGGGTCGGGGAGGAAAACCAATTCGCAGAGGACAAAAAATAAACGAGGGGATGTTCCAAGTAAAAAAAGAAAGGTAGGAAAAACTTCCGTAATTCAGCTTCGTATGAGGCATCCATCTTTTTGGTCTCTTTGCTGTAATTACTTGGAAATGTAATAAATTCTGTGCAGATTCTAAATGGAGGGCTTAAAAACACTCCTCAATCAACGCTCCCCTCCCAAAAAAGGAGAGAGTGAGTCACCGGTGAGATTAAGCCCTTGTCAGTTTGAAAATCCAGCTTTACCTAAAGGCATTTATTTTCCTATTTAATTCCCCTCCGTTTTTGTTTTCCAAAGAAAAAGGGAAGTATCAGACGTTTTTTTTTAAATCCTGTCGCAGAAATGGTGTCGAACATTCTTTGACGTGAATCTGCATCAAGTGTGTTTTTAAATCCGCATCTGTCCGATCCCGAGTGAGCGATTTGTGAGCCAAGTTTGGACGGTGCTCAGCTGACAGGTGGCTGGAGCGATGATGGAGACGAGAACGCCACATGCACACGAAAAAAAAAAAAAAAGGTCCAACTCTGTACAGTGAAGTGAGTCTCATGTTTTGAGCTGAAATGAGACTTTATTTAGTGTCGGGGAAACATGATGACGTGGTGAACTCTGTAACAGTGTTTTCTGATGTATTGAAGTTTGGAGAACAGCTCCGGGTCAATGATCGTGGATCTATTAACCATATAGTTCAGGGATTCTATACATGTCTTTAATATCAGCAACAAACAAGGTGAGGCAAATATTCCACTACTCTCAAGGGTCATGGGGCGTTTTAGCCAATCCCAAAACATTCAGTGGATGGAGGTGAAGAAGAAAGTGAATATAGGAGGGGAGGTCAGAATACCAGCAAGAGGTTAAGGGAAGCTTTATAGGGCAGTGGCTAACTGCTATGGTTGTTAAGGAGGCTGGGTTAGAACAATCCGTTGAAGATACTAGGGTTTTCATTGGGACTAGAAAGGACAAGATGGTTTGGACAAGACGAGACAGTGTAACAGGAACTTGCTTTTGAACTCTTGATAAGCATCGCCTGGATCAGGACCCACACAGACCACAAGAATATATAGCATAAAACAAATCGGAGGTTTATGTATGTATGAATAAGAACATGAAGAGGATCAACAGAGGTTGATCCATTTGGGTTTAGCTGGTCTGGTCTTGGGTTGAGTCGGCCTTTGTTTTTGGAGAGGCCATGCAGCAGAGCATCAGGCATTACGTTGCTTTTCGTAAATTATTAAATCGAGGTGAATTCTGTAAAAACAACCGACTCAGCGGAAAAGTGAGCTCATTAAGAAACTCCAACTTAAACAAGGCTTTTAAAATCAGGATTGTACTCATTTACGTTTGAACGGAGTGGAGTTGGTATCGCTCGAGTGTCATATTGACAAAGGCTGGAGTAAAATTCTAGTTGATAATTGAGGTGGTCTCACTGGCAGAACGGAGGATTCTTAAGGTGAATTTTCCAATGGGAACGAGTTGAATTAAGCTGAAGGTGCAGGAGGCATTCAGTTGGAAATGTTGGAAAAGTTGATATGGAATCTTGTGAAAATGTGGCTGCTTAGCATTTTGGTATGGAATGACGATCAACCTTTCCCAATGTAGGTGAGATGAGAACCACAGTCTTAAACACACACTGACGGTTTAGCGTGGGTCTTCCATGTAGCCTAGCTGGGTAGATTGCTTTTGGCGTACACTCTAGTAGGATGACTATCAACAGAGACATCCTTATTACAGGCTAACCAATAAACTGGACCACCATTGTTGTAAACAGGGATGCAGGATAGAGCTAAGTGTTTGGGTGGCAACATGGAGGTAAACTGTGCCGGGGGACTAGCAGAGCTGCTGAAACATATATACGACTCCCCCATCTTTCGGGGGCTCATTTTAATTTGTGAATTTTGTGCTTCCTTTTTAGCACCGCTGTATCCTCAAAGATGTTCTTCTATAATGGGGCAGTCAATTCTCAAGTTTTAAAAGGTTATGAGTTCAAACTAGTCTACAGTCCCTTAATAACCTGGTCCATTTCACCCAGCTGTTAGCAGTTGACCATGGTTACCATAAATCCAACCCCCCTGATCTCCTTCACTCACACAGCTCTCCGGGTTAATCGTCGCGAGGTGTGAGCGCCGCTGGGACAAATGGGAGAATTTAGCAGCGTGTTTGTAACCAAGCGGAGTTCAAGAGAGTGAGTTATGGGAGCGGAGAGTGGTTTCCCACAGACCCTCCGTGAGATATGAAGGCTCAGAGGCCGTTCTTCCTGAAATTAAACCATTCATCGGCAATGCTGGTGAGGTCACACCTGACAGGAACAGAAAGAGACTCAAGTCTGAACAGAGTTGGGATTTTTTAGAAACTGGTTGTAGGTTTTGTCGTGGAAGAGTCAGGGGTTCAATAAACTCTAGCCATCTGTCAACAGAAGAACTACCCGGCATTGCCTGAGATACAAGATACAAAACCACGAAAAAACATTCCAAATGAAAAATGCAAAGGCCATCTGATTTAGTTTTTTAATAATTTATCGTCACTTTAAAATGCTTGCATGGACGTAAAAGGGTACTAGTGTCAATTCACAACAAATTCCCAAAAAATCGTGGAAGCTGCTAATGGCTAAAAGAAGGCCAGAAACGTTGGATTACTTGCAACTTTTAAAAGGCTGTAACATGGTTAATATTTGAGCTCTAGAGCTCTATGAATGACAAGACAAAGACAATGTACCTATTCACACTATTGTACTAATAATAAGGGAGTAGTTACCGCACAACCATCTCGGCCATTGAACACAAAATAAGGCCAAAAATGAAAGATCTGGCTTAGTCCAGACGCAGAGCAGTTCATTTGGAGCCCAAGAAGATGTAGGACCCCTGTAGCACAGAGAACTAAAGTGACATTTATAGATATACTGTAGATGAGTATGTCCATCTATATATTCATCAAACTCTTGACAAATATGTACATCGATCTGGTCAATAAAACAACTGTTATCTAGGTATATAGCTTTATCATCCATCCATCCATCCATCCATCCATCCATTCTGTAGCCAAATAATACCTAAACAAGCCTGGACCTTTGTTGACTCATCAACCCACTATTCCAAAAACCTTTTAAAAGCCTATTCAACCAACCCATCCAACCATCCGACCGAATGTTCAACCTCCAACACAATGCCGGTGGTCATAATGTAATGGCTTATTTGGGTGCGCACCAATATGTTCTCTGTGAACAGATTTAGTCCGAAGCCTCACCTCCGGGTCCAGCTAATACGAGATCCTGTTCGAGCGTCACTCGTGTGGCTTGAGACCCTCTTCAGCTTTTTTCCTCCTCGAAACCTTCCGCCAAGAAGTCTGAGCCGCTCCTCGGGCTGGAGACAAGGTCAGGGAAGTAACATTTGATCTGTTATGGCTCTTATAATTATTTGGACCCTGGAGGAGGACCTTTACTTTGGCTTGGCGGACGCTCCATCTGATATTCCATTTGAGGGACGTGAACATTATATTACCACTAAAACTGTAGCGGTGCTGCCGGATGACTCTTCAGCAACGCACAAATGAAAATTCCTGTTCCCTCTTTTATTAATTGCATTTCCCTGGATCTAGAGTGGAGGTTGTAGAATCCCCAAACCTCTTTTCCTGATGTTTTACTTGGAAGCTCCGTCAAATGTTCTATACGTTTCCATCATTTTTTTTTTTTTTTAAGAGCTAAATGTAAAAGCCAGTGACATCTAGTGGACGTGATTATCAGAGGATTTCAAGAAAGGGGAAAGTCAGTAACATTTTATGGAGCCAAAAATAGATAAAACTTGATGAATTAATTGCAGAGTTAGGGAAAAATCCTGCGTCAATAAACCAAAAAGAAATCTTGGATACATCCCTGTGATCCGAAATAAACCACTAAATAAGTACTGTGTAATATAACAACACTAAACTTGTAAGACACAAGTAAGTAAGTAACATTTTTTTCTAAAGCGTCTTGGAAAGTCTCTAAATACAGTCAGAAGATTTATCTGTAAATCCAAGGGATTAAATTGTCGACGTACAAATCCAGCTTCCGTTCTGAGGGTCAATAGAAACACATTAAATGACAATTTTATTAATTTTTTTCTTCTTTCTTCTTATAAAATCTTTTCCAGGCTGCAGACAATGAGTTGATGGAACAAATTTGGTCGTTGAGTTTGACCCACGTGACCCACAGAGAAGGTGATCCTTCCATCGTTTCTTCTATTTTTTACATAGACATTATATTCTAAAAACTGTAAGGCTTAATTATTCTTGTTATTTTTATCTTCAATGTTATGGTTAATGAAATTATTTAATTTTTACTAGTTAGGCCTTTCATTTTTTTTAAACTTTTCGTTAAAATATCTTTCTCTTAAAAAATTAAATATAATAATAAATGATCAAAGTAGATTTGTACCATACTTTCACCCAGATATTTACTATTTAATAGCAAATGCTCGTATAATTCATTTGGATTGACTGTCTAGGAGGAAAATTCAGTAAAAATAAAGTAATATTATTAAGGTTGACCATATGATATGATGTTTTATCTTGATCTTTAAAGTATATACTTTATTGAATATTGTTTTAATTGTTTAAGTGCTTTGTGACCCTGGTCTGGAAAAGCGCTATACAAATAAAAATTACTTACTTACTTACTTACTTACTTACTTACTAATATCAGTCCCAGTATATATTGTCGCACCTTGAGATATTGAATTGCTCATCCCTGGGTTCGAGGTCTTCATTTAACACATGAGGATTAGTGAATCTAAAAGTTAAAACTTGGAACTCTCCATGGAAATGTCATTCCGTTCACTTCATAAAGAGAAGAAAAGGTTCGTCTAAGTTCGTCTCGGTTCCGCCGCACGTGCACCGGAGATGCCGGAGGAGATTTGACAACCACACGACCGGCCCTCGCACTTTTTTTCAACGTGTTGACAGATCTTTGAAGGAAACCGTCGTCCAAAAATAGCAAACGTTACAGTCAAGAATGTTCAAGACAAGTGAGTTCAGGTTTTGCTTCAATCCGCTCCATCATAATCTGTTCTCGCTTACTGGCTTCATTAATACCCGTCAGAATCTTTAGCTCGTCCGACATCATCTCCTCATCCATTCACATCAGCGTCTGACGACCACTTACTCATCACCAGCCGCTTCCAGACTCATAAATCCCAGCGACGACGACTCGGTCGGACTCCCTCGCCGTCCAACCACTTTTGAAAAGCGATTACGGTCGGTGGATTACCGATCCCTCCCCTTTCCCTTAGATTTATAGAACGAAATAACACTCGCTTTATGATTGTATATATTGTTTTAACAGCACTTTTTTAAACCCCTTCCCCACTCCCGCTCGGGTCACGGCTCGGCTCTGGCTTCTTGATAAAAGATCTCAATCATTATTGTAATCTCTTTTTCCTGGACAAGCTCTGCTGCCGAGCGGTTCGGATGGAAACGATACGGCTGCATAAATAGTGAGGAGGGTTTCAAGATTTCACGAGTCAAACTACCGTCTCCGAAAATAAAATATGATTCAATCAGGGCAGGAATGGGAGGGGAATGTTACCGTTGTCTTAAAGTATAAGTTTACACCTTATTTGGAAGTTTGTTAAGAATATATACATTTTAATTGTATTGTATCTGAATTAAAAAAAATAGTATTTATTATATAAGAATTTGCAATTAAAAGAGGTTATTATCCCCCAATTTAATATAAATTCTAATTATACATTAATACATATGCCAATATTTTCCATTTAAATGTCTCTAAAAGTCACACATTAAACTATAAACGAAGTTCACTTAATTACAAATATAAATATGTTATTATTTGTATTTATTTGACACATTCATATATTTTATTTAAAACAAAAAGAGTGATAAACAGCAGGGCTTTGGGTTTTGTATTTCTACATGATCAGTTTGTTAGTTTCACCCTGACTTCATGACTTCACTGCTTTGTTTATACAACGAGTCCCTTATGATGATAAGGCGTAGTGACAATGTTTGACCAATCACAGCAGAGTGGGTGTGATTATGTCAACAAGATTTAATCTCCAGAAAAATAAAGTGTCTTCAGTGGGCGGGGCTTAATCACATTCTCTAATGTAAATATTTAAATGAAAAGAGAGTTTTGTACAAACAGACACTGGTGATACAATAGAGTCCAACATCTATTTTAGAAACACTTAAATCAACACAATAGTTTTGACCCCAGAGATCAGACCACCTGCTGCTCCCCGAGTCGAGGCGACTCCACGAGCGTCACTCACCAGAAGTCCACCACTTCTCCTTCTTTTGTTCCTCTCTTTCTCCCGTCGCTCTCTTTAAAATGCCGCACATTCCTCTTTGTTTGCTCACCCTCCGCCCTCCCCGCGGCTCCCCTGATCCAACTTTCCCAAAGCCGATATTAATATCACAGGCCATTGTGGTGGAGTTATTTTCATGGAAGCCCCGGAGGAAGTCACGTGGCTGTGATTGGTCCCCCGAGGGGCCCGGGGGTCTCCATTAAGCGGGTTGTTTTAACTCGCATAAGCATCAATGGAGTGGAAAAGCCGAGGAAGTCGTCGCCACCGCTTTGCCCGGGTGTTTTCTGAGCACCTTTTTTCTTAATGGGCCTAGAACTCTTCCTCCCCCCCGATCGCTCTGTTTTTCTGGGGAGCGGGAATTATTCTTAAACCGCGGCTCACATGTGTGTGCGTTTAAGCCGCCTCTGTCAAGATTGATAGCGATGGGATCTGGTGGTTAACACGATGTTTAAGCTCGGAGGAAAAAACAACAGCGGGACTCGCACACACACTCGGCAGCTACACGCGAGCTCGATGGTTCTGCCATCGGGAGGGTCCGCCCGGAAAGAAAAAGTACCCCCTGGAAAACGTCCACTCTGCCGTGGTACACTTAAAACACACATGAGTGAGAAAAGCAGACTTGAAACACGCTTCCTCCCATAATTCTCTTCACCTCTCATCGCCACCCAAAAGGAGGAAACAGGAAGGACCCCCGGGCGATCACATGGTCTGCTGGTGATGCGACTCTCAGACGGGTCTCTCCGAGTTTCCATAGTAACGCGTTCTGTGATGAATTAGTTGTTTTTGAGCAGCCGTTGCTACGTGCTATTGAGCTCGAATGTAGCATATTAGCATTTTTAACACAGATCCCAACAGACTTTCGAGAACGATTTAGTTTTAATTCTGTGTTGACCATATTCAGCGAAATACATGGTGACTTGGACGATGGGGAAGAGTGAGGAAAGTTTTTGAGGGGAACGAGTGATGAAGAAGAGCATGTTCGTACTTAAGAATGACTGTGTCAATATTTATTTGGACCATGTGGTTCAGGACGTGACGTTGGCTCGCTGGTCACGTGTGAAATTGTCAACATCACAATGTCTTTCATGGTGAAATATCAGTACAAAATCTAGAATATTCTTTTATCAACTTTGGTGTAGAACACAGTAATTTGTGACGTTTCTACCACCTGCCTCCAAATTGGCAGCGATTCTTCCTCTTGTGTTTATTACACTGTTATTGGATTTTGCATGACCTCCTGTTTTTCCTTTCCTATTATTTCCCAGGTTTTTGGACATTTCATGTGAGATTTTGGACTTGAATGGTGTTTTGAGATACTGGACTTTTGTTGTTTTTTTGTATTTGGACTTTGTTTAACGAAATTCTATCACAACTCCTGTGTTTGCGCTTCTGCTCCACATTCATTTCACATTAAATCCAGAATCAAATGAAAAAATAATTTGGTGAACTTTTTTTTAAATTGTAAAAAGCATATGGAGGTAAGTAAAACAAACAAACAAGGAGTTGAAAAGGGATTTTAGAAGAGTAATAAGTTGCGTTAATTTCACCCAAACCATGCATAAACTAATATAAGCATCAGTTTTAGTTTAGGAACTATTTTAAGTCCTACCTTCAAAGCAAAATCACCTGGTCATTCACTTGTAAAGTGGTAGGAAAACTGAACAATTGACGTTCTAACCATGTTTTGACATTGAAATATTAAAAAGTCAAAACCTCAGTAGTGACTCTCAGCTATTTAACATTTTATCTTTGAAATACTGATTAAAAAGCACCTACTCAGCAGATTCTTAACAATGCTAGAGCCATGAAATCAAAGTCAACTCAGGTCACCTGTATACAAATCATATCCTAAAAGTGTGTGACCATGAAATAGTCAAACATTAAGAGCGCCGACCACCTGCAAGAGTTCAGAAGATGTTATTTGCTGAAAATGTTCCGTCGCTGATTTAGTTTTGCCTCCTTTGTGGTGAGGAAACGTCACCACTGTGCCTCCGAACCGGTGACGCTTTCACCCGTTTGGGCGCTGAGTCGTGACAAACTCGGGCTCCTCCACCAGGAGACGACTAAGACCTTCCATTCAGTCACATCTGTGTGTCGTCCAGAGTGATGTCATCCAGTTCCCATC
The DNA here is from genome assembly GCF_982586985.1 of Callionymus lyra. Taxonomy (NCBI): domain Eukaryota; kingdom Metazoa; phylum Chordata; class Actinopteri; order Syngnathiformes; family Callionymidae; genus Callionymus; species Callionymus lyra. Next base: position 10,788,878 of record NC_141830.1, read on the forward strand.
ACTTTCTCTTATTAATGTCAGTCGTGTTGGCTTCACAAACACACACATGTTACCAACTCACGTGGCCCCCCATCTGACCCCCCCCCACCCCACCGCCCTAAACTGACATACATATAATAGACCTGGGGTCGGTCCAGTCGGGGGGGGGAAATGGAAGATCCACATGCAGCCGAGGACACGGCAGCTTCTCCCCAGTCGCCCAGACCAGAGGAGGCCGACTGCACATTAACTGGAACAGGTGCAGCGAGCGGGGGCTTGTTTTTCCTCGCCGGCTCCTCAGGAAATCATAAAGCAAATATATTGCTGGAGGACGGTTTTTTCGGGGTGCCCTGTGAGCAAACTGAGAGGGGAAATGGATCAACGAGCGGCCACCGGGGACAGTAAATCAACAGGCTAAAAGGAGAGCTGAATGTACTGCGAGGGCCTCGGGGGTCCAGCCCCAAGGCCGGGGCCTCTGTCAGTCAGAGTCGGTGTTAATGTGGAAGCCAGCTGGTCGCGCCAACACACGCCTCTCAGGAAATGATTGAGCTGTCGGTGTCAATCGCCGGAGCACCACTAGAGGCCATCATGTCACAGCTCAGCAGTTTGGCCGACATCAAGAGTTCTTTTTTTTTTTTCCTACTAACCGAAATGTTCCTTTTTATTTCATTCTGCGGGTTCGACTTCAGGGTGAGGTCCAGATGCTGCCGCCTACTCAACCTTTTTATTACTGACAGCTTTTTAAAAGTCACTCCTCACTTCCTAGTTACTGGAGAATGTTCGCACAACCACAACAAGACGACTCTTTTTAAAAGTTTCGACAACACAAACTGCGCGAGATAAGAAGGGAATGGAGCCGACACTGCAAATAAAACCACAGATTTGGACTAATTTGAGGAACTAAATTAAATAAACCCTCCGCATCGAGCCAAATTCCTTAAGTAGCGACAGTTTATCCAATATTCACTAAATCTACTCAAGGTTTGAGATTATTTTTAAAGAGTAATAGTCTAAATGTACGTCCATATTATACTTGTGTCCATCCTGCTCGTCTGTACTGTCCCTCTTATAAGTGTAGACAGTAGACACAAGAAGCTCGAACGTCTGTGTTGCACGTTAGCCTTTTAGCTTCTGCTACAAACAAGCCTAAAATATATAGACTTATTCATATTTTTCCCAAAAATATCTCATGTTAAGGGTCCCTCTTATCCCCCCTTTCAGTAACGGTGACCTGAACTGCTTACATAAAAGCTTTGCCGCCCAGCCATCCAAACATTCCTGTCGTACACTTTTGACGTAGCAACATAGATTTCATATCCAAATACGGTATTTTAGCGACCAATCAGGTGTCACTAAATGTTTCGTTGCCACCATAAGTACGGTGGGTAATAGATGCCTCCCACTAAGTCCTACAGACCTGATCGTGACCTCATGAAGTCCCGTCTCACCTCTCCCTGTCTTGGGTTTTATTTTCAGTTTCTCTCTCGCTCGTGACATGGATTTTGAAAACCGTTCATCTAATGGAACTTGTTTGCCTGTTAGATTGATCGACCTCTGTGAAGAATCACAAGAGGGATCAAGAGTTTTTAGGCTAAATATAAACATTAAAATGATACGAAGAGCGATGTACAGAGATGACGTAATGATGAAGTAGATTGTTAAAATGTTGACAAAAGTGTTGGTGACGATTCAGTATTTGTGTAAAAGGTTTTTTCCTGCAGCTTGTTTCTGGTACCCGGACATGGAAATACACTCGAGAACGAATTGAAGTTATCGATTAATATTGTTTTTATAAACAGTGGGAAGAAATCAGAGGTTCCAGAAGAAAAGTGTCACAAACTATATGTTCCCAGAATAAGGCCTGTTTGGAGAGTCTACAGTTTTATTCCAAGATCCCAGAAACAAGACTTTAAAAGTTCAACTTCAGCTTGAGTAGTTAGAGGGTTGCCCTCTAGTGGGCACAAATCTCACAACGAGTAAAAAACTTTATAGTAAATCAATCGTCCCAACGGAATTGAATCTTACGAAGAGCAGATTCCGACATGAGTTTGCTTCAAAATCTACAACTTAATAAGTACACATGTATTTTTTCCTGGACCATCTGAAGTATCAAAGACTCGATGAAGACGTAACAAGAAGCTCTGACACGTCAATTTGTCACACACTTCAGTCTAATGGGTCACAACACCATTATCCCGGCTGCTCCAGTAGAAAACACTTCCTCTCAGCTCCTGATTGAACCATCTGAAAACTCAGCGACATGTGTTGCCCCCCGAGCAGGCCCGGGCTCTCACAACACCACACACACACCGCCGGCCAGTTTACAAATTAGAGCAGCTGAGCTTCGCTGCTACTTCATTCAGGCCCCGGCTACCTCGTGAATGGGTCATTATCGAGGCGTGGAGACGCGAGCTGGTCCAACTCACTTCTTCTTATCAAGTATTTCAACACATCATCAGCGAAACAGCTGTACGACAAATTAGTGCCGTCGCCGTGACATTGACTAATGTGCTGCTGGGATTGTGCACAAGTCCGACAGTTTCCAGCTTGTCGTCCTGCCCACCTTTGTTACTCCCACACACACACACACACACACACACACACACACACACACACACACACACACACACACACACACACACACACACACACACACACACACACACACACACACACACTCACACATTTCAAAAGCAGCTCAGGTTTTAAATTCAGCCATCGATCTGTCACTACGTTTTTGTTGCCAGAGGGAACATTCAGATCTTGTGCAGCACAATCTGAGCTGGTGGAACAGCTGTCAGGGTCACATGATCACAAAGTATTGTTACTTTTGGATCCTTGTTAATACACAACGAATACATCGTCCGACTTTTATCTCAAACCTTTTATGACTACAATTATTTCCACGTGTTCTGGGTTGATTAATGACTGAATGGCTACAGAATTTTGAGAAGGTGTTGTGTTAGTGTTTGTCACTTTTTTTTTTATATTGTACAGTTTAAATGGAAACCCCCCCCCCAAAAATGATACTGTATAACATGGTAACAACTAGAAACAGGAAAAATCAAACTTAATTTATACATGTTTACAATAAATAACTTTAAATCCTGGACTTTTTTTTTTCATTTTGTTCGCCTATGCAGTATATTTGTCATTTTTTGGAGATTAAAAACACAACTATTGACCTACTTTACAAATCATTAAACACTCATTGCCACTTCTGTTGGAGTTCCAATCGATCGCATTATTGTTTGTTGCTTTCCAATGTTGATTTCAAAGTCACCAGAGGTGGTGCTTTAGGAGGGTGTTGGAAAAATCCATTCAAGATACTGTATCGATATTCGTTAGCAATGTATCGATAAAAATATAAAAATAAAAAAGTAAATCATGTTTAATTTTTTTTACCACAACTTTTTCAATGGTTTACAGTTAGAGCATAGTTTTGTAGTGGTTTATATCTAAACACATTTTGTCTAAATTTTTTAAAATTTAATTTAATTTACAATCAACATGCAAATATTCACAGCGTTTGTTTTTTTGTGTTGCAATTAAACCTCTGGCCGTTAGAGGGCAGCGGTCATTATGTTTCCGCAGCAAAAGTAACAATGAAATCCTGCAAGACCCCAGCGATGACTGAGGACGAGAGGATACCGTCGACTCCAGCAGCTTTTAGCGCCGATGTTTGGATATATTTTGGTTTCAAAACAAGTAAAAGCAGTTACGACTTCATCAAGAGTCATGTGGTCTGGTAATTCTGCAACACCAGAGTCAAGTACTCGGACAATACTTCAAATATATTCTTGTTCCTACAGTATCACAATATATCATATTGTTGTACCTGTATCGTGATACATATCGTATCCCCAGGTTCTTACAAATACACAACGCTAATCACCAGCAATAGCATTAGCATTCATAGTTCTTGAATATCTGAATGTTCATTGAATAACATTGAAATTATGATGGAAGTACTAATGATGAAGTGTGAAGTACCTTGCTTGAGGGCAGGTCAAGACCAAACCAGCTTCCAGTACTTTTAATATAAAGGTGCATGCATACTCTATAAGAAAAAGTCTTAATGTGTATTGTTTTTTATTGTTCAAGGTCTATAAAGGTGCTTTACAAATAACTATTACTTACTTACTTAATAATAGAAACTCATTTCTAGTTTCTCTGCTGAAATACATCTGAGCAAACGCTGAATACACTTTTGATCCATGGTTGGTATATTAATAAAATGATTGAGTAAAAGTTAGATTTTGCAACCATGGGGCCAATAAACAGGTTTTTCCTCTTTTCTCTGTGGTTGAATTTTTTTAATGGACCAAACTCACCCACAGTTTTGCAACTTCAACGAAAATCTTTGGCCACAGAGAAGTGAAACTAGGTTTTGGGCAGCAGGAGCAGCTGGAAGGTTGTGTGCTCAGGGTTTCATATAACGGCACAATACAAATCTTTGCACCGAGCGTAACTTAAAACATGCTGAAGTGCACAGATGTGGACTTTTCTTTTCGGCTCTGGATGACTGGACGGAAAATGTGTTGAAGTCAAACTGTGTCGTTGTGCTCTTAAGAAAGACAACCTTCCCAGCAACAATCGAGGGAAATTCTTCAGAACTCTATATTGATACCACAGCATCTTTACTTCCTCATTTCAGAAGTGACACATGTGCCTGTTTCCTTCTTTATTATCTTCAGCATCGCTTGGACTAGAATTGTGAAAAGGAGAACGTTGGTCGTAATCATATGCAACAAGAGGTTACAAGTTTATGAACCTAATTCTATCTGGTTTTAGACGGAAACATCAGTGAACATTTCCTTTAAATGGAATAATTATGACCTTGTTTTATCGGTCAGGTTTAAAGAGAAAGCACTGAGACCATGCATAGCGACGCCAAGGAGTTAATTTCTTCTTTTTTTTTTTAAACCAAAAACAATCACGATCCACCTGTCGCTGCAAGTACTCATTAGAATCAGAAACTTTTAATGCCAGTGTTGTAAACACATTATAGGATTTTTTGTGGTTCCCGAGCAGAATAAAAGATTGGAATACGATTACACACAAAATAAGGAAAAGAAAAACAGAACCATCCCCAAGTTAGTCACCATGTCCCCCTTGTAACATTTATTGCATGAATAAATGAACCATTTAAACAAAATCTGTTTTTACTTTAAACCATTTTCTTTGTTGATTTTGAAATGAACTGCGCGATTATAAACAACATAAGTAAAAAAATAAAATCTTTAGAGATCGTAGAGATGATCAAGCAGTTGTTAACCCTTGTTAAATCTCTGGGTCAAATTGACCCAAAGCCCCGAAAACAAATGTCTTTGTTTACCCAGAGTCAGCACAAGGGATACCTCACACACGTTTGTTTTTTTGGGCCTTTGGATCACTTTAACCCTGAGACAACACAGGGGTTAAATGAAGGGAGAGTGTTGAAGAAGGTTATAAAACAATATATGTGGGTTTATGAAAAATAAAAGGCAAAAATATACACATGAAGATGATTTTAAATCTCCAACACAAAACTGAGAACTGGACCTTGAGCGCCAATACTGTGATTGGTTTCTGATGGACAAGTGGCTTTTCCATGGTGTCCTCTGCCTCTCGCCCCATCCTGCCGGCTGTGACCACGAGGCTTGGACTGAAAGAATGAATGAATTGCACGCCAAGCAATTAACTATTTTAAAAACATGTTCTCTTTGCGTTCATTGAATGTTACATTTAAAAAATGAAGTCTGTAATAAAGCACTCAAAGCAGGACAGTCCCTAAATTCCCATCCTTCCTCGGACAAGTTTATTTATCCTTGGGTTTTGGTGCATGAGAGCTATACTTCATGTGTCAGTCGTCACACCATCCTGGCTGCCCTCAGATGTTCAGGGTTGTGTGTTGACATGCTCTCCGTCACAACAAGAAAGTCGCACACTTGATTATACACTCTTCGGATTGAGCGAAGGCTGCGTACTATTCCTGTCAATGTGCGACCGCATACTTCATACGTCTTTCTGCCAAGAGCCGTAACACAATCTCCCACCCCTCCAGCGAAAATTAATGTTTATGAGTCTTTTTAATGGCCGACCTCAGAGCTCGACTTTTTTTTAAGATGATGCCAGAGCCTGTGAAATGATTTCAGAGCTATAAAGGAGTTCCAGCGTCAGTGCAGCTCCCTTCAACGGGTCTGGTGGCCGTGATGTGGGCCCCTGAAGTACACCGGGGAGTAAACCAGTGATGCCATTCTGAGGAGAAAACTAATTTAATAAAACTCATTTCAAACTCATTTTCTGTAACTGTTAACATAGAAAATCTATGTCCCTGATCTTATCTTAAGCAGTGCCATCTTTATAGGTCTCCACATTAACATGAACATTTATCTTCTTTGATTTATTTCACCAACTCTCCACTGGATTTGGACCACGGGCCGTGGGGGGTAAATGGACCTGGCTCCTTTTCAGACTCTAGTCTGTCAAGTTGAACCAATGTGTTGATTTAAGTGTGTCTTAAATATATCTTGGACCTCTATTTTATTATCGGTATGTTTCTGTTTGTACAAAACTCTCTTTTCATTGAAATATTTACATTAGAAAATTATCTTAAGCCCCGCCCACTGAAAACCCTTAATTTGTATGGAGATAAAATCTTGTTTACCATAACCACACCCACTCTGCTGTGATTGGTCAAGCATCAAGGTTTGTCACCGCGCGTCATCAATCCTGGACGTCTCCACCTCCAAGCGACTCTTTGTATAAGTGGGGCATGATTACAGCTGGCTGAAGGAGGAGTGAAGACCATTATTACATCTTAATGGGCTCCATTCTCGTAACCTCTTGTTTGCCGAGATTTCAGACGGGAAGAACTGTATAAAGTTCAAAACCTAATTTATGACACAAAAATTCCCTGCTTTTTTCACATTATCTCAGAACGGAAAGACTTCCAAATGTCGGGTATTATACATTATCTGGCTGAGAGACCCCCAGGCAGGTTAATGGTATGTTTAGTGAAGGTAGATAAAGGTTTTTGTTGAAACTTGTTCATGAGTGATGGGAATGTGGATGATGGTTGCAGGTGAACATGTTGATGTAGGGTTTCATTTGGTACCACAGCGCCCCTAGTGGCTACTTGAAGAAGGGAACCCCAAGCTCTGGTGGTCATTTTGTTTGAATCAAGGGCTATGGATTCATCACTTGTTCCTCTGCCAGAATGCTAATAAACATCATGACTCAGAGTCAAGAGGAATAAAATAAATAACCATTTGTTTTGGGAGACGAGGGAAGTTAAACCAGAGGCAGCCATAACAGGAATCATTCATTCTAATCATTTGTGTGGAGAGACAATGGAGTTTGTCCTGCTGCTGAGATTCAACCATCAGGGAGGTTGACTCTCTCCTAGTATCTCACAGTACACTTGGAAATCACAGCTTTTTCTTTTGGAGTCCATCCCAGCTACTAGTGACCACAGATTTGCAAAACAATTAATGGAAATGTTGTGAACGATGTCAATATGAATCAACACTTGGCAACAAAAAATGTCGAATCAGCACCAGCCATCAAAAGCAAATCTTAGATAAATATGACCTATTATTTTTCTCCATTTCAATTTATTTAAATCTCATCCTGTTAGTCGACTTCAGTTTATGTAGATCTATGGTCCACACGCAGTCATAGACAATGTTTTACTTTCATCAAAGAAATATTTCTGACCTTTTTTCTTTTTTTAACCGAACAAAATATTTACCTCATAGTTGTTTTGTTTCAGTTGATGTTGCTATCATTTCTTTAACAATATGAAAATGATGATTTATTGATGATATCCTCCTTCTTTTTTCTTTTTCCGGTAACGCTAACATGCTAATCATGCTAATACAAAAATAAAAAGTATTCAGGAGCCAAGATTGTAAGTTGTAAGTTACCCAATCATTTTTAATTAGTTTGCTCCTTTTTTGTGTAAGTCATTTAGTAATTAAACTGAAACTGTTATTATAAAGTAATTCTTTGTTTACACGTAATGCTATACTTGCTAGCTAAGAGAGTGAATATATGGGCCTTCTGCTCTATTTCCTGTATGAAGATCGTATCCTAAATTCTGTGAATAAAACTTTAATTTCCAATATGAAATTGAGAGCAGTTTTATGACTGAAAAGCATTGAAAGTTTTGAATCAAATATTTCTCAAAAAGAGTCTTGGGCGGTACTCGGATGTAAAATATTATACTGCTCCATGAAAAACAACACAAAAAGAAAATCTAATAGGTTTAAAAAAAAAAGAAGCACGTTCACACGCCTGCACGTTCTGATTCGCTTCACTGTTATTAATGTGTGTTTTAAGAAGGTGTTTTCTTCGGGTCAAAAGCTTGAGAAGCTCTTCGAAGCCAGGAGATGAAATGTTGAGTGCACTACGAGAGGATCTAGAAGCTCTTCATCACCTTCAGAGTTGTTGGGCAGAAATAATGCAGACTCTGTTATCCTCATCACCGTCGCACGTCTGAGGGGAAATCCTGTTGGCCAAGTCCACACATTCATCCTGCTCATGGCGGTTTTGGTGACACAAGATTTACTAAATGTTCCACCGCCTCCACTTACAGCAGCTATTTACAAAAGCGGCTATGTGGAGTAATGGGCCTTAGATCCTCTGTTATTTTAGAAAACGGGGGGATTCTAGAGTTTGACGAGAGAGAGAAACAGCAGCCGGGCTGTTCTCACTGACAGCCAGTATTTTAAGGACACACTGCACTTGTTGTAACGGGGGAAAACATTAGGAGCTTAATTGAAATATATTTATGACCCGAGTCCAATACACCAACATTTAAACTGAGGGATACATTTTACACTTTCTCTGGGGTCGAGAAAAAGTTATATGACCTTTCGACTACCTTAAATAAAAGTATTGAGCTTTTAAAAGAGGCTCCAGGAAATATTTGGCGGTATCACCAATGGGAAAGATCCTGATTCTCGGTTCCAAAATGGCACCAGTTTTGACATAAATGGTGGTAACCAGAGCGATGGCAATGCAGATTTTGTTGCCTTTTTTAGGTTTTGCATTCAAGTATTATACGTGTATTTCTAAATATAGACGCGTCAGTGATTTGCAGTAGTCACAGAATCTCACAAAGACTGTGACAATTGTCAAAATAAAGGCCCAAAATATTACTGAAAGAACTTAACTTAGAAACCCTAATTTTTATTTATTTTACCCAACATTTTGATATATTACTTTAATTAAGTTTTTCTGGACATTTTTTGTGTTCGCTCTTCATTCACTGTTTTTGGCCCCATTTTAAAAGTATTGTTTTGGCTACAGTATCATATAAAACCCAAAGACACCAGGTCCTAATGAACAGGACACATACGACTTTGGGAGCTATCAAAGAAAAAACCGAGGTTCGTATCCAGTTTAGTAGTTTTGGATTCTATTTAGGTTTTTACCGGTAGGTACGTCCAGGAGTACAATGTCCTCCCAGGGCTCAAAACTTGGACAAGTACACGCTCAGATTCAGTTCATATTTCTGGTTGGTTGCGGAGGCTTCAAGACATTTAAAGGTCCCAGATTTTGATGCTTTGACTGAGGATACATATGTACTGGAATGAACTGTGAACTATGTTTCCATCCATGGTAGTCAGTGTTGCCAGTTTTACGATATTTGATGTTCCCTTGAATGTACTTTTGTATTTTCTGTTGTCCTGAAGACATGTCCTTTGCAGGTTTTCAAACAAACATGTGTTTTTGTCAAAAATACATCGGTTGAGCTTTAGCTGGAATCAGCCGAACTTCAACAACATTTTATGAACAAGTGTTAAACCTCAGTGTGTGGTGAAGGTTCTTTGAGCAGATTAGTCATGAACCAGCTCGACGACTGAAGGAAAGTTTTTGAAACCGCCATGAAACACTCCTGTGGGCTGGCTAAGGAGGAACCATTAAGAAGTAGAAGTCATTCAAAACATCCACTCAACCATAATACCCCGTGCGGTTTCAGGTTTCTGGAAAAGTGAAGTACTTAAAAACAATTGGATTTGAGATATTCATCCTCCTTTTCATTCTTTCCCTCTCTGTGGCAACAAAACTCCGCCGTGGGACTGAAATACACCAATAAACACATAGTTTTCGGGAGAGAAAAATATGTAGCTGAATCCCTCGGTCGTGGCTCCTACCTTCTGTCTGACCCGCTCTGAGCTTGTGGTGAAGGTCTTTTCATACCGGCGAGAGCAATCACATTAACATGCTAACCAGAGGAAGCCCGGCTTCAGGCCACCCAGGGTCCTCGGGCTGCAGGAAGTGTGTCTTGGACAGGTCGACGGACATTTCCTTTTATCAACTGAAGAAGAGGACGACCAACCCTGTTTTCATAGTTGTGGTGTCCAGCAGTCTCGTCGGCTAGCATTGGAGAACTATAGCCAAGTCTCGCTGAAGGACACCGAGATATTCCTGAGCCAGAAAGTAATTTCTGCGACAGACTTCTACTTTTTTTATTTCTTCCAGTTTTCTCTCCACTTGTGTTTGGACATACACCATTTTTGATCTGCTGCACTACTGCAATACTTTTCTACATCTTTATTGTCCGTCTTCCTTTTTCTTCATTCCTCTCTCTGTCAACCACCCCCCCGTCAACACGAAGTCTGGTTCTGCTCCAGGTTTCTGCCTTTTAAAATTACGTTTTTTTACTTGCCACTGTCTCACTGTGTTCCACTCATTGTTGATTCAATTTTCATTTCACAGCCTTACTTCAACTTTAAAGTTTCTCTTTGATTTGTCGAATAAAGTTTTCTTTTGGTATCTTTTTTTCTACAATTTTTTTTTGTTTTTACTTTCTAGCCATTTAACGGTGTCATTTCTTTTGGAGTTTTCTCTCCACTTTTTTGTCAGAGCTTTCAAAGTCAATCAAACAAAGACAAAAAAAATATATAAATATTAAACTGTCTAACCTAGAGTTTCATCAATTCCCATCAGATTCCTTTCCTTCAACCCAAATTGAACTTTTATTGGAAGTGAATCATCGTGACATCCATAATCTCTAAGATAGATATCAACATCTCATTTATTTCAATCTTTATTTTCATCATAAATTGGTGAGATAAACTTCTTTCCAAGTGCGTCCTAAAGTTGCATCTGCATAGAATCTCCCAGTATCTCGATCCAGATTCGTCCGAGTGCATTAGCATGAGCGTAAACAAGCGTTCTGACATTTATTAAGCCTCGTCTGTGCGCACGTGAAGTCGCCTCACGAACCTCCGTCGTTAAATCCAATCCCAAGAAGTGACGCGACCCACTTTCAAACTCTCCAGACTCCAGACGGCTCTAGAAATTCTTTTAAACAAACCGGTCCGAGTCCATCATATCAAAACCGTTCTCGGTTTTATTCGGGCCTCCTGGCGTGGCTCATCTCTTCGCTGACATGACAGTAATTACAGCCATCGAGGTGCTCGTCTGGAGCCGGGAGTGCGGGGGCTGCGTCTGCTCGGCCGACATCAGCGTTTGTTTGAACAAGTATGTAATGGAGATAATCGCAGACGGGCTGATTTATTCGTCGTTGCACTAATTCTTACGTTAACTTAACGGTTGCCGGGAGGATCGCTGTGTAAACAAGTGCAGGTATTAGCTAGAGGAAGGAATGTGAGAGTAATCTTGTGAAATGGGAGTTTTTCTTTTGGTGCCCGCGATGGTATCAGTGATGCATAGAAGTATCCTGACAAGAACTTTATATACTGCAATGTTGGTGCTAAAAATAAGTGTTGAATGCTACAACAACTATGAATACAATTTAGATTTATTGTTTGGTGTTTAGTTGACAGCTGATGGAAATACCATCGGATGGGTCATAACTTATATGAAGGCGTACAATGAATAAAAGCTAATCTGCTAAACGTCACTAGCTTCTGTAGAACTGTTTGAAAAGTGTTAAAGTCTAAGATTAAATTATTTGTTTGTCTTGAGCAGGGATGTCCAACACGGTCCTCAAAGGGCCGGGATAGTGCAGGTTTTGGTTCCAACCGATCAATCATGCACATTTTAACCAATGAGGTTTCAGCTAAAACAAGCAACACCAGACTGACAATCAACTGATTACACTCCTAAGACACCCGATTGGTCAAAAGGTGTTCTCTTGATTGGTTGGAACAAAAACCTGCACCCACTGCGGCCCTTTGTGGAACACTTTGGACACCCCTGGTCTTAAGGAACACATTATCCTCCTAATGACCCTGAAAAAAAAAGTATATTCTTATTTTTGACTATCGGTTCCTTTCTCACCGCAGCTCTCAACTCCAAGATGTAACCCTTGTGTTATCTCTGGGTCAAGGTGACCTGGTGGCCCGAAAACAAACGTGTTTGCGGGTATCCCTTGTGTTAACTCAGCATCAGTTTTTTCATTTCAACCATGCTTGTTTTTTTTTATTTTATTTTTTTTAGATATGTTGTTTCTTTATTTTAGCCTCCAACTCTTGATTAACTCATTTAGTTTTCACTACTTTTACTTATATATACTGTATATATACATGTTATGTAGATTATAAATGTACATCATTTGTTCATTGATCTCTTATGTTCTGTATTTTGTGTTTAAAAAAAAGTCTGAGATAATTTTGACACCCTTAAATGAGTCAGTTCTCTAAAAGAACATCTGGAATATATGGACTAGAATGTGGTTTGAGAGCAAGTTATTTATCTATAAGCTTAAAAAAAAGAAGTAAATGTTTACGCTACATTAAGCTACATAGCTTCACTGCGCTTATGTCTACATTAAATAAACACACTAAGCTATATTTTAATGGAAACCTATCTTTAAAAAACGAGTCTTTGTGATTCTCTGCTGAAATTCTCTGTTGTTTTTCTGTCTCGACTCTGGACCCGGGGTCACAACCTCAACCTGTCTAGGGGCCACCAGAGGTCATTCCTGGTCGGGACTTTACTGTGGTCGGGCAGTATTCCCATTGTTTTTTTTTCCTGCAATTTTTATCTAACTAGATTCATATTTGTCCTTTAATTTTTTGTAAATTTTTGTGTAGTTTAATCGTACATTTGGACGAAGTTTGTCAAATAATGTTTTTGTTATAACTTATATATAACTATATACTATAATCAAAGCTATATAATTCATAACATTTGATTTAATGATCGTAAAAACTAAACCATCTGACAAGATAAAGTCTCTTGTTCGGCCCAGATATATAAAAAAATAAAACTCATATGGGGGGGTGCCGCAGAATATCATCTCATAGGCTGTGTAGTCGTCACACTTTAGACTTATATAATTAAAAATAATGGCCTTAATAATAATTTAATATTTTTTTAAGCATTTGAAATAAGTCCTGCACCACGGAGAGTGACTCATCCTTCAATGATTTGTGGATCCAGATGGTGATTCAAAACTCGACAGGGATTTTTATTCATCCCTAAATCTGTTAGTTTTGTACACAAAAATACAGACAAAAACAAAAACCACCCTGGCAGAGGCAACACAACTTAAGTGCAGGAAACCCAACTGGAGAAAAATAAATACAAATACAGTTCTGGAGGTTTTTTTTTAAGAGGATAAGTTCGGGTCATAAATGTGCTCAGAAAACTTGCAGCCAAGCAGGACTTGGCATCCAGAAAAGTCAAGTGGTTTCATGCTAGCTTGAAAATGTTGTCACCTTTTCTCCTCTTAAAATGTGAAACACTAAACACGTGTGAGAGGAGAGAAAAAAAAAGACTTTTGAACCGCTATTAAAAGAAAAGACAAATTATTTTTCTTCGTAAAACGCCTTGATTGATTCACGGCGCTCGTTACTCCGGTGTTACTCTATTAGGTTTCATGGTTTTATGTCAAATGATGTCAACTTTTCCCACGTGTGAATTCGCTCCGGCGCACATTCATATCGCGGGGAAATGACGGCGCTAAATCAAACGAAAAGGTCTTTATAACGCTCCAATAAAACACGGAGAGAGAAGTCTGAGAAATGTGCGTAACATCAACAATCCGCTGTGAAGTGAAGAAAGTGACCCACGGGCGCTCGCCGCGCTGCCATTCATCAGCGCGGAGGCTCCACTAAAAGCAAGGCTTTACAGCCGCTCGCTCTTTAAAAGTGTGGATGAGGTGGTGTTTCTCAGGCCCCACGTCTTCTCCGTTATCACAGGATGTGGAGCGAGGCAGCAAGAGTGGGGAGGAGTGCAGCCCTAAAGCATGATTTACTTGACCTCGCTCTGCTGGAACTGGCGGCCAGAGCCTCATTCATTCCCAGGGTCATTCCTCTCGGACATATTATGGGTAAAAAAAAAAAAAAATCGCAAAGGCATGGACGAGTTCCAGACGAGAGTTATGAAATCTCTGCACCGCTCCCTCGCCGGCGTAAATCACGCTCTCCTCATCCCGATCGCCGGGAGGAGGCTGACGGAACATTTTGTGCTTATTAGGCAGCATTGTTTTATGAGATGATCAACTCCGAGTGATTCTTCTGCTCTCGGCCGGTCCAGCGTCTTGGCTTGCCTGGTGTTTTTCGGGGAGACAGAAGAAGCAGAGAAGCCAGAGAGGGAAGCCCAATAAATTACACTAATGCACACGTTTTAAAGAGGCTCATGTTCCCTCTGGCCCGTTATCAAGACGAGCGGCGAGAATGTAAACCAGCTCGCTCACAGCTCCCTTGTTTTCATCACCGAGATGGACGCGGATCATCGTACGAGGATTATACTTTATGGCTGGATTTATGAGCGGCGAGTATGTTGTGTGTGTTTGGGTCAGCAAGGGTTAGGAGGTCTGCTCTCATATCTGACCCAACACCCTCCAACAACATTAGTTTATGCATTAGGATCATTTCATAAGCCCTCTAATAATTCCTAATCCCGCAAAGGATCGACGAAGATCCATCCATTCATCCATTTATCCAAAATTGAAGCGATCAAAACTATTTTCTTAACCCTTGTGGTGTTTCCAGGTCAACGTGAACAAAAGGGATACCACAAACACATTTGACCCTGAGATAGGGTTAAGCATTATGAATGACTAGTTTGATATCATTGCAATTGTAAATCTACATTTATTTAGTTTTTTTTAGGAAGAACTTGGACAATTTACGCACGTCTGGAAAGTACAGAATAAGACACAAATAATAAAAATGTAACCGAATTCCAGTTATTTCATTACGTCAATAATGTTATTTGTAAATAAAAATAAATGTTAATTCTGATATTAAAATTCTGATTTTTGCCTTCCCTCGGGTTTTATGTTCGCCCTATAATTTACATGTTCTAGCTATTAGAAAAACACGGTTTCTTTGACAGCATCAGGCACAGCAGATCATGGCTGAAACTCTTGTAGGAGCCAAGGTCTTAAGCATGCATTAGGACGATAAGAACCTTAATACTTTTATCCTTATTTAATTAAATGACATTTATTATAGTATCAAATCAAATGGAGGACACAATTAAGAAGTGAAACATTGAATGTTTTGAAATAAATAAAGGCTTCATGAATCAAAAGGAGTTCATCCTTACAATACACAATACAATAAAATAAAAAAGATAATATTGGATATTTATGCATGAGGGGGTTTACTAACAACCACTGTTAGATAAAGTGAGTCTTAATACTTCAATAGTTTATTTATAAATCCCATTGAAGATGGAGGATTGACTGAATGAACATATAACCATTATGACGCGTCTCATTCTTATCTACAAACATGTTTGTATAAATGAAAATGTAAACAGGCTCAAAGTGGAGGTTGTGATAAGATCAACCTCAGGTGTGTTTCACTGGTGAAAACCAAATCAAGCAGTCAAAGCAGGGAAATTTAGACCATAAAGTTGTTAAATCTGACAAGAACATTTCAACAACTAAAAATAAATAAACTGATGTATTTTAAATGATGGTTAAATTATCTAAATTGATAGAACCTAAAATTCAAATTTCAAAATGTTTGTTCATTTTAATGTAGCGTCTGGAGCTAAGTTGTCTTCGTCTTCATCTATTAACACTTCAAATACCTCCATACTGCTCGTCTGTAACGTCAATCTTGTATTGAAGCCTCGACATTAGTTAAGCGAGTCTATATTTTAAGTTTGATTGTAGCATAAGCTACCATGCTACATGGTCAATGCTAACATGCTATACAGACAGGATACACCCAGTATGCTAGCTCAGCATTCTGAGATAAGATTGCTGACCATGTAACACTTAACCTATATTTTAAGGATTAGAATATATATTGTATATCTGTACATTTCCAACAAAAAAAAAAAAAACGGTTTAACGATCTTTGTGAATTGAGAGAGCACCACATCGCCACCTACAGGCCTGGCATACGCACTGCATCTAAATCAGTGTTCAGTGGGTCTTGTGTTTTGAAAATGGCAGGAGAAAAGATCCGATAGGAATAGATAAGAGTTGAGATTACTCCACAGACTCATCAGGCACGTCGCTGTCAAGGGTAGGGATCATTCACTGTGGCAGATAGACTGGGACTCGTGTAAACATGCTGGTGAATCACACCTCCAGCTTACAGAGACCAGACAAAAAGGGGGGGAAGAGGCTCTCACGAGGCCACACAGTCGTGGAAAGAAAAACAAGCATAATCCCGCTGATAAAAGCAGGATTGTTTAAACGTTTATTTGGATACGCGGTGCCAGGCCCGGGTTAGACCCTAATGAGACAGCAGCCTGTCCAGAGTGGATTCATCGCCCCGAGATCGGGGTTATCACCCACCGCTGTGCTCCTCTACTTTTAATCAGGCTCCTCTGCGGTCACTCCCTATCAGCGGCGGTCCATCGCCTGGAGCTGTCGGCATCTGTCACGACCCCCAGACAGAACCAGGGAGCGGCCCGGGAGTGCATTAGTAAATTATGGCCCCGCGGTTTAGTGTGAGCCCAGTCACGAGACGTCCGTGAAGTGATATATTTATGACAGAAACTGATACAGACAAGAGAGGAAACTCTATACGTCCACGTCGAGTTGAGGAGTTTAGCTCAGGCGCTGAAGAGGACAAACTGTCTGAAACTTAAAACTATTGTAAAAGAATATATAAATGTAAAGCGCTATATAAATAAATATTACTTACTTACTTACTTACTTACTTACATGCATGATGTTAAAATAAAATACCCTCTTTCTTTCTGAAAACATTTTGGGAACTTTTGATATTTGTCAACAATCTCTTTATAGTGGGAACTTTCTTAGCACGACTAAAAAACGACATCTTTAGTAAATCTATAGCAGTCTTGCGGAAGTTTCGGCACACTCCCGCCAGTCTTTCCTCAGTTTTGGACTTCGTAACGTGACGTGGCACGATCAACAACCAATAGATAAGCACTGAGGAAAATGAAGATCGAGCATCAGGTGAAAGAGAACTTTTGAAGTTTCTTTTGCGGCCAGAAAGCGTTTGTCTGTGAGTTTTTAAACTTTCAAAAAGCTTGCTGTTTTAAGAAGTTTTTAGTTATTTTCAGTAAAAGTTTATAGAAAATTTGAGTTGCAAGATTGCCAAATGTTAGCGTCGCAATGCAATCTGCCATTGAAGTTAGCAATGAGCTAGCGGACCTTTTCATTGGAGATGATACAATTTGTGTTTATTAATGTAAATATGAAATGACACATATCTGTTTGTTGGTTTAGTTTTTGAAACCCTGTTCGCTATCCGTCGAGCTGATGTAGCAGGCTGCAATGTTCCACACACAACAGCAGGGGCAGAATTCATATATATATATATATAATTACTTGGTATATTAAAAAGTATATTACATAAAATTATATTGTTATTTTAAGGCTAAAATAATCAAGTTGTAGTCTTGAAACAAGATTCAGTCTTCGCAAAATCTTTAGTCTGAGACTAGTCTGGGGATTTAAAATGTTAAACACTAGTCTTTAAATATGAGCCAATAATCTTTAAGAGTAGAGGTCGATGCTCAGTCATCCAAGAGAGACTCAGAGTGGAAACAATCATCATCATCATTGAGAGAAACCAGTTCATGGCCAGATTCTGTCCCTAAGCCTTAAACAACAAAGGTATTAATATTTTCGGATGAACGTAGTTACAAAGTGTTGACCATCCAGTTTGTACTTGACAAAATAAAAACACATTTAACCGTTATGAACTTGTGTTTAATTATTTTCAAAAGTAGATCATTTTTATTGGTTAAAAACCAATTAAATGTAACTTTGATATAAAATGCTGTCAGTGAAAAGTGCCCATTGGAGGATCAACCTCAGGTG
This sequence comes from Callionymus lyra, assembly GCF_982586985.1. NCBI lineage: Eukaryota > Metazoa > Chordata > Actinopteri > Syngnathiformes > Callionymidae > Callionymus > Callionymus lyra. The sequence goes on from NC_141830.1 coordinate 10,807,026, forward strand.
TGTCTTGTTACACAGGTGAACCCAATTCAAAGTAATGACAAAACAGAAATGCAACTCATATTGTATATATCATATCATATTGTATATATATATATATATATATATATATATATATATATATATATATATATATATATATATATATATATATATATATATAAATAAAGTAAATATCAAGATATAATTAAAAGCAAATAATCAAATTAGAATTTATTATCATTATTATTAATTCAAAGCCTGAGTTGACTCAAACTTGGACCACAATTCAAGCTAATAACTGCTGTAGAATCGAGATATTGAACAAGAACATCTCGCTCACAGCTTTCACACGTTGGTCCAGCGCAGACGCACTTATCTCCGGCCCTCCTTCGCGTCTGTCTGTGTGTGTTTGCTGTCGGATTCGTTTAGCTTTCCAGGTGATTTAGTGATGTTAGTGTTGCTCTCGCCACCACGACCCGACCCACCTCATCAACGACCCCCTTCTAACAAGCCAGTCCCGACAGCTCGTACCGTTGTCTGGAGGGCGACGACCGGACCGACGGGGTGGGCCGCACTTGTCCCGCATCAGCCCTGAGCTATTTCTCAGACTACTTGAGGTGGTTAAACACGTCGAAAGAGGAGGCCGTAAATCATTCAGCGGTGATGTTTAGGCCAGTTAAGTCAATAATCTCCATCGTACCACAGTGATAATTGATATAGCAGAGACACCACGTTTTCCTCTCTAACAGCTCAGGGACCACATACACATCAATGTCTGAGGAAGACCAGGTTCTGAAAAAAAAAAAAAAAAGTTCAAGGGGTGAGAAATGATTGACACTTGACATGTGATGGTCTCTTTCTTGAGCACAAGGTTGAATGATTCTTACTTCTGCCCAGGAGGTTGTGTTTTTGATTCTGGTCTTAAAATAATTCACGATGTAAGCATCATATACATGGATTTCTTTAGGGGATTTAATTATTTTGGTGTTATGGTGTATAGTTCCATCTGGATTTAGGAGAGTTTTGAAGGAGCAACTTGAGTTTCTTCTAATCGCTGCTGCTTCTTCGTTCAGAATTTATGAAAAAAGAGGAATACATGGACAGAAAATATAATTGAATCACTAAAATACATTCACTTTTGTAAAGGCCTTCGGTGGTCTAATGTTTCAAGTGATAGTTTACTCAAAATTCAAACTTAGATCATTTTCCACTCGCCCTCATGTCGACTAAGAGTTGGGATTATTTCAATGTAATAATCAAGTGTCTATTGTCTACACACTGAGCTCACACAGGATCTATTCAGGGTGTTTCCTGTCCCTGTAACATGTTAGCCTTTAGCTTTGGCTAAAAACAAGCTTAAAATATAAACTTGAAAAAAATGTTTTCGAACAATTTATCATATTGGGACTTTAATAGAAGAGGGGCGTTAGAGATGAGCAGTATGGAGGTGTTTGGATGTTTTTAAGTTGATCTTTTTGGACAAAGCGGATAAAGCAGAACGGGCGTTGTCATACATTTACGCCTATAGCTGCAAAAAGACACAGATTGACTTGAGGGCGAGTAGAAAATGAGTGAAATTTGAATTTGGGGTGAACCATCATTTTTCTGTCATTGAAATTGTATTTTTTTAATATGAAATTAAAGGTGTTGGTGGAGGTATGACCCGTGTTTCTGTAGCTTGAGATGCTAGCATAACAAAAGAACAATCTAAAACCTTGTATCTGGTGTAATAAAAATAATTGTGCTGTGTCTCAAATCGCATACTTCTCTTAGTATACTAGAAGTTAGTATGCATCAGGATAGTGTACGTACTAACTAGTACGCAAATTCTCAAAAGATAGTGCGTCTCAAATCAAACACTGTCGCTACGCACTAACAGGAAATGACGCGACAGCTTCTTCTTCTACTACTATTTAACGATGTTTCAAGCAGCTGTTGGAACGCTTTTGCAAGTTTGGAAGAAGAAATAAAGAAAAAATATGACAAACGAAACATTCGCGAGATATTTACGGCGATATCAGCACTGAAAACATGTCGTCCTTCTACTGCTGGCTGAAAATGCACCTGTAAGTATATGCATATATATATATATATATATATATATGCATATATATGACATAACTTCCGTTTACAACGTCACTAAGAGGGCGGCTGTTTAGGGTGGTTTGTGTCCATCGAACCATACTTAGTTTTGTGGGCGTTTTAGTACGCCAATTTATTGTGCATGAGCACTAAATTTCGCATACTAAGAATTGAGACGCATTGGTTTCCTCTTAATTACCCTGTTTATTCAGCGTTATGTCAGAAGTAGACGTTCTCAGAGCAACTTCCGCTCGACTCGCTAGACGTGAGGGCATCCCTACCGTGGGAAAGTTAATAAAACTGGATGATTGTGGTGAAGTTGACGATGAAAGTACCTCACCAGCCGTCTGGCACTGTCCCTCCTCTGAACCACAGAAGCAATGTGACAGTGTGAGATAAGAAGATGGTGTCTCCGCTCGTACCAGCCTTCTTCACGCACTCTTCTGTCTCAGAGATCATTAATACACTCGGTGATGCCTGGTTAGATTGTTTCTACAGTGTTTTCTCGCCATATCAGTTCATGCAACGTAATCCCTTTTCAAATAAACGAGGGAGCAATGTACTCCAAAATCATACTACTGTCCATCACGATTTATTAGCAAACAGCCTTATCAAGTCGAGATTGTACTATTGAAATGTCAGGTACAGCCCATTCGGAGTGATTTCACTCTCCCACCCCCCCAATGTTTGGCTTCCTATAAACATCTAAAACCCCCGAATCTCAAATACATTTCCTTCCTACCAGGCTTCGAGAAGTGTAGATGAAACTGCTTTTGTCGTGACCCTGGCGAGGCCTCGTCCACACAAAGACAAAACTTATACAGACAACCAGTATTCTGCTGTATATTTTCTCTGCTGCGGTTTCCAAACAATACTGCCACACATCCACCGAAAATATTGGTCAGTACCATCAGCATAGTGAATGGTTGAAACTTTGTTTTTTTTTGTAAACTAATGAATTTGTTTTGTTTTTTCATAGAAAAATGTAATACAATAGTTTGTATATCGAAAGTATAATTTACAATTCAATAATAAAAATGTTATATTTTTAAAATTATTAATTTATTAAGACATTGTTTGATATTCCTATTCCAAAAGTTGAAAAATAATACATTTAAATTCTGTTAGTTTTAATTCGTAGCATCTTAATCCAATAGAAGAATGTTGGTATAAAAGTGCAGGGAGTATATACTTTATTGAATATTGTTTTGATTGTTTAAGCGCTTTGTGACCCTGGTCTGGAAAAGCGCTATACAAATAAAAATTACTTACTTACAACATTTGTATATATTGATTGATTTTAAAGGCTACATATATCTTTGGTATGATTTTTTGTGTAATATAATTGTAATAAAAGTGCATCCAGAAAATATTGAAATTCTATTTAGGTCACTTTTGTGAGTTTTCTACCCACAATAAAGGCCCCCAAATGCCGCCGCCTGGTGGGGGAACGTGCCGCCTGGACCGGTTCTATTTTCGGTCAGTTTTGTGAGTTTTCTACCCACAATATCATTTTTTGCATTGGCAAAATGCTCAAGAGTCTGAGAGTTGCATGCAAGGAACAACTTTGTTAACATGGCAAGCAAAATTAAAATATTATTGTAGACGTTAGTGTGGACTGACTAGGGCATTAAACTCTTATTGTATTAAAGTTGTCAACAAATGAACAAAGCATTTAAAGGCGAGGGACACTAACGTGTAGCCGGCGAGCACTAGCCCACCAAATTGAGAGCTTACCATAGGAAAATCTAATATATATCATTTTGCATTAGCCCTCTTGGTGTTTTTAACTTTTAAACAAATGCGCTGACTCAGCACTTGGGTTGCCGACTCAGCACTGTTCCTGTAGTCACTGCCGTCCTTGTTGGTAAAAAGAACAGAGAGGCGGGGCTACAACATTTCCAAGGGATAGTTTTTTACTCTTAGTTGGAAGCATTTCTTTAATATCTTCGTGTGGGTGGGTCCTAATATCTAACCGATAAAGACGACAGGTGTTTGTCCATTTCCAAATTCCTACAAGTACCACATCAGACCCCGAAACATACTCTTTATTTTCTCTCTCAAATGTACATGGAGTAGCTGAAATGGAATGCACAGGGTCACACTACTGACCTCCTTCAGCGCCACTGGTGACTAAATTCACTGAAACCACGACTCAAGGTTTAACTGACAATCGAGGGCTTTCGGTCGAACGGAAACTTTGCTATTTATGCTTGGAATCGCACACGGCATCAGCCCTCACGGCTAAGATCTTCCCTCACGGGCATTAATTACAGGCTGTGTAACATGTGTCTGTGCATCGTGTGGCCTCAGCGCCGGCTGCCGAGGAGTCCTGCTTCCCATCAGCGGCTGTAATGGAATCCAGATGTCTCTCTGTCTGTTTAAGTCTCTTAATCAATAGCCTCACTGAGAGCGGCTCTGGCCTTCCCTCCCGCGACAGCTTGTTATGAGAAGATCAGTGAAGGAATGGTGTGTCCGTGGTACTAACAAGTGAAAGTGTGCCAAGAGTGAGATTAACTAATTGGATTCCCCTCATGAGTTTTTGTTTAAAGGAGAAAAAAAAATAAAGGGTGATGTGAAACTGAATCCTCTTGATTCCCTCAACGAGCAACACGACACTGCACGCATGTTCACCCGCCGACTCGGGGATTCCAAGAGCGAAAGAGGAAAGGGAATTCCCGTGCAGAAAAAAAAAAAAGGGAAAAACTGTCCAAATAAATAACCTGAAGTGGCAATCGACACGGTGCAGTGCATCTCCATTTCCTGCGACTGTTTCCTGCAGTCAGTCAGGTTGGCTTTATATCTTCATGCTCGGGGCCGGCGTCCAGGGAGACGTTACGAGGATGATGACTTTTTAAGGGAAGGAAAGGCTCAGCGTTAGCGCTGGTACAGGCAGAGGTGTAGGGAGATGGCAGGTCGTGAACTCCAGCGTGTAATGATGACATTGTGGATGTAGCGAGGTCAGATGGGTGTCAGGAGAGCGGGTGAAGGGAGGCGAAGGAACCGATGGATGAAAGGTTAGGGGCCTCTATGTATACCTGGTGGTAGAAGTGATGCTTTACCAATTAAATTGAGAGATTGCGAAGGCTTGTGGAGTTACATTGAAAGGATGGCGCAAAATAAACATTTCCCTAACCCTTTTAATATAATACAAATATACTTTTTTTTTTTTACAGATTATGAAAGGGTTAGTATTGTATTTGGATGAATGTCGAAAGACCACAGTAAAGTTTTATTGGGTCACCCCAGCCTTCTGGCTCTTTACGAACCCTAAACCAGGCTATCTGAGGCATCCAGCCAGATAATCCCAACACATCAGGATACTGTCCCCCAATCGGTCTAGAAGATAATCCTCCAATTCAGAAATCTCACCTGATAATGTGATTAAACAAAGATAAAACATTGCAAAAATTGGGATACAAAACTCACCCTTTTATTCAGGGGTATTCCAGAGAGAAACAAATAATTATTAGGGACAGTAACAGCTGATTTAATGTGTAATGGTTGGCTAACCTGCTCCCTTGTTTCTCAGTCAGCTTTTGCTTCGTGGTTGGTTGCATTCCATTCCACCTCACAATGAAGTCGGACACTTTGGTTTACCCCACAAACGAATTATTGGGCATGTTTAACATTTATGATTGTCAACCAGTTTTAGGAGCCAGAAACATTTTCACATCAGACCATAGGATTATCTTAAAGAATAACCTTTTTATAAGCAAAGACAACCAGGACTTTCTTAACTCGGGATATGTTGAAGTTAACAAGACAAACGTGATCAAGTGAGTTAAGTGTGCACAAGCGTAAGGACCAAAAACAAACTTCATTCCACTCCAAAATCCATTCTGTTCTCCTTGTTCCAACACTGGTACAGTAGAGATGAGGGGAATCAGACCCAGGGTTACTGTTATAATGCCTCGTGGGATTGTCATTCCTTTTGACTGAAATATCTCCCACACAACTTCCACAGTAGCTACACAAGAATACACTCTTTACAACAGAACAGGACTCGAACCAGTTTTTCCAGAAGCAGAGGGAAAGCCAAAAATAGGAAATCAAAAATGGCAACGTGGTAGTTATAAGATAGATTTTGTTTCTGAGAATTTTGATGAATTTAAAGTAGATGTGAACAACTTTTGAGGTGCTTACAACAAATCATTTTTTCTACGAGAACCATAAAAAATAACCATTTGAACTATTTGGCAAAAGTTATTGGTGTGGCTAAGGCAGACACAAACTGAAGCAATATGTACCTAAATCTAAGTTAGCTAAGGGTTTAGTTATAGTACCCTGAAAGTCAAATTTGAATATGAGACCAACGTCTTGATGTTCTGATGAATTTGTTGAAATTACCTTTATTCCTTCTACTTTGGGGATATCAACATAAGCAGTGTTCATTGAAAGACAATTTGATTTGCCTCCTCTTGGCTTTCAAGCGGCCATAAACGTTACAGCCGAACAGCCTGATTGAAGGCTGCATCTCAAATCGCGCACATTACTTGCACAGTGCACAAATTTCGAGAGAGTAGTACTGTCTCAAATAAAACGCTACCGCTATACCACATCGGAAATGACTCGACAGCTTATCTTAACTACTTTTTAACGCTGATTGCAACCGGAAGTTGTTATCCCCAACACTTGACAGCTATTTTCACCAATCGAAAAAAGTTATTAGGTTGTGTTCCATTGTGCCATCATAGTTGTTGTGTTGTTTTGTAGTAAAATTAGTGTTTTCTCAAGACATTTACGCCGATATCTGCTCCGAAGACGCGTTGTCAGTGACGTCCATCGATCCACACTCAATTTTTTGGCCGTTTGAGTGCACCGATCTAGTTTACATTACTCAATGTAGACGCACTAGTGTACTCAAAATATTAAGTGTAAGTGCCGAAGTGCACGATTTGTGACTCACCGAGAGTCTCCACCTCCGGACTACTCTTCGCCTCAGAGCCCCAACTTTGGTTCAGCCATATGGATTCTTCAGTGTTGTTGTTAGTGCTGCCACTTAGCATTTAGCTACAGGCAGTATGCATGGCATCGATTGTCATGCAAACCCTGCATTGCAATGCATCCCATAATGGATTATTGTTGACACCACTTATTAGCATTGTGTATTTTACCTTAGCGCAATGTTAAATCATTCTTTTTTGCATCCCATAGTATTCTAAATAATCAATCATAAGTATTTTACTGAAGTCCGTCACGGCCCCTTGGACTGATCTTGAGGTTCTGGTCATGGTTTTTAACAATTCTAAAGCTGACTACAGCATTTTTTGGCTTAAAGTTGAGATCCAGTATATTCCGATTATTTATCGTGCGGCGTGTTGGTAGTAAAATGTCGTTGGCTATCACATTCTGCTGCGTGTAAAATAAAGAGCGATTTGTTGGCGTGTGTCTGCGAGTGAGAGGTTGATTTATTCGATATTGCCTCCCCTGTTATTGCTCTGTAAGGTGGAGTCCGATATTCGGGACGACTGTTGATATTTGAACTCAACATGCAGGGAAATCCACCTCGGCCCTCAGGACTCCTTATAAATCTACCACTCACAGTTCGCTGACTGAAACAGAGAAACTTAAGGCTGCTAAGAGAAGCGAGTGAAAGAGAAAAATATCAAATTATGGAATATCTGTCAAACTAATAAACAGTCTGGATAATTAAATTCCGGGCAGGAAACCAAGAAATCTCATCCATTCTCGTTACATAAACTTATTTTTTCACTTTCTCTCCTTTAATATTTCACTACTTTTGGATATAAATAACAAGTAAACGCACAAGCATTATTCAAAGTCCATTTCCTGTTGGAGAATGTCATTCAGGCCAATTCTTTGAGTTTCGCTTCCATCATTGCTGGGGTTAGTTTCCTCTTTTGTTGTTTCACATTTACAGAGCCAAGCTTGTTTTTGAGCGCATTCTTGTGGGGGCTTCCTCAACCGTGAGTACTGTTATGATTGATGAAGCTACAAAGAAATGGGGAACAAGAATGGTTTCTTTTGTTGTTTCAATAATTGTACTCAAGTGATGAGAAATAGTTTGGAGCTGCTCATAAAAGTGGCCACAGATGAAGCTCAACACCGCCAGCGTAAATGTTGTCTCCAGATGAGCACTGCATTAGCAACCCCGTTACAGACATGCCAGACGAGTCTTCCTTTCCAAAAGACGTCACATCGTAATCATAACAATACAGAGTCGTGCTAATTCTTTATCAGATATCTTTCATTTTAAAGGACAGCAACCATTTGTGTTCACAACACTTTAAGCTGTTAAAATAGTTAAGGCAAGTAAGTAAGTAACTCATTTTGATTTGTAAAGCCACTTCCAAAGACCAGGGTCACAAAGCGCTTAAACAACCAGACATTACACAATTAAAATTAATAGATATTTAACATACAGCCCCAAGAAAATTAAGAGTAAGCCTGCACAAATAAAAAGGAGGAGTCAGTAGATCCTTCAAACACAGAGGGAGAGGAAGATCGTTCCAAAGCTTAGGAGCAACAGTCTGGAAGGATTTCTCTCCTCTGGTCCTGAACCGTGTTAAGGAACCATCAGTAGATTCTGATCCACAGACCTCAGAGCCCGAGCTGGGGTGTAAGGCTGGATCAGATCAGTGATGTAAGGAGGAGTCTGACCATGAATAGATCTGAAAGTAAGAACCAGAATTTTAAAGTTGATCCTGAAAGAAACTGGAAGTCAGTGAAGAGTTTTAAGGATCTGAGAAATGTGAGTTCTTCTACTAAAGCGGGTCAGAATTCTCACTGCAGAGTATTTGTTTTTTGACTTTGGAGCAAAAATTAAGACGATGACAACTGAGCACCAGTTGCTACATTAAAATGAACAAACATTTTTGTCTATAAAAAAGAACATGTTACTCCGAAAACAATTCCAAACCTTAGTAGACAAGTAAAAATTTTGGATTTTTTTCTTTTCTTTTGTCACATTTCTACTGCGTTTATCTTGCTCACTTTTTACCGTAACATAAATATCATCCATTATGTCACATATCAACTAGTCTTTCACACTGGAGGTTGTGTCGTAACCAAAATTTGAACAAACGGTTCACTCTCATGTCTTTGAGTTGTTTTTTCATCATGTTAATAAGTTGGATAAAAAGTAATGAATACGTTTGAAATAAATATGTTACTTTCATCGCGTAAACTGCTAGAAATTATAGCGTTAAAATCGTCAGAGTGAGCCATCATCATATTTGAGGATCGTTTAGTTTCTTAGTAGTCGTTGATAGTTGACAGTTTTTAACATACTGTATTTATTCTGGCGTTCTAACTTCGTAGTAGAATCAAAAACTGACTTAATGTGTACCAACCTCTGGGAATGTTCGTCTTTGTAAGTATTTATCTGTTGAAGGAAACTACTTCCTGTTCGTTACGTATTCTCAACGCTATATATTCTTGTATTAGTTTCAATAATTTATCAATACAAGGAACATCAAGTAACATAAAGAAAATAGAGATTTGTGTCTGGAGGTCAGGTCACCACACTAGTCACTTGTTGAGAGGACAAAACATTCAAGGTCACAATGGGGTCAACGACGCCGGGATGTTCTGGTAACGCTGCTCAGCACTTCCACTTTTTTTTAAGTTGGAAGTTTGGGCTCACCATGTGAATTATTGTTTCTAAACTGTCAGGATATCTGGACAATCGTTTCAGTCCAATTTTACTTTTATTATTATTTTATTTTCAATGGAAAAACCATGCTACACTTATTTAATGTCCTTTTTATGAGGAGATTTAGAAAGTCTTTGGTCAATCTGACTGTAGGATTATCATTATTTAAATACTCTTGTGTCCTCCTGGCATGTGACACTACAAGAAGTATAGAAATCAAGGACTTTTTCGCTGTATTCTTCAAGCTTGATGAGAAACGAGGTGCCTCTAGGATCAACTGTTGGACCCTTGTAGTTCACTTCAACGGAAATCCTATGAAACCTTAACAAACGTTCCATGAAATCCTAAAGATTTAATAAAACTGTCCTGCATTCCGCACTTCCTGGGAGGGACTCTGGAGGTCGGGCGGGTTGAGGCCTCAGTCAGTCCGGAGAGGGAATAAATCCATCTCCTTGGATAAAAGCAGCTGGCCCGGCCGACGCTCGGTTAAGTTTTATAGTCAGATATGCACAGATGATTAGGCCAGCTGTGAAGTGTCGTATAATTCTAAACAAACCCTGCAGGAGCTGAACCCTCAACCCCCGGACACATGTGGGTTGCAAGTCTTGCGCTCTTATTCATGCACTTAAATATGTGCAAACATTACACACACAGACATTTATACAAGGCCCCTGACGTCACCGTCTCCGACGAGAACCGCACAGATGCGAATCAGCAGCAATCACGATCCGCGGCCACATCTGAAAGTGTCTCCGGCATCAGTTGAAAGGGAAGTGGGAATGAAGGATGTGAAACTCAGCAGCGCTTTCTATAAATCACCTGTTTTCCTCTCCTATATGGTCGCCACGGTGACGAGAATGCAGTTCCCTCAGTATCCACCGTCGAGCTCCGTGTTTATTTTGAAACACAAACAAGACTCATTTATTCCACGGCTCCTGCCCTCACCTCCCAGAACAAGGAGACGAACTCGACGATCCATCAGTGTTGACGCCACACGGTCGCACAACACTCGCGCTGATAGCGAGGGCGAGAAGAATGATGGCTTCGTAGGTGGTCCACAGCTCACTTGAAAACTGTTTTTAAAATAAGATTTAATAATTTTATCTGTTGAATTTAGAATTATATTTTTATACTCTATTATTTAACCATTTTTAAATTATGTTTTATTAGTGTTTTTTCTCCAATTGTGTGTTATAAATCACTAGCTGAAGTACCTGGTGTCACCCAGGATTTTAACAAGGTACAAAACTGCGAAAAATCTGAAAAATGACACGAAAGCTGCTAAGGTTTGAGGACTTGCAACTTTTAAAAGGCTGTAACTTTTCAAATATTCTAGTTCAAAACCTTCCTTGGACAAAGACGAAGAAAATATATTCACGCTATTGTAGCATACCATTTATAAAAATAGATTTTGTCAAAATTCAATCAAATATTTTGTTTACTTTATAAAAAAAAAAGTCCATTATGTTGTCATTTTTCTTGTGTTCAAAATGCTAACTTCATTTATATTTCTAAATATTCAGATAGAAACGGACAAGAAGATTTACTTTTTGATCCCACTACTTCCTGTCGTATAATTTAGCTTAGCCTAGATTAGCCTGCGCAACCTAGCTTGCGTTAGCCTAGCAATTCTCCTCCGAAACAGTTTGAATTTTTTGTGTCAGTCACTTCTTTAACAAATAGGTTTTGATACCAATCTACTGGAAAGACATTATCTCCGACATAGTTCCACATCTGGAACGTTCATCGTCAGCGGCCGAAGATAGCGAAACGATTTCGACAGAACGCATTGAAGTCGCAGTGAAGCGGCAAAAAACCCTCTTGGGGGCAACAGAAAGGTCACTTTTAAATAATACGCCTGACTTTGACTTGTTCCCCATCAAACGGGGCCTGCGAGCCACGATAAGGAGCAGAAAGAGGAAACGTGGAAACCTCAGGCTAAACTTCACTTTTATCTCCCGAGAGGACGTCCAGGTGACCTCGGTTGCATCATAACTCAAGTTTGGCTGCGGCTGTTGTCGTTTTAATGTGTTTATAATTGTGTAGTCGAAACCATCAATTCTTACCGCACGAGATGATATTTGCATTACTGGAAGAATAAACAATAATCTTGGTGCTGCTAACTTAAACACAGCAGCCGCTCTGTCATTTGCAGCCACATAATGTTCCTGCGATCTGATGCGGCGACCAAACGTGCCATTATTTTGAAATCCTGGTTTTACTGAGAGATGAGTAGAATGTTGCTGCTGATGAATGGTCGCGCTAAATGAAAGTGTGGTATTCTCTCTTCTTATCCACTTGAAAGGGTTTTATTTTGAGATTTATTTATTGCGGGCTTTCTTTCAATAAAGTGTTAAATCGTTTTTTTTCTGTGTGTTTTATTTGTTTTCTTTATTTTTTATACCATTAATTATTATTTAAGGAAAACTATTTTTTATTCTATTTGTCCATGAAGTATATTTTCCAGGAATTCATTTTAAAATTTGTATTTATTTTTGGAAAACTTCCCTTTATAATTAAATGTATTATTTAATTTTAAGTATTATTTTAGTGTTCATTTAAAGTATATCAGTATGTAATATTGTAATTAGTTTATAATTGAATAATTGAATTAAATTATTTCTATATTACATTTTTTATTATTATTAAATGATTTTAAAAATGTTTTTTTTTTACACATAGAGTTTGATAATCCCAATAATCCACAAATAAATGTTCTAAATTCCATATTTTTGAAATCGTAGCCTTTTAAATTCAATATAAAAATGTTGGGCTAAAAGTGCCATCAGGAAATACCAATTGAATACCGAGCTACTTGAACTAACTTTCAGCCAATCATGGTGGAGCTAAAACTGCATTTCAAAGTTGAAAAAAGGAAGTATAAAATTAAATATTCAATAAAGAAAATGAGTCATGGGATTTAGTCTGGGAAATGTACAGGAACTTGTCATCTTTGTGGTGCTTATGTGTTTTATTATGTTTTATGTAGAATGTTTAAATGATTTGTTTCTATTGTTTTTTCTTAAGCCAATCTAAATGTGCATTTCTTTAAATTATTATTATTATTGTAATTTGTTCATTTTATTATCTTCCATGTTGTGGTTGTGCATGTGTTTGGATCTAATTTAGTATGTATGCATTTATTTAAAAAAATAAATAATATCAATAATATAATATCAATTTAATAATGTATTTTCCGCAACTTTTAAAAATTAAAAATAAAGATTTCCAAGATTTTTCCTTTTTTAAACAGTGTTTTTTGCAGAATCAGTGGCTGCCAGATACATTTTTCACTGATTTAATAGACTTTTAAAATAATTCAATGAGTAATAAAAATGTGTTTTTTTTTTTTTTTTTCAGAATCAGTGGCTGCAGAATACCTTTAGCTCCACTAATTCTAAAGATTTTTTGTTTATATTATGTATATTTTTTCAAGTATAATGTAATACAATAAACGCAGAAATACTTCAGGAAGTAATAAAAATGTGTTTTTAAATATTGTAAAACTAAAATATTACATTCTCTCAATTGTTAAAAATAACAAAATATGTTAAATACTCAATTTAGGGAGACAAAATTGCAATTGTTTTCAGAAACCAAGACGTTTCCAGGATAAACACTGACGTCCAAAGCCTGCTGCTGCAGAATATTTAATTTGTGACTTTGACAAATGGGTCTCGGGACCGGCTCCAGCTGCAGCATGTTCACCGGGGGCGCCTCGTACAGAAGCTGTCGCCACATTTCCAAAAAAGCCACATTATTGAGAGTTTTTCTAACATGGTTGCAGTTTCCAAGATTCAGAACTCGACAGAAAAAAAAAAAGAGTTAAATTTAAAGATGTGTTTCTCTTGGACGCTGCTCTGCTATAAACCAAGGGAGACATTTTCATGCTCCACATTTTTCATGGTTTCTCTCCTTGTCCCCTCCCTTCCTCTCGCTCCACCTTGGCTCCTCTGGTACCTTCGGCTCGGGAACCGTGAGGGAGGGCGGCGGGGTCTGAGCCTGGACCTCCCTTTCCCGCTCTGTCCTTGGATGGCTCCGACCGATGTCCCACCTGAAGGCCTCTCTTTCACCAAGCCTTCAACCCAACTGCTCCGGCTTCATGTGAAGGAACCGTTTTATTGCCGGCTGCAGACTGTTGTCATAAGTGTGGTGCAGGCTGTAATTTGTGAAGAGGTTTTGCTATTAATTAGAACCCGAGAAATGGCGGCGGTTCAACCGCGGCCTTGTTTTCACAGAAGTCCACCCGTGTTTCGTCCACACCGCTGTGCTTTTTGCTCTGTTTAGAAGCAGAATCTTAAAGAGCCCAAAGAAACAGATCAGTTTGAGATCTGGAGTCTGATGCTAGGTGGCTAACGCTAACAGGTGATTGGAGAAGATGGTATAGAGATGTCGTCGAAGAGAAGGCGGGTTGACTTGAGGCATCTGGCTACTCAACTAGTTTCTTTCCAGAGTCTAAAACCACATGATCGGTGAAACCGCCGCCCATTTCTTCACTCAGTGGAACTATTATTTTGACCAGGATCTCTAAACAACTTTTCCCCGCTAGGAGAGTCTGGATTTGTAAACAACTGGACACATTGGAAAATTGGCAATTGGTGAACTAGAGAGAAGTCATTGCAATGACCTATTTCTGCCATTAGGAGGAGCCAAAGACGATCTTTTTAACCGTACACCTTGCTGCTTTAAGAAAGCTTTATATAAACAGCTATTTTATTTTATTATTTTTTCATCTGAACATAATTTCACAGCAGAATGACTGTACCTAGCACCGACACTTACTAAAGTATCTTAACTAAGGTCTGATAATGGTTCACTTAAATAACCTTATTGTCCTGTTATGCTTTTATTTTGGTTTTAATTTGTAGTGAACTTCCTGTTCATCCCTCTCTTGCCTAGTGATCCTTCAAAAGGCGTTAAAAAGTAGTAGAAGAAGAAGCTGTGGATTCATTTCCTGTAAGCGTGTAGTGAAAGTGTTTGATTTGAGACGGTACTACATGTCGAAATTTGCGCACAGGCCAAGTACATGCACTTTCTTAATGTGTACTGTAAACCAGTGCACTCGGAGAAGTGTGAACTACAGTGAACTACTGTGTTTGGACTTTGTTTTTGGCCTTTTTCGTCCGCAAAGGTCAAAATGGCCGAAAAATGTTTGTGCCCTTAGCTACATCTAGTACAATAGGCTAGTTTTGTTTGTCGAAACAACACAACAACCGTAATAACAAAATAAAACGGAACTTAAAAACTAGTTTCAATTGGCAAAGTGCTGTCAAGTATCAGCGTTAAAAAGTAGTAGAAGAAGAAGCTCTCGGTAAATGTGTAGTGAGAGTGTTTGATTTGAGACAGTACTACCCTGGTAAAATGTGCGCACTGGGCAAGTAAGTGCACTTTCTAACAGTGTACTGTAAAGCCGTGCGCGATTTGAGACACAACATGATTCGTTTTTTGCCTTTTTAGCTGTTAGCATCTGCTACGTCGTTTTTCGTCTTGATAGGCTGGAAAATTATGCTAACCCCCTTACAATGCCTTTGCTTTTTTTTTTTAAGTACTTCAGCTTGAAATTTAATGAATGAAAAAATGTTTTTAAAGTACATTTTGAACACATTAGCTGCTAATTCCATGTGTAACTTTCCAGACGTAGAAAACATGTCCATGTTCTTAATAAAAATGACTAAAAAGTGTTTTTATGAACGATGACGTTGAAACATGAATCACCCTTTCAAATGAATTTTCGCCCCCAAGTTTCTGGGACCGACTCCAGCGACGCACAAGCCAGTTAAAGGAATAAGCAGATGATTATGAATTAATGGAAGATGTCCTGATGGTGCGTTCGGGGACCACGTAGTTTCCATTCGTCGGATTTTATTTCCAGTGAATTAGACGTCTCCGAAAAGCAACAAACTCCCGCTACGCAGCTGAAGGAGAAAAAGCGAGTTTTTGTTTGGAACGGAGACATAAATAAAAGACTCAATTCTGTTTATTCCGCTGAATTGGATTTAAATGACAGGGGCAGCTGGAAACGTTTTGGCCCGCCATCAAATCGAAGGTCCAAAACCGTGTAATAATATTTTGCTAGTCTCAAGAGGAAGCCATCTCTCATGCTGATGATTCGAGGCGCATTTAGGGAACGAAGAGCAGCTCTCGCTCGTAAATCAGCGTTTGATGGAACAAACATACCTCCGAAGGAAGAGAGTGGCGGCCAGAGTCGCTCACTTCTGGTTACAATGATTAAATAAAACGCTCCATTGCTCACGGACACACTGGGCTGTAAATTGCGACGCTGGTAGGATTTAAATTGACACGTCTGAGCGCAGAAGGAGAAGTGAAACCTGAATGTTGAGTTACAGGGAGATAATGTAAGCTGAGCACGAGCGTAAAGAAGCGTGAAAGTGACGCGTCGTTATGTTGTACTACTTTTATTGTTTCACTCATTGACATCTTTTTTTTTCGTTTCAGAATTGAAAAATGAATTCATGAACAAAATAATTTTTGGTTTCCAGAAAATCTACTGTGGAAACTTAACTTTATTATAAATCAACTGATCAATTATGGGTTTTTATCATAAATTCAAATTAGGTATAAATAATATTTAAATAAGTAGGTGAATACTAATCAAACATTATAATACAACTGTATATACTGTATATATTGTGTATATGTTTGCGTGTATAAACGTGTATGTATATTGTGTATGTGGATATACGTGTATATATATTGTGTGCGTGGATATACGTGTATATATATTGTGTACTTGTATATATATTGTGTACATGTATGTACGTATATATTTGTATTGTGTATGTTTATATACGTGTGTATGTATTGTGTACTTGTATATATATTGTGTACATGTATGTACATACTGTATATATTTGTATTGTGTATGTTTATATACATGTGTATGTATTGTGTATGTTTATATACATGTGTATGTATTGTGTATGTTTATATACGTGTGTATGTATTGTGTATGTTTATATACATGTGTATGTATTGTGTATGTTTATATACATGTGTATGTATTGTGTATGTTTATATACATGTGTATGTATTGTGTATGTTTATATACGTGTGTATGTATTGTGTATGTTTATATACATGTTTATGTATTGTGTATATACATGTGTTTATATACATGTGTATGTATTGTGTATGTTTATATACGTGTGTATGTATTGTGTATGTTTATATACGTGTGTATGTATTGTGTATGTTTATATACGTGTGTATGTATTGTGTACAAATATATGTACGGGATCTTTTTAAGAGCAGCTAAAAAAATGTTAAATAATTATTTTGTACGGAGAAATCGTAATTAGTCATCTATCTGTTGACATCTGGCTTGTCCACTTCCTTCTTAATAGTTTTAGCAAATGAATATTCATTAATTATGTATATTAATGGTCATATGAGCTCTTAATCATCGCGCTGTATCAACTGGTGGAAATAGAGCTGAGCCAAAAGAAAAGGCTCTACACAACCACAATTTCAGCAGTTTGATAGATTTTCCTTTATTAGTCCCACAGGGGGAAATATTAGTCGTCTAGTTAAGTGTTAAACTCAATCACACAGTGGCCCAAACCTTTTTTCGCGGGACAAAAAAAGTCTTTATTCACAGAAAAGTTGAGTTTTCATATTGTTTTATTTCATTCTTTCAGAAAAGGGAAGATTTAATGACTCACTCTCATGTTTCAAATGTTGAAGTCTTTCTCTCCAAGATGCAGTAAGTCCCTCATCATGACCATGTTTTTAACTTATTCCTTTATAAAGTTCTCCCCCGTCTGAAATCTGGGCGAACGAGAGGTTACGAGAGCGGAGTTTATTATGATTTTTTTTTTTTAATATTCAAATTTTTTTCCTTAAGTCTCTGAGACCATTTTTAATCCGACCTTTATGGCTGTGATGTCAACACCAGTGAATGACTAACTTACTTTGTGGTCAGTTTTATTTCATTCCACTAATGAACCTCAAATCCTCGAAGACGTCAGAGGATTCAGCCCCCCCGCCCTCCTTCTCTTCCTTTCACGGAGGTCATTTGTTTGACTTTTTCAAAGGCCTAAATGTAGGCAAATGTGCAGAGCTGCTTTGTTTTATGGGTCGCTCCAACTCAAGTTGCCAAGGGGAGGTGAAGGGAGGGGGTGGGTGGGTATATATGGGACAGCTTTAATGGAGTCTGACATTAAATACAGGCCAGATGGACTTTCTCCTGTCCGGCTCATAAAAGTGGCAGGACAGTTCACAAATCAAGACTTCGCAGGATTTCCTTCAGCGCTCGCATCGCTATCAGAAGATGTTTCGCTTGAGCGTCGATGGGTTGTTGATCGAGGGGCGCACAGCTGCGGGTTACACAGTAACATGTTGTCGGCAGGTAGAAGCAGGAAGTCGGAGGGAAGTGAAATTCAAGATGGAGAGGATACATCGCGGCGCTCTCCAGGGAGTTGTGGCTCGTTCTTTTCGTCCCTAGAAAGTGGGGCTCGCGCTCGTGTTGGGGGTCAGTAAGATAATCCTGAAATAAACACTCGCTGCATCACAATCAAGATCAGCACCAACACCAACAGTTTCATCTGATACACTTTATGTTCTTAAACTTTACTGGTTTCAAACTCTGGGCAGGACCGGTCTTACCATTGGGACATGTAAGGTTATCTACTGTAACCATGGTTCTATGAACATTGCGAAGTCATCAAACCAAGCTTCACTATTGGTTAAAGTGCTCACGGGTAGAACACCATAAACAAGCAAATAAATAAAATTTATTATGGATTTATTAAATTGTCACAATTAAATAAATTACGAGAAATATTAATTAAATTTGCTCAATATGCAATAAAACATGGTTGAAAACAAAATACTTTTCATAAACTTCTGATTAATTAAATGCTCAAACACAAAATATTAAACATTGTGGTCTGTTGTGCAAAATACCTTAATCTAGAAACATTATTCAATCGTTTCTAAAAACCTGTTTAACAAGATTAGATGGTGATATGTCAATCACACTGATACGATCTAAAAAGAGGGGCGGGGCTAAACTTCGGAATTCATAATGTAAGTAATTGATATTGTCCCCTATATCTCCTTCAAACAAATATAGTGAGATAATAGACAATAAGCCTTTTAATTTGTATTTTCTGAGGGAAATTAATTGTAATTAATTAGTAGTGGAATATTGAATTAAACACGTGTATCAGGGAGGGTAAGAACTCGATGACATTTAAGATATTTTATCATTTATAATATAGAGTTAAAGTTAAATAAAACTTGAGTAGAAATTAAGTAGAAATAAAAACAAGCTTCAAATAAAAGAAAAATTAAGACTAAAATAAATTATATAAATATAAATTATAGGATAGGCATTTGTTTACATTTATCATTCTAATGAAATGATTTTTATAAAAAAAATACACCAGTGTTAAATATAAATAAATGCGTGTTTGCGGTACAATTACCTAAATAGTATTTTTTTAAAAACTAGCCAACAAACCCTGAACATTTCTCGAATCAGTTTTCAATTCTGTCATGAACGAGTTCAGTTTATTTATAATTTCTTGTCAGATATGTGGTTTGTGTTTTTATTTCATTACGTTTATTGACCTAATAATAAGACATTCACTGTTTATCTCGGTGTAAAGTCGCTCAAAGTGCGTTTCACAGTGACTCAGATCATCTCCATACGCAACAAAAACAGAAGCTATCGTCGAGTTCTGGTCATCATGATGGCAGAGGTTGTGAAATAGAATTACAACATGTTCACGTTGATGTAAAGGCTGCAGTGGAGGAGGACGTTTGATAAGCATGGAACCATAAATGCCTCATGAAGGTATGAAGCTGCTGGAAACTGTAAATTCACTGCGAGGCGGAAAAGCTGCACAAACTTTTTAAAACTTTTTTCATATGGTCAGGTAGAGGTTGTGGAACGTTTAAATGAAGTTTGTGTGTTAGTTTTAACAAGAATCCATAATAATTTACTTGAAACGTTTAATTTATTATTTAAGGGTGAACATGACCTTTTTGTTTATATAAATAAATGTATTTTTAAGATTTATCCACGAACCTTAAAACAAGACATAAAGTGTAAATATTCAAAAAAACTATTACATTTAAATCTAAATTGTCATAAATGATATTTTAACATTTAAGAGCGTGATGTCAAATAAAACCTAAATCAATATGACATCGTAATAAATTTGAAAGTGGGAAGATCCACATAAAAAACTGAGAATCTAATATTTTTTCTTTTTATATTATATATATTATGCTTTTTTTTAAATGTAAAAATAAAAACATGTATTTATTTTCCCTACTTCGTTCATGTATAAATATTTGAATCTATATATATATATATACATTTTTACTATCTTTTTTTTTTTAATAAGCATTGATCGTAAGTGCATTTACGACTATACGCTAATATTAAAATGTTAAACATTAAATTAATTTACACCCGTGAACAAATCTAATAAAGCTATAATATCGAACTTGTTTAAGCATTTTGTATAAATAAGTAAAAAAAAAACTCCGTAGACTAAATGATTAAAGAAGCGCTACAAATCCATTCAAATAAAGAAAACTTTATTTACACAGAACCAAACCATTATTCAATAAATACAACTTCCGGGAAAAGGAAATAATGAAAATATATCTGACACGCGATTTAAATAATCGTCTCTTCAGGTGATCGTTTGTCCGAATGAAAGTCCGTTTCACCTTCACTATACGAGCACCGGGGAGGAGGCCGGCGTGTCGCTAATCGAGGCCGCTGCCGGTGCGCTGCTCCCGGCTGCGCTGCTGCTGATGATCACGCTGGTTTTATGGAGCTCGGAAACGTCCAAATGTCCGGAGCCGGTCTCGTCTGGACCGTCGTCGGATTCGCACTCGCTTCTGTCCTCGCTTTCACACTCGGACTCCGCCGGATCTTTGGGGTCCCTGGTGGACTCTGGGTTCTGGTCCGACTGGTCCTTGTCCTTCTGGGCCTGGGCCTCCTTGGAGTGTCGCCACTTCATGCGCCGGTTCTGGAACCAAACCTTGACCTGCAGACACCAAGAGCGTCAGAACCGCGAATAAACACAAAATAAACGAACATTTGAAAGCGAATATTTACAGAAAAATATTGGCCTCTAAGGTTTTACTTAATAATATAAGATGTTCTGACACATTTGAAATTAATAAATTAAAATAAAAACACGAAAAAAGGATCAAAATGTTCATAAAATAATCCACATTGGTTATAAACCTTATTTTCCTTCTAAACAACTATATTTAAATACGTCTCTAATGTATAACTTTTCAACAAATAAATAGTATATGAAATATCACATTTAAATTATTTTTATATTTTCAACTTGACTTCCATGTTATTTTCAAACCGAATTTTGTAATTAAAATGTAGATTTGTAATTAAATACAGCAAATAGCATACAATAAATAATAAAAAAGTACAATCATGGATATAAAGTGTGATACTTTATATTGCAAAAGTGAAGCACGTTTGCATCCTCACTTTTTAGATGCTGTGGTTTGTGGGGAAAAGAGAAAACCTCACAATATTAACTAGAAAATTGGGTTTTAAACAACAATGTCGAGTTCATGTTTAGACCATTAAATGCTACGACTTTTATTTGACCACATCTGAGAAGAAAAAGCTTCTTACAATGACATTTCTTCTAAAAAACACTCCACACGTGTGAATAACTTGCTTATTAACAGCTGGATTTATTTGTTGGAGTAACATTTGTATCTTCCACGATAGAATGGAGGTTTGAACACATGTTCACTGTCATGCAGTTGTTTAGAAGGAGGTGTCAGAGCGAGGAGCTGCTTCGGTGCCTCGCTCCAGTAGACGTGCAAAGACGGTGAACTCACAACATTTTCATTCCTCGACTCTTCAGGAAGTGAACCATTAACCCTCCGTTCTCTGAACCTGACTCATCAAGGATTGTCATCCCAAGGAGGCCGTGGAAGTTTTTCTGTTACAATTATGGTTCATGTTTCACTTTAATTTTTTTGGACCTGGTTTTGTTTTCACCGTCAAAGTGTTCAAAACATTAAAAAGAACATATTTGTCGGAATAGATTAAAAAAAAAGTCACAATAAAGATAAATATATGTTTTAATATTACATTAAATGCAACATTTTAACAAAATGGATCATGAATATTGTTTAATTAAATTGAATGTATTTTGATTTCTTTTGATTGTATTCATATTCATATTTAATTTTATGTTGCCACCTCAAAACAATCCAGTGCTGTGTTTACAAAACTCGAAATAAAAGTTTTATTATTCTGAAAAATACATATTTTCTGAACACATTTGATTTTTAACCAACTTTTTAAATAGCACTTTTGCTAATTCTGTTGTTTTTTATTTACTAAAAAAGAGAACATAACTCATACGTGTCTTTGCAAACGTCTTCCACTGGAATTCCCGACTCAAGTTTGTTTCTCACCTGAGCGTCCGTCAGTCCCAACATGGCCGCCAGCTGCTTCCGGTCCGGCTTGGTGACGTACTTCTGGATCTCGAATCTCTTCTCCAGGCCTTTCCTCTGCAGGTTGGAGAAGACGGCTCTGGACCAGGAGCGCTTCCTCTTGTAGGTCTGCGGCATGGTGTCTTTGGTGAGGACGGCGTACGGACCTGCGAGGAGGAGGAGGGTGAGGCTCAGGTGAGTACGCGAGAACAGAGGACGGGGTTTTTCTGTCTAGCCGTCTACCTGGGAAGGAGTCCTGAAACTGATGCTGGCCTGATTGTCTGCTGCTGCTGCCTAGTGAACTCATCATGGACGAGGCGTCGCTCATGCCGGCCTCTATGGTCGAGAAGTACTGAGCGCCGGCCGCCGGCTGAATGAGGTGCAGCCCTGACTGACGACCGGAGCTTACGATGCTGCCGAGATCTGGTGCAAGAGCAAGAGACGGACTTCAGTCAGGACGCTGGCAGAGAGGCTGACCTTTGACCCTCGCTGACAATACAACTCAACCTTCGCTGGCTAAAGTCAACCCTGAGACGTACGTGACTCGTTGGGTGAGAAACCGAAATATAATCTGGATTAAATACATTTATATCAACGATTTATCTGCTTCTTTAATTAACATCTTTAGGTGAAATAAAAGCTTAAATAACTCGCCTTCTTTTTGAGTTTGGCTCCACTTTAAGTGCTTTTAAAAATTTAAATTCTAATCTTCATATTCATTTTTAATTGTAATAAAATGATTAATAATTTTAAGTGTTTAAACTAAACTTTTTGAACCATATTTCTTTCAACATTTATAAATATACTAAAACATATTTATAATAAATATTTGTGATAAATGATCTAAATGTATAAATGAGTAAATATAAATGCACTTGTTTAAAAACAAAAGTTTTAATTTTATGGTACAACATAATGAATTTGAAATTGCTTAAATAAAGTTCTCTGTGCACGAAGACATACTTATATTGTATGGACAGTGTATTTACAAATAAATAAATAAAATGTATTATTGACTGGAATCTTCAGCTCGCTTCTCGTAAACACTTTGACTGACATGGAGATTTATTGCGTCTATAAAATAATACAGTTTTTAGATTTCGAGTTCGCAGCTGTTTGGATAAGATCCCGAACTTTAGAGTAAACTATTTATTGGAAGATTTGTAAACATCTTGAAGCTGAAATAAGATTTGTTGACCCACTTGATGATGCTTTTCTAGTAAATGATGGTTTCACTTATGTATTGTTTTGTTAAATTACAATAACTAAAATGTTCTAGATTATATTTGGCTTAATATTGTCAAAGCGTCTGATGAGTGTTTGTTGGATTAAAGGTTGACTCGTGAATCAAAACTTATTTATTTTCAACTGACTAGTAAACATGGTTTGTGATGAATTTGCTTTGATGTAAACGTTAGGAAAGTCTGCGGTTGTTTAGAGATGTTGAACTTTGACCCTTAGTCGTCGCATGCTTGCTTCAATAACCAGGAAGTTGTGATGGTAATAAATGTATTACGATGATTAATAAACCACATAAAAGAAGGCTTAATAGTAGTATTGTATCTTAAGAAATATTTAATAATTTATACTTGTTATTTATTTACTAATTGACCATCTCGCTTTGTCTAATTGTTTAATGCTGTTGTTTAATGTATTCTTTAATTTTTTTTGTTTTTTTTATTAATGACCTCCATGTTTATGTTTAAAATAACTCCGTATTCCCATCTTATTGCATCTTATATAGTATTATATAAAATATTATACTACAGTCAATCAATCTTCTACAGCGTTCTTTCGTTCTGACCTATTCCAGAATATATTGCCGTATGTCTAGTAATATTTGCGCAACAGGACTAGAAGATAAACAGTGTCTAGATCGAGTAAACAACAGAACACATCCCATAATATCATCTCCTTCTCAACATCTGCGTAAAATCTCTGCTCACCTCTCAGACACGAGCGCTCTTTGCTCTTCGGGTCGAAATCTGACGATAATATCCGATCAATTCCGAACTTGAGGTCTTTGCTGGAGGTCACGGGGACGTGCTGGGAGTTGAAGGCGGGGGTCCTGGAGCCCACCTGCAGTAGTCCGTGCCGGTGGTGGTACGCGGCGGCACCGGGACCGACCCTCGCTCCGCCGAACACCGCCGAGTCCGGGGCCACGGGCGAGGGGCGCAGCGGGGACCCCGGCACCCGGTGGTGGTGCGCCATGTGGACCATGAGGGTGGGCGACCCCGGGAGGTTCTCCGCGTCTCCCGCCTGCAGGATGTCCGCGATGCAAAAGGAGGGTTTCTTCATGGAGTCCACGGAGAAGCCCGCGGAGCAGTACGCGGACCACAGGCTGAAGTTGGAGGCGTAAAACGGGCTGAGTCCGGTCGTGTACATCCCGGAGGTTCGAGTGGGTCTTAAGTCGTTCTGGACATGAACTAAGATGAGCTGGAACCTCCTCTCCCCACCGTGTGTGTTTTCCTGACTATGTGTGTGTGTAAAGGAGAAAGCAGTGTGTGTGTGTGTGAACTCTCAAACTACACACTTCCATCTGGACTGCGATTGGCTGACGTGTAAGCCAATGAGCGTTCGCGATTCATCCTCCATCACCATCAACACACACACCCAAATAGTCCACTTGTGGTTATAATATTTTATTTCAATAATTATAGTTGAATTATAGAACTAACTTCCGTTTGATTTTGTGTTTACTAAATATACATTTTAATTTAAATATCAGGGTTTTTATTAGCCAGAAGTAGCTTAGGAAGTAACTCATCACCGTCAAAAACTATTAAATAAATATAACCTAATATTAACGTTGATAATAAAATCAAATATTCTCACTGATGATAATATTTAGAATCGTCTGTTCAATTTTCGAGTTTTAAAGCGGGAAATAAGGCCTACAGCAGGTTAGCGTTGAATCATATTGGAATAGAAAATAAATCCTTATATTTTAAGGATTAAATGGAATTTAAATTATTTAACTGCGTTTTAATATAATCACCGATCAAAGACCCAACGAACTGTATTCATCCTACGCCTTACAACGTGATGCTGGAGACTTTCCCAGCTACCTAGGGTGAGGAGCGGGAGACACCCTGGGCACCAGTTGACCCGCAAATTCGGACCAGTGCGTGGAATTTTGCGTCAATTTTCCAAACTTTTATAGCATTGACTATATTTTATCGAGCGGCACAAATCAAGTCTTGTTTGAAACAATCGAGAGATAAAAATAAAAACGCCATTAAAGGTGGAGACGATAACAGGGAGTCGCTGCTAATAATAATCTCCTTCTATGAGTTTCCTGTTATTGATGGACTGGGCTTCGTGTTAAATGAGCGGATCTTCCTGCGAGATTTCTTCCCAAAATAGAAGATGTTTAAGTATTTTAGGATGCGACACAAATCCTTATTTCTTCCGGAGCAGCGGGGGTAAAGGTGGAGGGGGCTCTATAATGACTGTTAGAACTTCCCTTTTTCAATATTTGTGCAACTTTATCTCGACCTGCAAGTTGCATCATGACGCAAATCCGCCGCCAGGCTCATAATAAACAGAGGAAATCTAACACACAAACACGCACGCACGCACGCACGTATCTCAAGAATAATTCAAAAACACAATCAGCTAACATTTATGTTTTCACTAAAGTGTAAATGTTGTTACTTGTACTTAAAGGATGTTTAATTTTTAATTATTATTGTCTAAAGCATCATCTTTTATACGTTTTTAGAAGTAAAGAACATATTCATTTCCAACGATGAAATTATAATTAAAAAAAATACATTTAAAAAATAAAATGCACCAGTTTTATTTAAAATAAATAGATAAGGGCATTTATAAGTACCACATAACTGAATAATAATAATAATAATTAAGGGATTTAAAAACATTTTGGGGAATTAAATACGTGTACACAGAGTTTTTAAGCCATTTCAGGTTGATTAAATAATATTAATATCAGTATGGAAGGCATTGCCCCCTTAAATTCCATTCAAAGTATAAGAAAAAAAAACACTAATAAAAATAAATTAATAAATGAATACATTGAAAATCTGTTGATGAAAGTCAATTAATGAACAATATAAATATTACGCACTTGGGAAGTCAAAGCAGAACGATGAATGAGTTTCCATTCTTTAACAACAAAGATATATTTATTTTTGTTATTGTTTTATTTATTTTTTACGCCTTGCTCTGTTCTGGAACAATGGCCTCTGAAGTCTGTCTCGACTCATCCAACCCGTGACCCCGACTGCCTCCTATCATGCTGTTTTTTTTTTTTCGAACCGACGCTCTTCCAGGTTTAAAATTAGACAGAGGTCTCCTCCAGCGTTCGTCCTTCACAGAGCAGTCAAAACAATCCAGGGAAGAGGAAGTGGCAGCCTCTTGTTTAGGTGCTTCAGCTGCAGACCTCAGATCAGCCGCACTGATCGGTTTCACTCTTTGTTCAGCCATCGACTCGCGGAAAGTTCAACTTCTCAATCCTCAATGGCGCAGGATAAATACGAGCTTTTCCTGCTGGTTTGTCCGTCCATTAAGGCTTCATCCATCCATCCATTGTTAAGCTTCTCCATTCATCTGTTATTGGTGGGTAAACCCATCATCCCTGTATCCATTCAGTAATGATCCATCTATGGATCCATCCATCCAAAGTAGGCCACTTTATTTGTTCATCTGACAATTAATGTGGCCATCTTTGAGTATAGGTACGAGTCTATATAAGGGTCTAAGTCCAATTATAGTGGTTTTTTTTAGCCTTTTTTTCAAAGTGAAAGTTTTTATTTTCCTATGATCATCTACGTATTCCTCCCGGTAACAGATTCATCACATTTTGAGGCAAACAACCTGAAACTCTTTTTCTAGGGAGGTTGATATGTGAGATTTAAACCTCCCGTGAAAGTAAAGTATCCATCCAGAGCTCTGCTGGACGCTATCATTCACCTTTATTTCTCTTTTCGGCAGCTTCTCTGTGGATTTGTGTAAATGATTACAGCTGCTGGTGCCATCGAAGAGCGTCTCCACTTTCACTGTCTGCGCAGAAGAAGAATCCGGCGTTTTCCCCTTTTTTATTTGGAAACGGATTGTAATGTTTAAATAAATCTTTCATTGGTTATACTTTTCCTTTTGACATCGTTTTTATTCACGGCGTCGTTTATTACAGATATAAAAGATATACAAGATATATGCTGGTTTTTGGATGAGGCGCTCCTGCTGTCATGTCATACGAAAGGATTCAGTTGGTTTTTTAGTTATTTTGTGAAAAAAGTAGGTGGATTTATTTAAACCCTGCTCCTCCATCAATACTCCTGAATATGTAGTTCAGTAAACAATGCTGTTCCAGATAATATTTCTCTGCTTAATAATTGTCTATTTTTGTGCTAGCATTTAAACTAACAAGTAACTACAATGCCATGTTGGTGTAGTTTACTATGTTGTTAACAAATAAGACGCTAACGGCGTCATCAATCTTGTTTGGATCATCGAATGTCACATTATTGACCAGTTTTGACAGATTTGATCAAATTTATATCCACGCTTGGGTCCATGCTAACAAACAAAATAGCTTGTTAGCAGCTGCCAACAATAATGAATTCATGCTAAATCCCTCCTTTGCCACATACTTGGTCAATATTAGGGGATTTTACAACAGACAAACTTGTTCAGTTGTTAGCATCTTAGCTAACAGTAATTAGCAATAGATGCTAAATCTTTTCTTATATCTTCACTAGCTCGATCATTGTTTTGTTTTTTGGTATGTTAGCATTTTAGCTACCGACAATAACTAATAGAGGCCATATCCTTAGTTTGATTATCATATGTTTGAAAAATATTGGCTCATTTGACGCAACAAAAACTAACTTTTTTAAGTTAGCAAACAAAATTAGCAATATACGCTTCATTCTATTACACTAGCTCCATGATTGTTGGTTGATTTATCAAACTTAAATCTATGTTCAGATATGTTCAAAATTAATTTGTTAGCATTTAAGCTTCCGAAAAAGTAATAGAAGCTAATTTCTTCGTCACGTTTGATCAATATTGGCGGATTTCACACAACCCAGTCAATGACAGCAGACAAACGTTTTTAGTTGTTAGCGTCTTAGCTAACGGCAATTGGCAATAGATGCTATAGCCTTTGTTCTATTTCACCAGCTCCATCATTGTTAGTTGATTTTTCAAACTTAAATCCATGTTCCCCAACAAAACCGTTTGTTAGCATTTTAGCTACCAACAAAAGGTAGTAAAAGCTAAATTATTCGCTTGATTTTTATGTGTTTGAACAATATTTGCTCATATATTACCACAAAAATACTATTATTATTTAGCTTTTTTTTCTAACAATTAGCAATAGATGCTACATCCTTCATTCAATTGCACTTGCTCCACCATTTGTGGTTGATTTATCCCACTTAAATCCATGTTGTATTAGCAATAGAGTTACCGGCAACAATTAATAGATACTAAATCATTAGTTTGATTATCGCATGTTTGATCAGTATTGGCAGATTTTACGCAACCCAGTCCATGACCACAGACAAACCTTAGCATCTTAGCTAACAGCAATTAGCGATAGATGCTAAATCTCTCATTTTATTTCACTAGCTCCATCATTGTTGGTTGATTGAACTTAAATCCATGTTCCCAAACACAAACAACAAGTAGTTTGTTAGCATTTCAGCTATTGACAATAAGTAATAAAATCTAAATCCCTTGTTTGATTATCACACTTTTGATCAGTATTGTCGGATTTAACGCAACCCAGTCCATGACTACAGACGAACCTTAGCATCTTAGCTAACAGCAATTAGCGATAGATGCTAAGTCCTTCATTTTACTTCACTAGCTCCATCATTGACATCACATGTTTGATCAGTATTGTCGGATGTAACGCAACCCAGTCCATGACCACAGACAAACCTTAGCATCTTAGCTAACAGCAATTAGCGATAGATGCTAAGTCCTTCATTTTACTTCACTAGCTCCATCATTGACATCACATGTTTGATCAGTATTGTCGGATTTAACGCAACCCAGTCCATGACCACAGACAAACCTTAGCGTCTTAGCTAACAGCAATTAGCGATAGATGCTAAGTCCTTCATTTTACTTCACTAGCTCCATCATTGACATCACATGTTTGATCAGTATTGTCGGATTTAACGCAACCCAGTCCATGACCACAGACGAACCTTAGCGTCTTAGCTAACAGCAATTAGCGATAGATGCTAAGTCCTTCATTTTACTTCACTAGCTCCATCATTGACATCACATGTTTGATCAGTATTGTCGGATGTAACGCAACCCAGTCCATGACCACAGACGAACCTTAGCGTCTTAGCTAACAGCAATTAGCGATAGATGCTAAGTCCTTCATTTTACTTCACTAGCTCCATCATTGACATCACATGTTTGATCAGTATTGTCGGATGTAACGCAACCCAGTCCATGAGCACAGGCGAACCTTAGCGTCTTAGCTAACAGCAATTAGCGATAGATGCTAAGTCCTTCATTTTACTTCACTAGCTCCATCATTGACATCACATGTTTGATCAGTATTGTCGGATTTAACGCAACCCAGTCCATGACCACAGACAAACCTTAGCATCTTAGCTAACAGCAATTAGCGATAGATGCTAAGTCCTTCATTTTACTTCACTAGCTCCATCATTGACATCACATGTTTGATCAGTATTGTCGGATGTAACGCAACCCAGTCCATGAGCACAGGCGAACCTTAGCGTCTTAGCTAACAGCAATTAGCGATAGATGCTAAGTCCTTCATTTTACTTCACTAGCTCCATCATTGACATCACATGTTTGATCAGTATTGTCGGATTTAACGCAACCCAGTCCATGACCACAGACAAACCTTAGCATCTTAGCTAAC
Source organism: Callionymus lyra (assembly GCF_982586985.1). Lineage (NCBI taxonomy): Eukaryota > Metazoa > Chordata > Actinopteri > Syngnathiformes > Callionymidae > Callionymus > Callionymus lyra. The sequence goes on from NC_141830.1 coordinate 10,837,052, forward strand.
AGCAATTAGCGATAGATGCTAAGTCCTTCATTTTACTTCACTAGCTCCATCATTGACATCACATGTTTGATCAGTATTGTCGGATGTAACGCAACCCAGTCCATGACCACAGACGAACCTTAGCGTCTTAGCTAACAGCAATTAGCGATAGATGCTAAGTCCTTCATTTTACTTCACTAGCTCCATCATTGACATCACATGTTTGATCAGTATTGTCGGATTTAACGCAACCCAGTCCATGACCACAGACGAACCTTAGCGTCTTAGCTAACAGCAATTAGCGATAGATGCTAAGTCCTTCATTTTACTTCACTAGCTCCATCATTGACATTACATGTTTGATCAGTATTGTCGGATGTAACGCAACCCAGTCCATGACCACAGACGAACCTTAGCATCTTAGCTAACAGCAATTAGCGATAGATGCTAAGTCCTTCATTTTACTTCACTAGCTCCATCATTGACATCACATGTTTGATCAGTATTGTCGGATTTAACGCAACCCAGTCCATGACCACAGACAAACCTTAGCATCTTAGCTAACAGCAATTAGCGATAGATGCTAAGTCCTTCATTTTACTTCACTAGCTCCATCATTGACATCACATGTTTGATCAGTATTGTCGGATGTAACGCAACCCAGTCCATGACCACAGACGAACCTTAGCGTCTTAGCTAACAGCAATTAGCGATAGATGCTAAGTCCTTCATTTTACTTCACTAGCTCCATCATTGACATCACATGTTTGATCAGTATTGTCGGATTTAACGCAACCCAGTCCATGACCACAGACGAACCTTAGCGTCTTAGCTAACAGCAATTAGCGATAGATGCTAAGTCCTTCATTTTACTTCACTAGCTCCATCATTGACATTACATGTTTGATCAGTATTGTCGGATGTAACGCAACCCAGTCCATGACCACAGACGAACCTTAGCATCTTAGCTAACAGCAATTAGCGATAGATGCTAAGTCCTTCATTTTACTTCACTAGCTCCATCATTGACATCACATGTTTGATCAGTATTGTCGGATGTAACACAACCCAGTCCATGACCACAGACGAACCTTAGCGTCTTAGCTAACAGCAATTAGCAATAGATGCTAAATCCTTTGTCGTATTTATAGGAACTAGTTTTTGACACTTTGATTTGACGGATTTGTTTCTGGATTACAAGTGAATCATCCTCTAAACGCTGAGTAATGTTCCCGCCCTGGACCGACTGAGAGTTGATCAAACTGACATGTCAAAACAATAGCGAGTCACTCGACAAAAACAAAATCTGCTGTCGACCACCTGAAGCCCGGCGTCCGCCGAGGCCATTGTTGGGGCCTGATTGCTGTCCGGGTGTTTTTCAGGAAGTCTTATCAGCCACAGGAAAAGTGAATGAGCGCCGCGGATCAGCAGCTCTGTGAGATCAGACAGAATTAAAATGATTTCCATTATTACGCGCAGAGTTATTGCTCCCCTTCGTACGGGCTCCGGCTCGGGTCCAAGATTACTATTTCTGGCAATGTTTTGCCTCAGGAAGGAAAACTTTTGGCAGATTTAACGGGGAGCCATTGTACACAACCTTCTGTGTGGCACGCCGCCATCGGCCCCGAGCAGAAGAAAGAGATCGACTCCATTGGAGACCAGAGAACCGAACACATCCAGTCGTCCTCCCTAAGTTGAGGTCAAAATCCTCACGAGCAGGAGCTGTTTTTTAAAAAAAAAATCTCGCTGCACAGGAAGCGGCGGTCACATGTTTGAATCCAGAGAAAGTTGCAACAAAAAAAAAATGCCCGCGAGTTCACCGGTGACTGGCAGCTCGGCCGTGTCACAATAAAGTCATTAAGTGGTGGTTAGTTGGACGCTGGAGTGGCCCGGCTCATCACACTCACCCCTCTGCTGTAAACAAAGCCAAGAGGGAGCTTTTCATGGAAGCTTTTAAATATGACGCTGACTCAGAGCCCACGAGCAAATCCGTGTGTTTACACCAGGACAGATTAGTGTTACTTACTTGTGTGCGGGAGGGGAGATCGGAGGGGCCGAGGGGTCCCCACAGTCACGAACGTACACACGGCTAAATCACTGGAGGTGACTAATGGAAAAGGTTGTGGTAACAAACCATTAAGTGTGACGGTTCTTCTCCGCAGGTCACTGACAGGGACGGAGACTGTGGGAAAAATATATCAACGCAGGAGAAGAAGTATTTCTGTGTTGTTGTTGAGAATCTATCACAGACGCCTTTATTGGTTTCTTTTTTAAATATTCACAAAATTAACTTATATCAAAAAACACATTTTTTTGGGTAAGACATATTTTTAATAATCGTTATTAATTATCCAGATTATAAAAAAAGATGGTTAATCACCATCTATTTTAAAATGTAATTTGTTTAATTATTTGTTCAATAAAGCATGTTTTAGGCTGTATTTATAACAAATTCAATTATGAATTACGTATTTTAGTAAATATTAATACAACATTTATGAGGGTAAATCATTTTAATGTGTGTATTGAATTATATCATCATCGTTTTCATACCGTTTTAGTCTAAATTCCTCGGCCCACCAAAAAAATACGTTATATAAACGTGTTATTTTTAGTTAAAAAAAATAAAACGACCAAATCCCAACAGAGCCATTTTGACCCAATAAAACTTTCCCTCAACAATGTCCCAGGAGCCTGATTTGTTTATAGTTATTATTATTATTATTAAGTACAGACTTTATTGAAAGTTGAGTTTATTAGTTGTGGCGTTTGCATCACGTGATTAATCAAAATACGTTTTTTAAATACAATTTAAATTACAATGTTGTTCTTGCGTTCATGATTATTTATCTCATAATATTGCTTTATTTTTCTTTGGTACGTTATTTTAAACATGTTCAATGCGTCTATTATATTTTAGTTAAACCAATTTTCTGTTGACACGCTGTCCTCTAGTGGCCATTATTAACATTTCTGACAAATACATAAACGTGTGAAAACATTTAGTTCCATCATCATCAATTAATCATCAATCAATGATGCAATTTAAAAATATGTGGTTGAAAATATTTTAATTTCAATGAGGAAGGAAAGAGTAAAAGAAAACAACAACAATATTAAAAAAAATCCTAAACTGCAACAACACAAGTTGATATTAAGACATTAATTAAATATATATATATATATTTTTAAGCAGAATAATAAATACTTTCATTTAAAAAAATGTTTAAAACGTTTTTTTCAATGCAACCGCAGTGAATAAGATATTTTTGGACAAATGATTTTCTAATGCATGCTTCGGTGTAAATATCAAAGCAAGTATTTTCTTTTGGATCCGTCCTCCTGTGAGATTAATTAACATGTTTTCTTGCGCTGGGCTTCTGAAGGTGGACGAGGTCGTGAGGACAACCCACGCGGGGTCTCACCTTTGACCTCAGTTAGCGGTCCTCCGGGAGGATGTGCGAGTCGCGTCAGGAAGTGCGAGTGGCAGGTGTCAGCTGCCGGTGACACTGGACTCTGTCGCCACTTCTGAAGGTTCGACAACACATTAGTGCGCGGCAGGTGGTGTGAAAAAGAGCTGAGCCAGAAGCCTCACTAAACATGTCCTGTGATTAATAAGCATGATTATATTCACCCTGGTCGCGTTTTCCTGAAAGGTCTTCCCCGAACTGTAACTTATAAAGTAAATTTTCTTACCGTGAGTCAGTTATGCTAACATTATATTGCTATGCTAGTTAATAAGTTTCCCTTTATAAGCTACTGGTCAATGCTAACTTATGGGAGTCATTTTTAGATTTATTTTATTTATTTTTTACACGGATCTCTTTGCACATGGAAATGTAGTCTGAATTATTTTTTACTTTCAAAAAATAGACAGTCCTGTCATTTTTTTATTGTTGTATTTCTTTCTCTTTTTTTTTTACATAGAAATTTATTTTAATTTACTTCAATTAATTTTTACATTGAACAAAAATAGATATAAAATTATGGTATTTTTTGTTAACAAAGTAGAAATAAATTCAGAGTAAATTCATCTTGAACAAAAGTTTAAAAAATAATCAAACGCCATGAAAATAAATGTAATTAAAAATTAAAAGTCTTAATAAAAAAATCTGTGCTATAAATGTATGTTCAAAGATATGTATTTCTATATTCCTTGATTGCCTGAAGGTAAACCCAAATTTCCCCAAATTATTTTTTTTACATTGCATTTTTTCAAATTTAAATATTTTTACATCATATTTGATTTTAAATTGGATTTGTTACTTTTTTTTTTACAATAAATTATTAGAAATAATGCAATTTCATATCAATGGTCCAAAAAAGTCTGATGGATTCTTCTTTATACGCTCATTAACAACAACCAACACATTATAATATATTTATCTTTAAAAAGTTATGATTTCATTTACACAACAAGGTTCCATGTAGAGAAAAAAAAAAACAGCCATTGTGATTGATTGATAGATAGTTCCCTTTGTTGTTCAAAAGCTATTATTTACAAAAACTAGTGCGCATCACTTGTCTGAAAACATTTCGATTAAAACAGTTCATTTACAATCTTTTACAACACAAAACAGCAGGATTCCAGTAGATGTGGCGCCCCCTCCTGGCGATGTATTAGATTGCACATGTAGAAATGGCTTTGGCACAAAAACACCACTGCAAGTAAAAAATAAAAAAATCTAAAAATTGCTGTAAATCAGTGTAAAGTACCCAACATGAGTCAGTATTAAGAATTTCAAGAATAAATATCTAAAAAGTGAATTTTTAAATCAGAGGTTCAAGCGTGAAGGTGCAGCGTTCCGTGTCGTCGTCGTTTAACTCTCTTCCTGAACGTTCCCATTACCCAGAAGTCTTTCCGTCTCACCCGCGCTACTCTCAACGTCCAGGCGGAATAACCGAACGCAGAACGGGAACCTGCCCAGCAGGGGGCGGTGCAGTCCGTTGTAGAGCCCGGCTCCCAGGAGCAGGATGATGAACCCCAGCACCTGCAGGTAGTGGAAGTGTTCCCAGCCCAGCGCCAGGCTGACCACCCAGATGACCAGCGTGCGCAGGCTGTCCAGGACCATGCGCGTGGTGGCGCTGATCTCTTTGGTCACGCTGATGCCGGCGAAGTTGAAGAAGGCGATGCTGACCGTGTTGCCCAGCAGCGCCAGCAGGATGAGCGGCTGGTTGCCGATCTGGCAGAAGGCGTCCAGGGCGTCCTCCAGCACGTGGCGAGGGTTCTCGCTGAAGGTGCCCACGTAGATGAAGTACATGGGGATGAGCAGCAGCGACAGGACCACGAAGCCGAAGCCACCTGAGTGAGTGAGAGAGAGACGACTTTAAGACACAAGTATTCCCTGGTTTACACGTTTAAAATATTAACTTCCGTAGATTCCACATCATCCATAACAATTATACACTTAAAATCATATACCGTACCAATATTTAACAGCAATTATTACAAAATAATGACTTTATTTTATTAAAAATGATTTTATGGTTTTAAATTTAGTACAGACAACAATATCATTCTTTTATAAATACAGTACATATAAATATATTCACCGTTTTTGTTCATTTTTGAGTTGCAATTAATCGTCCGGCCGCTAGATGGCATTACTTTCCCTGCTCAACCCTCGAATTATCTCAGTGTCAAAGTGACCCGAAAATGTGTTTGTTCTATCCCTTGTGTTGTCTCTGGGTTATGAATGTCTTTGTTGATATTGTTGCAATTTTAAAACTACTTTCATTGGTCAGTTTAGCAAGAACTATTTCCTCATGTCTGGAAAGTCATAAGCTCACACAAGAGTTAAGGAACAATCCAGCGAAAACCCTGACGATAACTGAGGACGGGAGGATACAGTCAACTCCAGCAGCTTTTAAAGCTGATAGTATATGGTTATAGTAAGTACTGTATAGCATTTACTTAATTTAATTTGTTGTAAATACAGCCTAAAACATGCTTTATTGAACAGTTTCTATTTGTCTAATGTTTAAACTAATAAATGTATTTTAATTGAATGATATGTTCTTAATAATTGCATTTATAAGATTCTAAAGTCATTTTTTGTTGTTATTTAGATTTGGCTTTTGTTGGCATCGTTTACTTAGCTTTAATTAATTACATCAGTAATTATGAAAATTACTAATTTAAGATTTCAAATGTTGAAATTTTGAACCTGAATGTTTTTTGTAATGAGATGAAAGAAAGGTTAATGTAAATGCTCTACCCCCCCATCCTTCCTCCCAGCCGGTCAAAGCGGCAGGCCGTCAACAATGAGTCTGGTTCCGCTCGAGGTTTCTGCCTTCTAAAAGGAAGTTTTTCCTCGCCATTGCTCACTGTACAGTGTTTTGTTTCTTGCTCTTTGTTGAATTGCTGGGATCTATTTTTCCTTAATCAACTATAGTCTTATTTCAATTGTATAGTGTCTTGAGATAACTTTGTTATGATAAGACACTTTAAATAAAATTGAATTGAATTGAAATGATTGAATTAGAAATGTGTAATATTTTCAAAATAATATTGCTTAAAAAAATTAAAAAAAATTGAATACAATTTAAAATGCTTTTTAATTTAATTTAATTAATTTAATTAAATGTTTTAATCAAATATTAATAAGTTGATACCATTAAGCAAATGCATATACATGTTTATATTAAAAGACTACAAATGAATCTATTATTGTTTTTATTATATTTATTCTTTTAATTTGGTCATTCAAAAAGAAAAATCAATGCTTTAAACAACATTTTAGATAGAAAAGCTGTTTGAAATGTTAAATTCAACCATAATATTCTGATATACTTTGGAGCTCTATTTGTTCTGTGTCTGTTGTTCGACCTCAAGTATGGATCTCAGAGTTCACAGGTGAAACTTCGGCCACGTTGTGTCATAAAAAAGACGAGTCAGCAAACCTTCGGTCCCGACAGCCTTGAGCGGATGCACGTCATGTTTGTAGACAAACTTCTCCTCCAGCACCATCTGCACGGCCACGATCACCTGCGCCGTGATGATGAGAAGATCACCTGAGGAAGGAGGCGAGGAAGAGTCACGCGTCTGCGGCCATCGAGCGAAACCGTGCGAGCGGCGCCGCCTCACCTGTGATGACGTCGCTGAGCTTGTGCGAGTCGTCGCGGTTGCCGTTCAGGAAGTCGGCCAGTCCCACCACCACCAGGCCCAGGATGGTGATGAAGATGCCCGTCCACTGACTGGCCACCAGGCGGCGCCTCAGGAACGCCACGGAGAGCAGCCCGGTGAAAACGATGACGGCGCCGCGCAGCATCTGGAAGCTGGAGGCGCTGGTCATGTTCAGAGCTGCCGGACAAAGAGAAGGTTTGAGTTGATGGTTCTGATCCTGAACTCTTGGCTGCTTCTCACTCACCGATATACATGGTGGACGTGGCCGTCATGTCGCACATGGCCGGAGCCAAGAAGAGGATGGGGTTGAAGCTCTGGCCCGGGTTCATGGTGGGCTCTGGTTTACGCTTGTCGAGGCACAGCAGGATGTAGAAGACGGCGAGGCAGCTGAACTCGCCCAGAAACATCCCGACCGCCTGCGGAATCAACGGTTAGTTCGTTTCACGAGAGATAATCTGTGTCGTTCCTCGCTTTACCTGCACAAACGGGTGAGAGAACTGATGATCGGGGACGTCATGGCAACCCTTCGCTGAGAATAAATCTGCCCACCTGTGGAGGAGAACAAATGAAATGATATTGTTGCATTTTAATAAACGTAAAGATACGAAAAACATAAAGTCTGTCCGTGAAGGTTCTCACATTTTAAACAGTCAGAAGAAGTTATTACAAGAAGAATTACACGAGGAGGTAGAGATTGTTGACATGAGGAGGTAGGAAGCATTTATACAAGGAGGTAGGAAGCAAATATACAAGCCAGTAGGGGGCATTAATATAGAGATGTAGGAAGAATCAATAAAAAGAGGGAGCATTAATACAAGGCGGTAGGAAGCATTAATGCAAGATGTAGGGAGCATTAATACAATGATGTAGGAGGCATTAATACAAGGAGGTAGGAAGCATTAATAGAATAATGTAGGAGGCATTAATACAAGGAGGTAGGAAGCGTTAATAGAATAATGTTGGAGGCATTAATACAAGGAGGTAGGAAGCATTAATAGAATAATGTAGGAGGCATTAATACAATGAAGTAGGAGGCATTGATACAAGGATGTAGGAAGCATTTATATAATAATGTAGGAGGCATTAATACAATTAGGTAGGAGGCATTGATACAAGGATGTAGGAAGCATTAATACAAGATGTAGGAAGCATTAATACAAGATGTAGGAAGCATTAATACAATTAGGTAGGAGGCATTGATACAAGGATGTAGGAAGCATTAATACAAGATGTAGGAAGCATTTATATAATAATGTAGGAGGCATTAATACAATTAGGTAGGAGGCATTGATACAAGGATGTAGGAAGCATTAATACAAGGAGGTAGGAAGCATTAATAGAATATTGTAGGAGGCATTAATACAAGGAAGTAGGAGGCATTGATACAAGGATGTAGGAAGCATTAATACAAGATGTAGGATGCATTAATACAAGATGTAGGAGGCATTAACACAAGGATGAAGGGGGCATTGATACAAGATGTAGGATGCATTAATACAAGAGGTGGGAAGCGTTAATAGAAGATGTAGGAGGCATTAATACAAGGAGGTAGGAAGCATTAATACAAGATGTAGGAAGTATTAATGCAATAATGTAGGAGGCATTAATACAAGGAGGTAGAAGGCATTAATAGAATAATGCAGGAGGCATTAATACAATGAAGTAGGAGGCATTGATAAAAGGATGTAGGAAGCATTAATACAAGATGTAGGAAGTATTAATGCAATAATGTAGGAGGCATTAATACAAGGAGGTAGGAGGCATTAATAGAATAATGCAGAAGGCATTAATACAATTAGGTAGGAGGCATTGATACAAGGATGTAGGAAGCATTAATACAAGATGTAGGAAGTTTTAATGCAATAATGTAGGAGGCATTAATACAAGGAGGTAGGAGGTAGGAGGCATTAATAGAATAATGCAGAAGGCATTAATACAATGAAGTAGGAGGCATTGATAAAGGGATGTAGGAAGCATTAAAACAAGATGTAGGAAGCATTAACACAAGGATGAAGGGGGCATTGATACAAGGATGTAGGGGGCACTAATACAAGATGTAGGAGGCATTAACATAAGGATGAAGGGGGCATTAATACAAGGATGTAGGGGGCACTAATACAAGAGGTAGGAAGCATGAAATGAGGATATAGGAAGCATTGACATAAGGGTGTAGGTAGGAGAGAGAGAAAACTGATTCGCAGTAATAAGCGTTATATCATCATCAACAAGGTGTGTATGAGTACAAATACACGCTAAATGTCAACTGGGATGGTTCCTAGACTTGTCGTGGATCAGTCAGAGTCAGACGTGACCTCAGGACCACATGATGTTCTCGTGCTGACCGAAGAAGTTCTTGTTCGTAACGACTCATAAACTCACATTCATTGACACGGACTAGTCAGAACCAGACTTGATGACCTTGCACTTCCTAATAAAGTTCCGGTGGTCATAATGAAAGAGTTTCTTCTTCCTCCCAGACGTATTTGTACCAAAAGGAGAACTTGATTCTGCACTTCAAGAACATAAGATGCTGACACTTGTGCGGGCGAGAAAGCTGAGGAGGCAGATCTTGGAAAAACCTGCTGACTTTCTACACTTCCTGCCGTGACCATCTTAAGATGAATTAGTCATCATGGTCACGTGATTTACTATAATACGACTTCTAATAACAATTAAATAATATTATTTTTGACACAGTTATTCTATGTAATAACAGTGTCACATCCAATAATAAAACTCACTTCCTAAAATTCAACTAAAAGATGATTTCAGGTGGATTTTTTTTTTTAAAGAAGGGAAGTGAAAATAAATCATAAGTGAGCCTTTTTTAAAGTGTGTCTTTGTGACCTTTTCTCACCGAGTTGCGACACTTCCCAGCGCCAATCCCATCCCCGATCATCGATATCGATTATGTTTAACTTCCGAGCAACAACAAAAAGGTTGCAGCATTGTTAGCTTCCATTAGCACCGGCGGCTAACTGCTAATGTTGTAGTTATAACGTGATAACAAACGTGTAACGACGGTGTAGTCATGAAGCTAACCATGCTAAGCTAGTCTTTGTTTTAAGGTATTTGTTTGTGTTAAACGTAAACAAAAAAGAAACATATGGTTTAACAAAAGAAATAAGAAAAAATACTCACTTCGCCGATAACGTGTTGATGGACCCGGTGGTCAGCATGAGTCCAGCGAGCAGATACTGGTATTTGGTCCACGCCATGATGTCTGGAGTCCAAAACCCAAACAAAAAAAGAGTGGGTTCTGGTCGGAGCTGCTTGTTATTGAGCAGGCGCTGGCTGTAAACGCCACGTGACGATGCAGTCAGCTGACCTCGGTGCTTTATTGTATGCTGCGTTCACGGACCATAGGAAAAAACCTTCGGCGTCTTCACCAATCGCGCATAAGTGGCGCTGATTAGCACAACAATGGCTCGGATGAATAAACAGCTATTAGAGTTGATCAATGGGTTCAATCCCTGTTCGCGATGAGTATTTGCTGATAAAAATGCGTTTTATTTTAGGTGAAACACCTCTTCATGGAAGACAATCTACCCACTAATGATTCCATTAAACGTGACCATATAGCTTTATATAAAGTGGTGGGTTTGATGATAGAACCTTTAATGAAATACATTTTCATTTTTTGTATTGAAATGTATTTTCTTTTCTGTCTTTTATAACTGAATACAAAAATAATTTGGGATTGGAATGTTACACTATGTTTACAAAAGAAATGTTCTTATAAAAATATTTCAATACAAACTAATTCACCCTTTAAATAAAGATATTATTTAATTCAATTATTTAATTAAAAAAAAATAAAAAATTAAACGATTCTGATCCGAACTGATATACACTTTCCCTTGTAATTGTCTTTAAATGTTGATGCAAACTGACACTACAACTAGATGTTTAAAATAATACTTTGTTTCACATTTCTCATTGTTATTGTACCTTATTTGATGCCTTAACAAGTTTAAGGTTCATTTAAAATATAAATATAAATCTATATAAAAAATAGATTTGTCGTCATATGGATGAGATAAACAAACTTAATTGTTCATTTTTAAATATTGTCAATATAGCCCCTTCATTTTACAAGTCATTTATTTAATTTGTTTTTAAATTTAATGTTTAAAAAACAACAGCAAATTATTAAAATAAAATGTAAATCTATCTAAATATGCTTCAGATCAACACTAGAGGGAGACATAGACAAAGAGAATTTTTATTTCAAGTTTTTAATCATGGTTTTACTTGAAACACACTTAAGTAATCCAAAAGTATACATTTAAATAGAATCAAATTACAATAACAAGTAGAATGATCATCCATAAAAGTAGAGTTGGAGATGTTCGCAGATAATGCTATTGTTCTATGACACTATAATCAAACTGACACGTTACAACCTCCATCTGACGTTTAATCACTGAAAGTCTTCATCAATTAGTTTGGTGTGATTAGTATCCGCTCTTTAATAAGAGAGATGAGAACTGAAAGAAGATCAACCGTCTTCATCTTCAGCCTTCAAGTGTGAAGTGGATGATGCGAGTTAGTTATGAAGCTTGTTCGAAGTCGATCATTTAACACCAAAAGAAAGTATTATTTTTATTGTGCATATTCAACAATATATTTACACCGAAACGATTTTCAGTTTCAATCTCAAATATTATTTTTACTAAACTGATATTAGTCCTTATCGTACACATAAAACATATTTATATTCATTTACAAACATGTTCGTTTTCACTTTTTACTTAGTTATTCACAATCATTTATTTTACGTCATTTTGTTCATTCCTTTCTTTCTTTTTAAAAAAAAATAATGACAACACAATCTGGGTAACAAAAACATTATAGTACAATAATACAAAAAAAAAAGCATTAAACCACATTAATAATTAAAAACATTTATACATTTCTGAAAACAAAAAACACAAAGATGAAAACATTAACATATACATTTCTTTTGAAAAAGTAATTTTCAAAATTAAAAAAAGAACAAACATTTTCAAACCCTTATAAGGTAAGGTAAAACTTTATTGATCCCTCAGGAGGTCTCCTTATCTGAGGTTATGAGAACTCCTTAATGTGTTGTGAGGGAACAGCAACATGTCCTCAGGTCTGCCCTCGGGTATTTGTGACAAATATCTAGAAAATGATAAGTAAATGTTGCAATCAATAAAATGAAATGAGAAATATGTAAGAAATGGAAAAACTGAGTCGAAAAAAATGTGTTTTTCTTTCAAGCCAGTTCAGACTCTGCTTTCCATTTAACTGTGAAATTTTAATGAGCACTTTAGTTTGTACCAAACATCACCTCTGCTCTGTGTTGTTGCAGCAGAGTCCCTCAAACACAGACTTTCTTTTTAAAATGAATCAAATGGCGTTTGTAGTCGAGGCTTGTCGGCTCAAACCTGATATGCATAGAACGAGGAGGGCTTTCGTTGGAACAACTTACAGGTGATTTAAAAATGGAGCAGTAAGTCAGCGAAGGTCGTTTTTAAATATTAAACTCAGCATATAGAGCGACATGTGTTATTCATGATATCTCAGAAGTCTGTCAAAGTCAGGAGGTCTTCGCAGGACAACTTGGCGGTGAGTGAGTGAGCGGCAGCTCGGCTCGAGTGTTTGCTGAAGATCAATAACGTTGATAACTCTCCGATCGGCTGATTGCTTCAGCCGTGACGGACCGTGATGACCCGGCATAATGTATGTCGTGATGAATGGGTCACGTGATCGACTCTGGTTCTCAGATGCTCAGCAAGTCCTTGAGAGAATAATTCATGACGGCGTCTCAGCGATGCTCGCTTGGTCCGATTTCACACTCCGCTGACCCCCGACCCCTGGTCTTATGTAAGCGCACGTATGGACGACTCATCCCATCAGAGATCAGAACTTGACTCCCTTTGATCACCAGACGTTTGTTTAACTGCTCAACAGCTGTGAGAGTGACATTGGATGGATGGATAGACACGTGTTTAAATAGAAGGTTGGATGGATGGATAGACACGTGTTTAAATAGAAGGTTGGATGGATGGATAGACACGTGTTTAAATAGAAGGTTGGATGGATGGATAGACACATGTTTAAATAGAAGGTTGGATGGATGGATAGACACGTGTTAAAATAGAAGGTGGGATGGATGGATAGACACGTGTTTAAATAGAAGGTTGGATGGATGGATAGACACATGTTTGAATAGAAGGTTGGATGGATGGATAGACACGTGTTTAAATAGAAGGTTGGATGGATGGATAGACACATGTTTAAATAGAAGGTTGGATGGATGGATAGACACGTGTTAAAATAGAAGGTGGGATGGATGGATAGACACGTGTTTAAATAGAAGGTTGGATGGATGGATAGACACGTGTTTAAATAGAAGGTGGGATGGATGGATAGACACGTGTTTAAATAGAAGGTTGGATGGATGGATAGACACGTGTTTAAATAGAAGGTTGGATGGATGGATAGACACACGTTTAAATAGAAGGTTGGATGGATGGATAGACACGTGTTAAAATAGAAGGTGGGATGGATGGATAGACACGTGTTTAAATAGAAGGTTGGATGGATGGATAGACACGTGTTTAAATAGAAGGTTGGATGGATGGATAGACACGTGTTTAAATAGAAGGTTGGATGGATGGATAGACACGTGTTTAAATAGAAGGTTGGATGGATGGATAGACACGTGTTTAAATAGAAGGTTGGATGGATGGATAGACACGTGTTAAAATAGAAGGTTGGATGGATGGATAGACACGTGTTTAAATAGAAGGTTGGATGGATGGATAGACACGTGTTTAAATAGAAGGTGGGATGGATGGATAGACACGTGTTTAAATAGAAGGTTGGATGGATTGATAGACACGTGTTAAAATAGAAGGTTGGATGGATGGATAGACACGTGTTTAAATAGAAGGTTGGATGGATGGATAGACACGTTTTTAAATAGAAGGTTGGATGGATGGATAGACACGTGTTTAAATAGAAGGTTGGATGGATGGATAGACACGTGTTAAAATAGAAGGTTGGATGGATGGATAGACACGTGTTTAAATAGAAGGTTGGATGGATGGATAGACACGTGTTTAAATAGAAGGTGGGATGGATGGATAGACACGTGTTTAAATAGAAGGTTGGATGGATGGATAGACACGAGTTTAAATAGAAGGTTGGATGGATGGATAGACACATGTTTAAATAGAAGGTTGGATGGATGGATAGACACGTGTTAAAATAGAAGGTTGGATGGATTGATAGACACATGTTTAAATAGAAGGTTGGATGGATGGATAGACACGTGTTTAAATAGAAGGTTGGATGGATGTATAGACACGTGTTTAAATAGAAGGTTGGATGGATGGATAGACACGTGTTTAAATAGAAGGTTGGATGGATTGATAGACACGTGTTAAAATAGAAGGTTGGATAGATGGATAGACACGTGTTAAAATAGAAGGTTGGATGGATGGATAGACACGTGTTAAAATAGAAGGTTGGATGGATTGATTGACACGTGTTAAAATAGAAGGTTGGATGGATGCATTTATGGAATGATGGCAAATTGGCGAGGAGGATGAATGTGTGAATGGTGGAATAGATGAACGATAAATGGTTGAATGGTAGAATAAATGGATGGAAAGTTAGATAGATGGGTTAATGGTTTAATAAATGTATGATGGATGAATGACAAGGTGGATGTATAAATGATGGAATGAATGGTGGGATAGATAGACGAATATTGGATTGGATGGATGGATAAATGATAGATTAGCTGGATGGACGGATGGTGAAAAGGATAATGGATAGTGACAAGGTGGATGGATGAATAGTAAAATAGATGGATGGATGGCAAGGTAGATAGATGGATGAATATTCAAGTAGATAGATGGATGAATATTCAAGTAGATGGATGGATGGCAAGGTAGATAAAAGGATGAATAGTGAAATGGATGGATGGCAAGGTAGATAGATGGATAAATATTCAAATAGATGGATGGATGACAAGGTAGATAGATGGATAAATATAAAAATAGATGGATGGATGGCAAGGTAAATACAAGGATGAATAGTGAAATAGATGGATGGAAAGTTAGATAGATGGATGAATAGTGAAATGGATGGATGGCAAGGTAGATTGATGAATAGCAAGGTGGATGGATGGACGGTGGAATGGATGGATGGATGCTGGATTAGATGGATGGAAAAAATGGTTGAAATTTTCCAATGGCAAGGATGATGGATGGAGGAGTCGTAGAATTGATGGAAAGAGAAATTGGTTAATAATAGTTGAATGACAAGGTGGATGGATGAATGTTGAAAAAGATGGATGGATGGATGACCGGCAAGTTACATGGATGGGTGGATGGTTGAATTAATGGGTGGGTGGATGAATGGTGGAATAGATGGATAGATTGATACATCGATAGATGAAGGATAGGACGGACAGAAAGAAAACAAGGTGGATTAGGAAAGAACAAATGATGAAAGTGTGTGGACGGATGGATGTACCTATAGAAAATGATGGATAGAACCTTTGACTAATGTTTGAAGAAAGGATGCACTGGATGTCATTAGTAAAATAATGGACCAACAAATGAATGGAGGTTGGATCAAATGTTGGATGAATAAACTGGACTTGATCAACTTTATTACTGTAAAACGATTAATCCATTAATCAATCAAAGCGATCAATAACCAATATGTTGCTGCTGGTCCTGAGAACGTCGTGTCACCTGCTGCTGAGATGATGCTGCGTCACGCACCCACATCGCTCCGGCTGTGATTTACTGTTATTTATAGTCGCGGCTATTTTTAGTCCTTTTGTCAGGCAGTGTGTGCGACCCTCTGCGCCCCCAGTGTCCCCCCTCCGTCCTCACATCCCTGTCACAGTCGCTCACATCATCGTCGCCCCTTCATCTCCGCTCGCCATCCCATATCAGCTCTGGAGCTCTCATGGTCAAACTAAGTTCACACCGAAACCATTGGACTGAGTCAAGGTGACAGTTTGACCTTCAGGACCCCCCGTAGGTCGCTCCCAAGGTCGACCTCTTGCGACCCGTGCGGCGTCTTTATTTTCCTTATGAAAGCGTTTATTCAGAACCTTTTTTTAAAATCTTATATTTAAGTTATTTTTCGCAACCTTTTGGTTGTTTTTTTTACCCTTGTTTTTTCTTTTATAATATATATAAGACATGACTTGTCTCCAATTTTACCTTTTTTATGTTTTAATTATTGTTCCAGTTTCAAAACAGCCTTTTCTACTTCATCTGTTAAATGTTCTTTAAAACAATAAATCCATCTTTTTTATTCCTGCTTGTCGAAGCATTTTTTCACTTCAATTTCTCATTAGTTTAAGTTAGAATGATTGAAATAATAACAATATAAAAACATATATTAATAAACCAGAGAATGATTGAAATAATAACAATATAAAAACATATATTAATAAACCAGAGAATGATTGAAATAATAACAATATAAAAACATATATTAATAAACCAGAGAATGATTGAAATAATAAAACTATAAAAACATATATTTATAAAACAAATAAACCACATAATAATTTAAATAATAACAATATAAAAACATATATTTATAAACCAAATAAACCACATAATTATTTAAATAATAACAATATAAAAACATATGTTTATAAAACAAATAAACCACAGAATGATTGAAATAATAACAATATAAAAATATATATTTATAAAGCAAATAAACCACATAATTATTTAAATAATAACAATATAAAAACATATGTTTATAAAACAAATAAACCAAAGATTAATTAAAAATAATTACAATATAAAAATATATAATTATAAAGCAAATAAACCACAGAATTATTTAAATAATAACAATATAAAGACATATATAAAGCAAATAAAACACAGAATTATTTAAATAATAACAATATAAAAACATATATAAAGCAAATAAACCACAGAATTATTTAAATAATAACAATATAGAAACATATATAAAGCAAATAAACCACAGAATTATTTAAATAATAACAATATAAAAACATATATAAAGCAAATAAAACACAGAAATATTTAAATAACAAGCAATATTAAAACACACATGTAAACCAAATTAAGTACAAATAATGAAAATATATAAGATAAATAAAGAGACAACATGCCATATTGAATTATTTAGAGTTTCTTCTATTGTGTCCCTAAATTCAATTAAATACATATACAGATGGACAGGATGACAAACTATATTGAATAGATTCTTCAGTTTAATGACATCTACTGGTCATAAGGCGTCACTACAGAAAAAAAGGTCTACAGACGTTATTTTAAGTGATTTATAGTAAAGTGGAATCATGGATTATTATAGCGTTGAATGTACATTTCACAGCAACAGCAGGAAGCCTGGTTTGCATCATTAGCACAGATCCACGCTTCATCCTTTTAATTCATTTTATTCAAAATAAAACCAATAGTAATTCGAATAAATTATAAAAATAAATAATAAATAAAGCATATTTTCCTTCTTCTCTGGTGGGAAACAGTAGTTATGTTCTGATGAAGCTTCATGAGGCAGTGTCAGTATTTTCAGTGTCCACTAGATGGCGGTCTCTGCTTTAATTTCCTTTGTTTTGAACAACTGTTCTAATTAAATAATTTTTAAAGTGATGGCGCCACCTACTGACCTCTAAACAACATGACACTGTTTTAAATTAAGCTTCATCACTAGAAAACCGACAGCAGACAACTGTGGTTCATCGCTGCCAATACATGGATGTGTTTTTCAAGCACCATTGCAACGCATTGTGGGTCATATACATCCCTGAAGGGGGGGCATCAATGTTCACATCGACCCCTCTGCCTTCAAAGTTCACTTCACCTGTTCTGAGGATTGGAACGACCCTTAAGACGGCGATCTTCTTCCCCACATCCCACTGGTGATATAAAGCTAAAAGAATTTGACGATAATTGTTTGGTGGAAACCGTTGCATGTGCTTTTATTTTGTCGTTTTCCTTCCATGTTCCTCCTCTTGGTCGTTCCCTTGACAGCCTAATGACGCCCAGCTGGAACCAGCCTACGATCTTCGCCCCTGCAGCTGCTATTTAATCTCACTGGTGTCAGACCCTCTTCGCTTCTGCTGGAGACGACCACGTTGTTGTTGTTTATTGTTTATTCCTGCTTTTCTCAAATATTCTGGGACTTTGATCCTCTTTAAGTTTCTCCTTCATACTTTTATTTTCTTCTAAGTATTATACTTTTTTCCCCCCCATGTTGATTTTTAAACAGGTTTTGTCATATAGTCGCTTCACCCACTTGTTGTTTTTTTCAAGATAACAATAAGTTGCTTGGAGGAGGTCTGCGACCTCTCTTTGTTTTTCTTTCCATCACTCTTTTCTGAGAGATTAAAAAGGTATCCCTTGTTTTATATCTGGGTCAAGGTGACCCGGAGGCCTGTAAACAAATGTGTTTAAGGTATCCCTTGTTTTATATCTGGGTCATGGTGACTGGTAGGCCCAAAAAGCAAATGTGTCTATGGTATTCCTTGTTCCATATCTGGGTAAAGGTGACCCGGGGGCCTGTAAACAAATGTGTTTGAGGTATCGCTTGTTTCATATCTGGGTCAAGGTGACCCGGAGGCCTTTAAACAAATGTGTTTAAGGTATCCCTTGTTTTATATCTGGGTCAAGGCGACCCGGAGGCCTGAAAACAAACGTGTTTGTGGTATTCCTTGTTTCATATCTGGATAAAGGTGACCTGGAGGCCTGAAACAAACGTGTTTGAGGTATCCCTTGTGTTGTTCTTTCTCTCCTGCAGCGACAGAACGTCATCTTCAGACAGAAACAAAGTGTAATAACAGTTTGTTTCTGAAGAAGAACAGCAAGTCTCCCACTTTTTTATAAGGTTTCTCTGAAGATTTATGATCTTCACATTTGGCTATTCATCACCGGGCTGTGTGGCCTTCCCAGAATGCACCTCCTTATGAGACCGCCTTGTTTGTAAATTCATATCAACAATTGAATTTATCGCCTCCACTCCTCTCGACCTTGAGACGCTGGTCCAGACTCCTGCGGGGAAAAGTAGTGAAACGTTCCTCCTCCTCTGGCCTCTCGTGGAAAGGTCGGCAGGAAGCAGTCAGGAGGTCAGATTGCGGAGTAAAGGTCTCAGGTATGCAGATGTGAGGGAATATTTATGTGTGGAAAAATCTATTTTTAGTTGGTTTACTTACTCAATCTCTTTCGTGCGTGCACGTGAGGCGGCGAGCTCCAGTCCTTATTTGGCCACGGTGACTCAGACGCCAGGTTTTCCAGGAGTGGAGATCAGATGTTTACGGTTTTTATGATGATCCAGACATTATTATGATGGCCATGACTCTTATTTGAACCATAGATAACTGGAAATGAGATGCTCTTCGGTGGAAAAAATGCAGCAGGGAGTCGTATTTCAAGCTCGTACGTCCTCTGAACACTTGAATAACCATTTTCGTAGCTGGCAAAAGGCTAGTTTAGAAACACAATAATGTTCTGTATCACTCTGTTGTCATGAACAAAGATTTGTATCACTTCCTGTACGGTCAAGTAGCTTGAGTCATTGTGCCTCAACTGCAACTTGCGTCATAGGGACATTCATGACCTGTATATGAAAGAATCAATACAGAGATAAACAATCTATTTCTGCAATTGGTGAGTAAATTGGTAAAGAATTAATTACTTTTTATTTTATTTATTATATATATCAATTTATTGTGAATGTAAAGGGAATAATGCGAGAGAAAATCCACCAAAATAATGAAATATTTGTATTTATTATTTGTTATTGTAATTCTTGTATTGACATGTTGAATTTGTTTATACTTTTTTTTAAATAATCCTTTATTTTCTTATATCAAGTGCATTGATTCTGCGAATGATTGGCTTAAAGTAAGATAAACTAGCTCAGTTATCTTTGGTATTGTCTTGATAGTCCCTTTATAAAACTTTTATACCAAATGTAATGGATTCAATTTAAAAAAAAGAACATTTATTCTTTAATTAATGGAATTAGAATTATAAAAAACAAACCTTTCACATTTTTCACTCCTGAGCCAAAGTTAAACCTGGAGAGTTCTCGCTAAACTTTATCCTTATTTCCCCAAACGCCATTTAATAGGAGGAAATAAACGCTGGGCTTTCAAATTAAGAGCATTGAATCAGCTGCGTCTTCCTTGTAATCCTTTTCTATCACGGTCGCAGTCGTTACTGTTTAAATCCATGTTTGCTAATCCTTTTAAAATTATTTTCTTTCATCTTTTTCTATATCTATTGATTGTTTGAAACAAATTTAGATTTTCAGCCAATTTAAAGGTTTTAGATCATTAAATATTATTTGAATATAGAAATTTAAACATGTTGATCATTAAAACTCAATAAAATCTTTGTCAAAGATGAAAGTTTTATGAAGCTATAAGTTAATATTTATCCACATTCGATGACTGCCATAGATCTAGAGCAGGTCTGGGCAATTCAATATCCTCTGGGGCCACATCATATACTGTTGTGAGGGGCCGTCGATCCAAAGGAGAGGAGCGAAGAGCTAAAATATGGCAGAAAAACTTTAAAAAACAGAGATTTCAGCATAAAATAAACCTGGCTTTGTCAAAACACTTTTATTAACCTTTCATGTAGAAGAAACTGATAGAAAAATAACATTTTCCTCTAAATATGATGTCAAAAAAATCAGAAACTTTTTTTTTTTTTTTTTACAGTTAATACAATAATAAACGCAATATTAAATTGTAATCTGTCGGAAAGAATGTTTATGTTCTACTCTGACCTCTTAAGGGGCCGCATGAATACAGTCGAAGGGCCGCACACATCACAACAATTCAATATCGACTTGTTGAGAAATTATTAATTAAATCATATATTTTTTAAACTTCATATGTGTGTTAAGAAAGCTGATGAGATATGAAATAACCAGTCAAGTCAATTGAACAAGTTTCCCTTTTGGGTTCATATAAATCCGACACTAAAGGAGTCAGTGCCTCACCAACCATCAACCTCACCGCACGTCACTGAAACTGCTGTGTGACAAGAAACAAATATCCATCAAATCAAATGATCAAATCCATGGTTATCTGCTGAGTCAGCAGGACAGTGATTATGATTGACACGAGTCTTATGCAAGCCTGTGTTTACAGTTGAGCCTCCATTTGTGTCCATGGATTTTTCTGCAATTCCATCTTTCAGGAAAATGGTTTGCACCGTTATTGACATTTCTGGCTGTGGATTCGGCTGAACAGGTGACAGCGACACGTTGCTGACTCGGCTCAAAACGTCCGGCCGAGAGACTGTGAGATCAGGAGTGATATATTTCAGCTGTCTAAGCGGAGCCGAGCTTCCAAGGTTGACATGTGACAGAAGAGCCCTGGAGCGCCCACTCCTGGTTTGAACCCGATGTGCCATGACAGTTGGATGAGAAGAGTGTGAAGCAAACAAGAGGCCCCCCCACCCCAAAAAAATAAAATAAATAGGTGTATCACGAGACCCCCATCCAGCATTACACATCCATCCGTGCTCGATCTAGTATCGGGAGCCAGTTTTTCAAGACATGCAATAGGGGTCAAAATGACCCTCCAGGATGAAGTAATGGAGTTGGATTACCTTGAAGACACACAGTTTTGAAGATGAGCACATCCATCCTTCTTACCATCCATCCATCCATCCATCCATCCATCCATCCATCCATCCATCCATCCATCCATCCATCCATCCATCCATCCATCCATCCATCCATCCATCCATCCATCCATCCATCCATCCATCCATCCATCCATCCATCCATCCATCCATCCATCCATCCATCCATCCATCCTTCTAACCATCCATCCATCCATCCATCCATCCATCCATCCATCCATCCATCCATCCATCCATCCATCCATCCATCCATCCATCCATCCATCCATCCATCCATCCATCCATCCATCCATCCATCCATCCATCCTTCTAACCATCCATCCATCCATCCATCCATCCATCCATCCATCCATCCATCCATCCATCCATCCATCCATCCATCCATCCATCCATCCATCCATCCTTCTAACTATCTATCCATCCATCCATCCTTCTAACCATCCATCCATCCATCCATCCATCCATCCATCCATCCATCCATCCATCCATCCATCCATCCATCCATCCATCCATCCATCCATCCATCCATCCATCCATCCATCCATCCATCCATCCATCCATCCATCCATCCATCCATCCATCCTTCTAACCATCTATCCATCCTTCTAACCATCCATCCACCCATCCATCCGTCTAACCATCCATCCATCCATCCATCCATCCATCCATCCATCCATCCATCCATCCATCCATCCATCCATCCATCCATCCATCCATCCATCCATCCATCCATCCATCCATCCATCCATCCATCCATCCATCCTTCTAACCATCTATCCATCCATCCATCCTTCTAACCATCCATCCATCCATCCATCCATCCATCCATCCATCCGTCTAACCATCCATCCATCCATCCATCCATCCATCCATCCATCCATCCATCCATCCATCCATCCATCCATCCATCCATCCATCCATCCATCCATCCATCCATCCATCCATCCATCCATCCTTCTAACCATCCATCCACCCATCCATCCGTCTAACCATCCATCCATCCATCCATCCATCATCCATCCATCCATCCATCCATCCATCCATCCATCCATCCATCCATCCATCCATCCATCCATCCATCCATCCATCCATCCATCCATCCATCCATCCATCCATCCATCCATCCATCCATCCATCCATCCATCCATCCTTCTAACCATCTATCCATCCATCCATCCTTCTAACCATCCATCCATCCATCCATCCATCCATCCATCCGTCTAACCATCCATCCATCCATCCATCCATCCATCCATCCATCCATCTAACCATCCATCCATCCATCCATCCATCCATCCATCCATCCATCCATCCATCCATCCATCCATCCATCCATCCATCCATCCATCCATCCATCCATCCATCCGTCTAACCATCCATCCATCCATCCATCCATCCATCCATCCATCCATCCATCCATCCATCCATCCATCCATCCATCCATCCATCCATCCATCCATCCATCCATCCATCCATCCATCCATCTAACCATCCATCCATCCATCCATCCATCCATCTATCCATCCATCCATCCATCCTTCTAACCATCCATCCATCCATCCATCCATCCATCCGTCTAACCATCCATCCATCCATCCATCCATCCATCCATCCATCCATCCATCCATCCATCTAACCATCCATCCATCCATCCATCCATCCATCCATCCATCCATCCATCCATCCATCCATCCATCCATCCATCCATCCATCCATCCATCCATCCATCCATCCATCCGTCTAACCATCCATCCATCCATCCATCCATCCATCCATCCATCCATCCATCCATCCATCCATCCATCCATCCATCCATCCATCCATCCATCCATCCATCCATCCATCCATCCATCCATCCATCCATCCATCCATCCATCCATCCACCCATCCATCCATCCATCCATCCATCCATCCATCCATCCATCCATCCATCCATCCATCCATCCATCCATTCATCCATCCTTCTAACCATCCACCCATCCATCCATCCATCTATATTGTGGGCAGACACTATAGTCTAGTTAGCATCAATGCTAACTCCATGTTTTTACAAGCTTCTGTTTTGCATTGTGTTTACTTAGGTTGTTCTTGGAGCCCTTCAGTCGTGTTTTTAAATACACATTTTAACATTCTTTCACCTGTTATCCCACTGGGAAATTATTATTTATCAGCGTATCTTTTTCCTGGATTTCTCTAGATACTCTTAAACAGAAGTAAGAATGGAAATAAGAAATAAGTCAGTACTGCAAAAAGTATGTTTATTTGTCAAAACAATGACATACAAAAAGTGTTCGGGCGACTACGACTATCCGACACATTAACATTTAAATACCTGCTAGCAATAGCTAACAGCCGTGACAACATTGTCACAGAACACGGATATTAGCTACCATTAGCTTACCTTCATACGTCCTAACTTAGCAGCTATATTACTCTTTTCATAGCGCTGTATATTTCTAAAACTCTGAGTACTTCTCTTGTGTATTTTTCCTCGCTTCGTGCTTCCTTTTTTTGTTTTTCTTTCTCATTCAATCTGCGATGAAAAAACTCCCCAGCAAGTTTGTTTGTATTATATTGTTCCTTTGTAGAACCAAAATGGATTACTTGATCCTGTATAGAAAAAAATAGGATTTCTAAATCCTGATAATTTTAATCGAGGGTCACACTTTTTGAACAACTGGCGATCACAGAATAGATCTTTGTGCTCTTGTTTCGTCAGTTTTTGGTCTGTTTTTCTTTCACGTTTCCTGCTAAATAATGGTCGGCAGCACCAGACAATGGAACACGGTCGACCCACGATACGCATCGACGCTTTAATCCGACGCTGCTCTGTCACTCTTTTAAACAACTGACATGCTTTTTTCGTGATGACTCAGCAGGACGCTGACGTTTACCGACAAAATGAACCTTTTATTTATTGAAATAGAAATAACAAGTGAATGCAATGAATTCAGAACCAGAGGAAAACGTAACACTTCTTTTGTCGTCTAGATGTGAATGAATTGAGTGAAAATTAATGTTTGAAATTGGATAAATTGGATGTAATTTGATTTCTTAATGCTTTTTTATAGTTCAAAGAGGATGTTAAAAACTTCTCTAAGGTTCATCTTTACTTATATGGCTTCTCTTTGTGCTGCTCACTCACTCAGCTCTGGCAGGAGAAACAACAAAATCTATATATTTGACTGTTAAAAAACACACTTTACAACACAATCACTAAAAGAAATCAACTTTACGATGACTTTGGGATAAAACACAACATATATATGTTGTATAAAACGAGGCCCCCGGCAGAGGTTTGCAATGTCTTAGTGCTTCTCCAGCTTGTTTTGATGTTCTCAGTGATTATCATCCAGAAGAACTGGCGAGATGAAACAACACGCTGCAACTGTCACCAAGAAGCATCCGAAGTCGACTCTAACACGAGTCCAAGTGCGACTCCTCGGAGCCCCCCCGAGGGAACATCTCACCCACCGCCGTCAGGTTGTTCGGTCGCAAAGCTGGGTCCGTGTCAGGAGCCGAGCAAGCATAATAATTATACCACGAGATGTGAGGTCGAGGGAGGGGGGACACTGTTCCTGTGTCAGAGGCAGCAACGCTGCAGGTCACAGTTATGCAACACTGCTAATGTCAGCCCATCACATAAGATGAGACCCCCCCACTGCCCCTCATGCTGGGTGCCATTTTCCCTCTTTATCAGCTGAGATAATCACATTAGAGCCTTCAGAGAGAGATGGAAGCATCGGGTCCATCACATCTGACCTTCTACCTTTGCTCTGAAAATGGATAAAAAACATTGATTATAGTGCAAATGAACTCTGAAAATCTGTTTTCCTCTCATACAAAGTGTTATTGTATTAATAAAAAGAAAGAAAATAAACAAGAATCTGACTCCGGATTTGTTTCACGGCGGTTCAGTTTTATTATAATATCTTTCATATTAAAAGGTTGAATTTGTTTTCAGATAAAGGGCAACACATGATTTAAGTGTCTCTTAACCACACCCACTCTGCTGTGATTGGTCAAGCATCAAGTTTTGTCACCATGAGTCGTCAATCCCGGAAGTCTTCACCTCCAAGGGACTCGTTGTATAAACAAAGCGGGGAGTGATTTCAGCTGGCTGGAGGAGAAGTGAAGATATTTTTACGCCATAATGGGCCCTGCTCTCGTAACCTCTTGTTTGCCAAGATTTCAGACGGGGGGGTGGGGGGGTACTTTATAAGGTAATAAGTTGGTCATGATGAGAGACTTACTGCATCTTGGAGAGGAAGACTTCAACATTTGAAACATGTGAGTGAGTCAGGAGAGTTGGAGTTTAACGTTAGTTGACTTTTAATACATACATTCAATATTTTCTACAATTATTTCTTTTTTTAAATTTTATTCAAAAATGTGAATATTTTCAAAATGATGAAATTTCTTCGTACATACAGTTTGATATTTTCATTTCCGATAATTGAAAAATACATTTTTGAAATTCAACAAGTTATTTGACTGCATTGTTTTGCGACACTTGTTTAGAGCACAATTTGAATTATAAAACTTGATGTTCATTTTGAAACAAACTCAACCCTATACAAAAAAATGATTGAATTCAATGATTTCAAAAAGGATGTAATTGATTAAAGTAAAAGTGAACTTGTATTAAAATCAAAAGTTCAACCTTTTAATTGCTCGGATCAACCCGTCAATATGGCACTAATATAATTCCATAAACTAGCTTTTTTAAGGCTTTATTTGGTTATTTTTTATACCTTTATTTAATACTGGATTTTCAATTATTCTGTATGTGAATCTGTACCTCATGTTGGTCGGCAGATAATTTAGCAAGAAGTGGTTTTCGACCAGGACTTTATTTGTAGTCCTGACATCAGTTCACTATCCTGCCGCAGACGAAAACCTTTCCTCTCTGAGAGATGACCCGACGGCCCATTATCGCCGCTCTGCTGGTGTGATTAAAGTCGCCGAAAATCCTCGGTGAAAAACGAGTCGAGCGATGCAGGCGTGACATTCTGAGGTTTGGAGATAAAACCTCATCAGGTGTTTTCTTTTTTCGGCTCCTCGTCTCCGACCGCAACTTCTCAGGTGGTGGAAGGTGAAAAAGCGTGAGGCAAGAATCCCGTCCGAGCCTTCTGTCTTCAGTGGCGCTCGAACCTTGGTCTGGATTCATCAGCCTCTGATGATGCTGTGATCTCTCTAACCCTCTCTTAGCAGGCAATGATGAGCTCTTCAAACTGCAAAAATCAAAAAAGATTGTGACTCTTATCACGCTCTGGCCAAACTTCTCCCCTGCTCTGATCAAAGCTGGTATTTCTATAGCTGTTTAACTGCTTCCTGTTGGGCTTTTATTTTGAAACTCTTTTCTCATCCTCTTAGTTGAGGTGGGATAAAGGGTGAAGCTGTTGAAGATCAAGGATTACATTTATTAGACGACTGGCGATTATAGAATAGATCTTTGTGCTTTTGTTCATACACTTTTTCACGTTTCCTGCTAAATAATGGTCGGCAGCACCAGACAATGGAACACGGTCGACCCACGAGACGCATCGAAGCTTTAATCCGACGCTCCTCTGTCACTCTTTTAAACAACTGACATGCTTTTTTTGGGATGACTCAGCAGGACGCTGACGTTTGCCCACAAAATAAACCTTTTATTTATTGAAATAGAAATAACAAGTGAATGTCATGAATTCAGAACCAGAGGAAAACGTAACACTTTCTTTTGTCGTCTAGATGTGAATGACTTGAGTGAAAATTGAGGTTTTGAAATGGGATAAATGGGTTAAATTGGATGTAATTTGATTTTTAATGCTGTTTTATATAGTTCGATTTCAAAAACTTTTTTAAGGTTCATTTTTACTTTTATGGCTTCTCTTTGTGCTGCTCACTCATTCAGCTCTGTTGGGAGAACAAAACATTTGACTTGTGTAAAAAACAGTTTACAACAAAATCAACTTTACGATGTCTATGTTACAAAATATAACTATATAACAAAATCTATATAATGTTTAAAATGAGGCCACTGGTAGAGGTATGCAGTGAGTTGATGTTCTCTGTGATTGTCGAAGAGTCTCACATCCATGTAAAGGAGTCAACGCAAATGTAATTCAGAACCGGCCGAGAAAAAACAACCCGCTGAAACAGTCTCTTGGCTCAGCTCATCACCACAATAAGATACTTGCACGGATTTATTAACAATACTCCAAACACATGATTAATACTGAAGGTAAATCTGCTCCAAATAGTACATGTGTATTGAAATAAACTGACGAAATGATACATATCTGATACAGGGGCAACGATACAATATATTGTGAAACTGTAGTAACAAGGATATATTTGTAGTAAAGTCGAGTACCTGACTCTTGAGTTGCAGAATTTACAGACCACTCGACTCTTGACGAAGTGGAAACTGCTTTAATTTGTTTCAAAACCAAAATATGTCCAAACATCTGCTTTAAAAGATGCTCGCGTCAACTGTATCCTCTCGTCCTCAGTCATGGCCGGGATCTGACAGGATTTCATTGTTCATTTAGCTGCATAGTGACATCTAGCGGCTGGAATTGCAGCACAACAATGAACAAATCCTTGGAATAATTGCGTGTTAATTGTAAATAAAGAATCAAATGATTTAATTTTAAACACACTTTATTAACTACAGCACATTAAAGAACTATGGTAAACAATAAAATATGATTTGAAGCTCAATAAAAAAGTTTTCCAATCGAAACGGTCGAATATCGAAACAGTATTGTAAAAAAAGGCGAGATATCGCTGTGTCAATATTGCTTTACACTCCTAATAGAAATTACAAATGACGAGTTTTGGCTGCATGAGATTCTCTCAACGACAAAAAAAAAATGTTCTCTGTACAACAGTAGAACCGAACGTGCAAAGGTCACATGGGTGAGTAACCTCAGTGTGACCCCCGCAGCTGCTTGTATTTACATTAACCAAAAATCCCCTAAGAAATTGAAATTGTAGAGTTTGATCAAAGATACGCGATGAAGGGACAAAGTAATGACATGAGTAGTTAATTTATTAACTAGTCCTGGGTTTGTGTTGAGTTGCACATTTGCATGTTGTGTAATCGTGTTGAGGCTCTCCAGTTACACATTAGGAAATATACGCTCTGATAAGAAGCCCCTTCATTCTGAAAAAAAGCACAGACGAGTCGTGGCTTGCGGTGTCGTCTGACAGGTTCCCTGCCACTGTAGTGAACAGGAAGACAAATAAATAAATATCTATAGATATAAATGACTCGAAAATATGAATAAAACCCAATAAACCAACATTGGAATACATGCACATGAAATGACAAATCTAAAGATAAATTATGATAAGGAAACCTTTTTTTGATAATTTACTTTAATGTTAAATAAAAACAAACAGACAGATAAACATCTCTGGGACTGAAGAATTAGACGACATATGGAAAAATCCATTTGGAAATGGGAGATAATAGATGAAATGAAAATATGAAAATGATTGACTTGTATGTAGAATATAAACATATAATAAAAAGCTGATATAAATACATGAAAACAAATATATACTTTATATATATATATATATATATATATATATATATACAGTTGAAATTAAAATATAATAAATATAATTGGCCTTAAGGAAAGAAAGAATATAATATATATTTAATTTCTGGCTTAAAAAAGGTTTTTATAATATATAAAATAATGTCAGTTTTTCGTGAAGAAAGAACCTAAAAATAAATTTAAAAAGAATAAACAAATATTCACTTAAATACAGAAGAAATAATGATTAACAGGAGCTATAATGGAAACATAAAGTGAAAATAAAAAACAAGCATCTCTCGCTGTGTTGTTGAAAATGTCATTTTGTTTGGCGTAGCAACAGGAATCTCGAAGGGATCTGCTGTAATCATGTGATGGCAAATCAATAAGGAAAAGTGCTGCAAAATTACATCCAATCAGAGACCGGAAGACGCGTCTCTCGACATATGGCGGATTCGTGTTTCTTCCTCTGAGACCGACTCGCTGGAAACACGACACTGACGGAGTCGACCTGTCGATTAAACACTCAGGAGCCACAATTTAAATAAAGTTTATTTGATATTAAAGCAAATGGTTTTTTTCGACACAAACACACATCGAGACGAACATCAGAATGCTGCAGATGACTTGAGAATATTCCAGTGGGAACGATGTGAGTAGATCTTTTCCAAAATGAAACAAAGTCATCTTCAGATGAAGAATCATTACAACGGTTTAAAGAACCTCCGTTGGCGGAATCAACTGTGTCTCCTGAAGTGCATGAGGTACAAACATGGTCAGACAACACAGATGGTGTCGTTGTCAAACGGATCGATTGAAAAAGAAAAAGTCAGTGTCTTTAAGTTTGTATAAGGTGCAGCAGTGACGAGTCCGACCCTAAGAGTAGATCAAGCGACAAACAAAAATACAGAAAAGACGTCTGTGAGCGTTTGAACGCAACAATCAAACACGGAAAAAAAATGCTTTTCGAATGTCTTCAGAGATGGAAACACAAGCCCAAACAAACCTATAAACAAAATACTTTTAGATCCAGATAAATATCAGCTGTTTTGTTTTACTGTTGGCCAATAAATCTGGGATTAAAGTGAATTAATCTATGGATTAATCTTAATTGATCTACATCATTTAAAATGTAAATTCCTCCAAATGTAAAAAAAAAAGAAAAATAAACCGAAATACATTTTTTAATTATTAGAATGTAATTCGTTTGATTTGAGCTTGTAAATATGTATTTTTATTTAAGTATAAAAAAATTGAAATATTTATTGAAAAAATTCAATATCTAGAGAATGTGAAATATTATTTAAAGTATTAACTAACTAGCAACTGGTGATTTAAAAGGAAATAATCTATTTTAATCTACTATAGTCTTTTAAGAATTCACACCAGCAAGTTGCTGTACATTTTGCTTCAATAATTCAATATAACAACAACTCTTTGTGAAACTTCTCTTTCACACGTCTTGGGAATTGTGTCCATATTTTTGTTGAGCCAAGACAAAGTACATTAAAAGTTTTTTGGCCTAAAACTCTGAGCTTGACTCTGAACAGACACACACACAAGTCAAGACGGTCAAAATATTTCTTCTCTCAGTGAAAATACTCGAGTATGTACAAAGCTCCACTGATATGTTGCATGTGGACTGAAGCTCGTCGGATGAATAAATTATGTCTCTGAGGTGCTTTATATACAGCAAGACGACCCCCAAAACCTTGTCTCACAGTGAGTTCATCCCTTTTATAACCCGAGTAAAAACATGACTGTCCACAGTTCTTACTGAAGGTTGTTAAATCTCCAATCATTCCTTTGTTTTCCCGGCAGAAACGTCACCACTTCCACTCGCAGAGCGCTGATAGGAAAAGACAAAACAGATCATTTCCAGCGAGAGATTGTCACGTCGGTCACTTCAAGGCGACAGGACGGACGGATATCGCCGTGGCGACAAACGTGACGACGCTCGATACAACAATTTGCGTGTTTTTTTCACCGTCGATAATGTAAGAAAATTCCCCAATAACTGCCACTGATGCTGTTATTGTTGATGATGCGTTTGTACAACCTCGTTCAATCAAAAAATATCAAACTTTTTCATTGTCTAAAATAGATGTTTTTGGCATGGATGTGAAATGTAAAAAAAAAGGGATGGGATTTTTTTTTTTGTCCATAAACGACAAAAATCTTTGGTGAAGAAATTCAATATTTATATTGATGATATAATTGTCTGTGGTGCGTTCACGTGTGTTTTAAAAGTTCGTTAAAACAATTTTCATTCCATTTGATTCCATTCCATAAGTAGCTAAACATGCACGTCACTTCCTTCACGTCATATTGAGTGTTTCCTCTTCATTTATTTCAAGAGAGTATAAGTCAATTGAACTCTCATTGTCTCAAATGTAAGCATCACTGGTTTGACTTGAGATTTTGCAACTTGAATTGAAGAGTCTATTACTGTCTTGAATGCAGCACTGAACCAAACTTTTTTTTTAAGGACAGTGAGGCTGTCAAATTTACAACACGCGATCAGAGGTAGAAATCTGGGCAGTGACGGAAAGTTCGGGTCAGGCAGTCGGTCTCGTCTCGTCTCAAGAGTTCTGCTGCCTTTTCGGTGTTTTGGGCGGCTGCTACGGAAACAACCTTCATGTTTTTTTGTTTTTTTTTAAATGGAACTGCGTCGTTTATCTAGTCGTCTGTCCGTCATTATGCTGTGCAGACCCGTGGACACGGAGCTGATGCCCGAGTGGTGCTGGAGGCCGCAAACGCAGCCGTCGGAGTGCAGCGGGTTGGTGAAGGCCTCCCCCTGCTCCATGTAGGTGTCCGAGGACGAGAGGTCGCGGGGGATGATCATGGGGATGGAGTACTGCAGCTTCTCCCTGCTCTTGTACCACAGGCACGAGCACATGGACTGGAACTGGAGCACCTCGTTGTAAACGCTACGTAGGCCGCGGCTGGCCGGCCCGCCGCCGCTGCCGCCCACGGCGCCGCACCCGGACGGCGTGGAGGCGGCGGACGACGGGTCCACGGAGCAGTGGAAGTGTCCGCCCGCCTGCCCGTTGCGCGAGAGCAGCGCCCTCTGCTCGGCGTCGCGCTTCTCGTCCTCGGCGTTCATGGTCATGAAGCGGAGGACGACGAGGTTGAGGAAGGCGCCGATCACCGCCAGGCCCGTGAGGATGTAGATGAAGCTGAAGACCACGTAGTCCCGCTTCTTCTGGAGCGCCTCGTTGTTCTGGAGGGCCACGTAGTCCCCGAAGCCGATGGTGGTGAGGGTGATGAAGCAGTAGTAGAAGGCGTGGAAGAAGCTCCAGCCCTCGAAGTGATAGAAGGCCACGGCGCCGAGGAACAGCGTGCTCAGGCAGGAGATGGAGCCGATGATGACCATGTTGACCATGGAGACCTCGGTGCGCCTCATGCCCAGGCACTTCTTCAGCCGGTGGAGCAGGTACCTGACGCAGGTGTTGATGCGCTCGCCGACGCTCTGGAACATGACCAGCGTGAGCGGGATCCCCAGGAGGGCGTAGAGCATGCAGAACATCTTGCCCTCGCGAGTGCTGGGAGCGGCGTGGCCATACCCTGAGGAGGAGACGCAGAAGAAGCAGCAGGTTAGCCAGGCAGAACTAATTAACTCCACAGCAGAGAGGACCCGGGTCCCGCGGATCCTCCGGGCTCCGGCGATAGACCGACCTGGAATAGACAGATATAAACGATTTGCATGCTCCGAGCGTCCGCTCTGGTACCTTCGGAGACCCTTCATTTCACAGTGGCAGAATGCAATTGGAGATGCAGGGCGCTGTGGCGGCGGCGGCCGGTATTGATGCGGCAGTCGCGAGAGGAGAAGAGATGCTGAATAATTCATGGACGATTGTTCTCTGAGGAGTGGACCTGGCTAATGAGTACTTTTGTATATAATTAGCCGGCAACATTGTCCCAGATCAGATAAACAAGAGAGCGAGAGGCAGGGAAGCGATCTGGACGGGGGTTTTTTTGGAGAGTCCATCTCTTGTGCTTTTAAATGTTTGGGTAATTAGATCTCACTCTCATGTCTGCTGCTCTCCTCCGAGATGAACGAAAAACCGATAGTACTGATTAACATATATATTCCTTCTTCTGGTACATTGAAGATAAATCCACGTGTGAGCTGTGGAATCAGTCGGCACACGAGAAATATAGAACATGTCATTTGGAGAAAACGAAATAATGAACCTGTACAGATAAAGATAGGGGAAAAAAAGGGACTGAATATTGAACTTTCCAAGTAGGTTCTCATTCGTCCAGTGAAGGTTCCAAAATGAGGCAAGTGGACTATGTAGAGTTTTGGAAAGATGTTTCACCTCCTAACCTATAGGCTCTCTTTATTATGTCTCTCAGTTCGATGAACGTTTTAAGAATATTTCAACACCAGCAGTACTACAGTTTGGACTTGATGAAGGCCTCACAAATACAGGGATAGACCGGTTGAATGGATGGATGTTCAATAGATGATGGATGAAAGATAGATGGACGGTTGAATGAACTTATAATGGATGTATGGATTGATTATGTATTAATGATGGTTGAATGATGGATGGATGGGTGGGTGGGTTAAAGGATGAATGGATGATAGATGACAGATGATTAATAATGGATGTATGGATGACACATGATGCATTAATGATGGATGGATGATGAATATAGTCTTACTTCAACTGTATAGTGTCTTGAGATAACTTTGTTATGATAAGACACTTTAAATAAAATTGAATTGAATTGAATTGAATGGATGGTTGAATGAGCGATAGATGACAGATGAACTAATAATGGATGTATGGATGACACATGATGTATTAATGATGGATGGATGATGAATATAGTCTTACTTCAACTGTATAGTGTCTTGAGATAACTTTGTTATGATAAGACACTTTAAATAAAATTGAATTGAATTGAATTGAATGGATGGTTGAATGAGCG
This sequence comes from Callionymus lyra, assembly GCF_982586985.1. Lineage (NCBI taxonomy): Eukaryota > Metazoa > Chordata > Actinopteri > Syngnathiformes > Callionymidae > Callionymus > Callionymus lyra. Next base: position 10,871,308 of record NC_141830.1, read on the forward strand.
ATAGATAACAGATGAACTAATAATGGATGTATGGATGACACATGATGTATTAATGATGGGTGGATGATAGATGGATGAGTGGGTGGGTTAAAGGATGGATGGATGATAGATGATGTATTAATGATGGGTGGATGATGAATGGATGGTTGAATGAATGGATGATGGATAAATGATAGATGACAGATGAACTAATAATGGATGTATGGATGACACATGATGTATTCATGATGGGTGGATGATAGATGGATGAGTGGGTGGGTTAAAGGATGGATGGATGATAGATGATGGGCAATAGATGATGGATGGATGTATTATTATTGATTAATGGTATCATTGATGGATAGTCGATTTATGATTGATCTATGGATTGATATCTACTGGATTGACGAATAATGAATGGATAATGGATGATAGATGGATGAATAATTTATAGTAGAATGGATGAATGTTGGATGTATGAAAGATGACAGGACATTAATAACGGAAACATGGATGATTGATGATGTTTTATGTATAGATGGATGGATGGATGGATGTATCATTGATGGATGGGTAGATGATCAATTGATGATTGATCTATGGATAAATGTATGACTACTGGATAGATAAATGGATGAAGGATAGATGGGTGAATGATTGATGGATGGATGATGGATGATTGAATGGCTCTAGGATGGATGGATGAATAATGGATGGTTACAATGATGGCTTGATGATGGATGCATGAATGAATGATTGATGGATGTGTGGGTGAAAGGACAGATGGATCTGAGATGTTGAGGGAAGAATGGATAGATGGATGAATGATTGATGGATGGATTGATGGTGGATAGAAAGATGAATGGACAGAACATGTAGTCACAAAGTCCTGAGATGTTTGAAGCACTTCTCCATGTCACAGGGCGAGTGTGAACTCTTGTTTTCTCTTCAATGTCCACTTCCGTCTCTTGTGTCCAGCAGTAAAAGCTCCACATCAATATGAGGAAACATCTCCCTCACATCTACTCTCGCCACTCGTCGACCCCGGCGGCGGAATAAAACGTGACGGACATTTAGAATGAAATCACTCTTCTGGCTGATTTAATTCCTCGTCTTCCGCCGCTATCGTCTCACCGGTGTGTGTGTGTGTGGTTCGACCATCTGTCCGTCTGAGGACAAATCTGTTTAAGACGGCGCTGGTGCTGAAACCGGAGCCGTTATCGCTGATATATATCTGTTGATGTCGGGAACGACGCGACCTCTCGGGCCTCAGACGTGGAGCTCGCCGACACTTTTAGCGCCACCAGGAGGTCGCGCTTTACAACTGTCTCGTCCCTTTTGTCGTCTATGGCCGCTGCGATTTATATTTCAAGACTTTTCAGGGAAACACAAACATCTTTGGAAAAGTTTGGGTAATTCTAAAAGAATAATCACAAACAAAATATTTTCTTTAGTGCTGGTGTGTAGGTGGAATTTATGAGGCAGAATCTCAACCTGAATAATCCATAACAGACCAATGGGTGATTTGGTAAGAAGCTCCAAAATATTCTACGTAAACTACAAATAGACCAACGACCTGAACCGACTTCTTAAACTCAAAGGACCAAACCTGGTAAACTGTAAAAGTTTAGAGTAGTCTATTAGGAATAGTCACAAAATAACTTTTAAGCTGTAGGAAATCAAGAGCTGGGAAATCCTACGTTGACTTGGATGTTGAAATTAGGATCTCCAAAATAAAATCCAAGGTAAATTAAGGTAAACCAGAACTGACTCTACGAAGACCATGATAGATTTAATCAGGTACAAAATACTTGTTCAATCAGGAAGCCCAAAATTGACTTGGTTACTTAGTCAGGCATAGTTTGGGTTTACCAATAATTCCAAATAAGGATTGGTAGACTAAGACATCTTAAAGACTGGACTAGTCTAGACTTGAACACCAGGATGTTTGGTGTTAACCAGGAGGTCCAAAAATAGAGGTGGTGGACTAGTTATAGACTGGTTATAATAAGTAAGACGATGAAGCCCTGATAAACCTTGTAAAATATTCCTGGAATAGAGATGGTGATAGAGGAAGTTGAAAAAAGACTTTACTGTTTCAAAATACTAGTCTTGTCCTTTATTCTAAACGATTAAAAAACACACTCAAAGACATGACATTTTATTGTTATTAATAAACCAATAATGACCAAATATACTTCGAACTGATCCAGTTGGTATCAACTGGTAAGTCTAAAGAAATGTGTCCAAAAAAGACATTTCAAATGAGACTAAAGAAAAAACTTGGTCTAAAAATACAGAGACTACCTTTAAAACTAGGAAATGAGTGAACTAATGAATCCAAATGGAGGCTGATGTGGAATAAAAAACAAACAAACAGATGAACATTCTCATCAGTGGAGTGGATGTTAACACGTATCCGTCCTCTGAATAACTCGTTTTCTCCTCATCGTCAGACTAAATGATGTCAGCGATGATGTCACCGCTCGTCTGGGACAGTCTCTCGTGGCGGAGCTGAGGGACCAAAGTGTCCTTGTATCATATCAACAACCTTCCAGGGTCAAAGTGAGCGTCTCGTCATAACATTTAACGACTGAGGCAAAGCGAGTTCATCACGATCGCTCAGTGCCGCGTCACAAGAATGAAAAGAAAGTGATCTCTCACCAAAATACTGATGCATGTTTCTTCATGAAGAATTCTGACAACATATTATGAGAATATATCCGTGCCATCAGAATATTACATTTTTGAATTTAACATATAAAAGGTTAACATTTTGACTTTGTTAGTGAAATGTTTTTAAGCATTGATTTGTGTTTTTTGAATAATTGAATTTAATCATTTTGATGTTGAAAGGTTGACTTTTTTTTTTATTGATCATTTATTTACAATAATCTGTCACTTGAAAGTTTATTTATTTCTTTAAAATAATTTAAGTAAACTATATGAATAACTTCATAATAAATGAATTATTTAAATGAGGTAAATTAATTTAAATAAATCAAAAATAAGTTATTTCAATAAAATATTTTTTAATTCTTAGCCTTTTAAATTCTATTATAAGCCAAAAAAATGATAATGGATTTAAACATCTATAAAAAAAATTAAAATGCCTCTTCCTTTTAAATTCAATATACAAATATTGGCACTATTATACCAAATGTGTATATTAAATTGAAAAGGCACAAAATATTTATTTTTTATTTTTTAATATTTAATTCCGATTGTTTTTTTTAAATCCAAGAATAAGAATTTCAATCTCTACGTGTAAAAAATAAAACATTAATTTGAAAAAAATATCAATTTTTTGATGAATTATTGATAGGAAAAAAAAACAACTTACAATATCGATTATTGAATTCAACTATTTAACAAATTACAATTCAATTTAAAAAAAACCAAACAACATTTCAAATTAAAAATGCAATATTTCAATTGTTAACTTCAACTATTCAACATTCCGAAGGCACTGATACACCTCCATATCTCTCCCCTGATGTTTAAAACTTTTGCAAGAAGTTATTTTAATAACAGATGTTATTGTCTGCCAATGCTTCGCACCCTGGAGATTAAACTCTGCGTCTGCACCTGCAGGGGGAAGTTCTCTATGAAAGACAATTTAAAGCTTCTCCTTGTCAGGTCCGAGCATCCTGGAGAGAATTATTCCTCGCAGGCTCATCCTTCACAGGCCAATGATGTGCTGCAGCGGGACGGAGGGCTCGGGTTCTGAACACACTCGACCCGCCTGTCAGGAAGCCTCAGCGGCGAGGAGGAGGACGTGGCGGGTGACCACGGCGACGGCGGCCTCTCGTCAACGACAGATGCCGACGCTGGAGGCGACAGGTCCAGCCGTCCCAGCACTAGGCAGGGAGAGCGAGGAGACCTGGTGCACTTGACGTGACACGAACCTTCTCCACACTCTGTTTACACGCATGTCAGTTTCTGCCACCACGTAAAAAAAGAAAAGTGCTGACTCACCCCTTTTGAAAAGGTTAAAAAGTGAGACCATGACAAGTCTGAAAGATTCAGTATTCATTCTACGTACAGTTTTCTTTGGAGATCTAGTATTTTACTTATCTGAAAATTGTAGGATTAATATTTAAGACATTAAAACATGCAGCACATCACATACAATTAACAGTTTTGACTTCTTAATATAGACAGCGAGAGCCTCCTAGTGGCAGTAGCAGTATGTAAGTAAGTAAGTAAGTAAGTAAGTAATTTTTATTTGTATAGCGCTTTTCCAGACCAGGGTCACAAAGCGCTTAAACAATCAAAACAATATTCAATAAAGTATATACTTTAAAGGTCAAGATAAAACTGATAACACAACAGGAGTTCCAGAAAATCAAGGAAAAGCCTGAACAAATAAAAACGTCTTAAGGTGTTTCTTGCCAATTGACATTGCCACAGATTGCCATCAGTGGCAGCGTGTCTCTGGCATCTCCTTGATTACCTCCAAGTTACCACCTTCCACTACCACTGGGAGGATCTCGGTGCTGCTATTTTTTCCAACCAAAACCCATGTCTGTCTTTTAGAACCTTCAACACCTCATTAAGCAAATGGAATCAGGTCAATCACGGTGATAAATTAAAACCTATTTTATTCCGATCAACCCTTCGTAATCCATATTACACGTTGTTTCTCGCACTCATTTTTCTGCTTCTAGAACCGTTAAGCTAACATCTGGCTAACAACGAACAAAGGTATATATATCTTCATTTTCATGGATGTCTTTTATGGTTTGTTTTTGATCAGGTTTGTTCCTTTTTTTGTAGTTGCTTATTAGAAAACACAACACAGGAATTTGTTGTGGCAACAGTACAAGATATAAAAATGAAATAAATTAAAAAGAGATTAATGATATAAAAATACAATAGATAAAAGTAAAATTACCAAACCAGGATTAGATAAAACTCACAAAAAAAGGGTTTTTTTTGCGTCATTCCGATTGAGTTATACACCTATTCTTAATTCCCTAGGGAAGCAATTAAGGTTGTTCACCTTGACTCGGTGACAACGCAAGGGATACCTCAAACACATTTGTTTTCAGGCCTTCGGGTCACCTTGACCCAAAGATAACACAAGGGTTACCATTGGCTATGTTTTCAAATGGCAAAGGTTTTTATAACTTTGTTCAATGTTAAAACAACAGTCAAAGCTCCATTATGCTGCCCCAGCGGTTTATCTTTAAGGCTAAATGTAGCAACATTTAAAGAGGTTTGAGTCCAAATACTAACTGTCAAATTTACCTTTTTTGAGAAGTTTGTATCGGGCGTGTGTCAACAGTAGCTGCATCATTTATAATAAACATAGTGTAACTGTTCTTGCCAAACAGAAATTGTTTTTTTTACACTTGCAGGATGTATTCAGAGTATCAATTGTGTATGTTTTAAGTGTAAACATAGGTTGAAAATTAACAACTAATAACAGTAGGTGTTGTGTGGTTGAGTTCGATTATCCGTAAAACAAGAAATCTACCAATGAAAACACATCCACGCACACCAGGGACGGAGATTACGAATCTCCGAACTGGATAAGAAATGAGGTGAAGCATTTTTTGACTGGCTGAAATTGAACTTGTAACCTCTAAACCTCTGATGCCTGCCACTCTTAGCACAATATTTCAATACATCCCACAGCCAGAAATGGAGGCACCGCCGCTAAAAAAAAAAAAAGACCAATCATTACATTTCCCGAGCGATTCTCATACAGTTTAATAGAACCTGAGAATAATTGTTGTGACACAGTGAGTTCACATTGGAAAGAGGCTTTAATGGGAACATTTGAGCAGGGCTGGCTTATAAACGTGGCACAGGTGCACTTCGCTCATCTGCATCTCTCTGCTTACTTTCATTAGAGAATGATCATTTGTAGGCACTTCAAAGCTTCCAAGAAATAAACACTGATATCCTCCACAGATCCTCAACAGCAGTCGGAGATTACATTCCAAGACTCCAAATGTTGCATTTTTCCAGCAACCCGTCAGTCATTACACAATTTTAATCCCCCCTGTATTGGTTTTTAGCAGATGAGGCTTAATTCGGTTCAGCGACACGTTAACCCTTCGCCGGGTTCAAAAATCATGCAGCACCCGCCGCCGCCCATCGCTCGGCGGTTCTGCCACTTGTCACGTTCACCTTCCACTCGGGTGATTGATGGCGCGCCGTGGAAGATGACAGGCGGTTTGTTTGTGCTGGCTGTAGAACAAAACGCCGCCACTAATGTCATCATTACACTGATTCATTAGGCGCGGATAAAAAAGCCCGCCTCGGAAATACATCAAAGAGTCACATAATGTGCCTGTTGAGGCTTCAGTTCTTCCGTCACTCAATTATATTTTCCATTGATTACCAGCCGCGGTTTGTTCTCAGCGCCGTCGACGGTTCATCAAGAGCATCACTTCAGAAGTGACGCAGCTTGAGTGTCGGTCGGGCTCTCGGTTTCGGAAAAAAATTAATAATTGAGGCGTCAAGCTATTGATTCAACTATTTAACAGTCATTAAAAACCAAAAAAGTGGAGATAAACGGAAGCGATAGTTTGTCTTGATATTTAGATGAAACAATTGTGCTTTGCATCTCTGAAACTGAAGCCTTCCAAATTTGGTCTTTTGAAAAAGCTTGTGGTTGAACGCCACGATTGTTTGGTTGAACTCATGTCCATCTTACCTCCATCCCTGATCGAACCTGGACACAAACCTTAAAACTACAAAGCTAGCTAGTGGTATACTTTATCAGAGCTAATACTTGAGTACTACTCAAAGCCTTGTCTCCAAAGAAATATATATATAAAAAAAAAAGGAAGAACATCGATAGACTGTTCAGTGAATATAGAGTTCAACTTCCTGGACTAACACATGTCCATATATCTCCCTCATGGAGCTGTACAATGACACCCTTCAGTCTAGTCCAACTCACAATCTCTCTAGGTTCTCCATCAGGTACTTGGTACTATAACGGCACCATTTCTGACATAACCAGGATCTAAAAGCCACAAAGATTTCTTAACCAGGCTGGAAAACGAGTTATATTCATAACTATATTCACCTTGTGATAGTGGTCTCGAACCCCCGTGTGAATGGATTCCTTTTCCGATGATGTGTTTAACCACCTCAGTGTCTTACCTTCACTATGTCTTTACGTACAGAGCTTCTCTTTTTCAACCTTCCTGTCTGTCCAGGCAAGGCTTCAGATGACATCAGTTCCAGTTTTCCCGAAATCCAAGCGTGGACCAGCTGTGTTAAATTGTCCAGCACCTGTTCCATCTGAAACATGGTCCCACAGCTGTGACTGATGCCAAAGAAACCCCACTCGAAGGAGGGCTGGACGAAGACTCTTGAGAGACTCATCATCGCACACCTGCTCCACTCACATCATGTTCTTTGATTTCTACGATTCTTTTAACACCATCCGGGCCACTCTGCTCATTGACAAGGTCATGCCGGTGTTGGACCAACTGACAAAGTGGACTTTGGTCTACATCAACCATCTTGTCACCTCCAGAAGTTCTCTGAAAACTCTGCTTTGGTCACTATCATCATCGTTGTGGACGTGATGATGTGTTCATGTCTTCTCTAATCGTTGTGATGAAGACTCATTATTCAAAATAATGAAACAACTTTTGACACGAGCAAGCTCTTGTCGACCTCTGGTAGGTTTGTACCTCGTCATCACTAATCCTTTTTTTTTTTTTTTTTCGGGGCAGGAGTCACATCATCGCTGCAACCTTCAGTTGAACGGCTCTACTGAGAGTAAGCTTCTTATCGCCCGCCTGCTGCCTGTTGAGTTTCACAATGGCTTCTGGGAGCTGCCGTGTGGAACTGGAATATGTAGCGTGAGACGGTTCTGGGGTGGGGGCTGCAGGGTCTGAATCTCTATGGATCCACCAGAACTTTCATAATTGCTTAGGTATAATTGAAGGATAGAACATATGTGTCTGCTAACACTGATGTGCATCACCACAGCAAGAGAAACTGAAACTCTCAGATATCTGCAGATAATCACAACCTGTGTAACACCAGAGGAAATTCAGCGTGAAATTTTCTCGGATTATTGAGGATTGAGAGAGAAAAACAAACGTGACTCTTTTACGAATGATTCTTATCGAAATGATCTACAAAGGGAATTTTTTTTCCATTAAAAAAAGCATCTTGGACTTCAGCACTTCCACATTACTATCGTCGGTGGGAAACTTTTCATGGATTTTAATATTCAGCCCAGCTAACATTAGCCGATCTTCAACAGTACACATTCTCAACTAGAAGAGCAACTAATGTGAAAACCAAACTCACGCTCACTCAAAAAAGCTGACTCACTCACATGTTTGATATGTTGAATTCTTGTCTCCAAGATGTGTAAGTCCCTCGTCATGACCATGTTTTGAAGTTATTCTCAGCGAACGAGAGGTTACGAGAGTGGAGTCCATTAAGACCAATGATAATGGCCAACTGTAGTCATGCCCCGCTTTGTTTACACAACGAGTGTCGTGTAGGTGGAGACTTCAGAGATTGATGACACACGGTGACAAACCTCAATGTGTGACCAATCACAGCTGAGTGGGTCTGGTTATTAATGAGATTTCATCTCCAGAAAAAAACAACATGTTTTCAGTGGGCGGGGCTTAAGATCAATAAAGAAAAGAGAGTTTTGTACAAACAGGCACACACTTATGAGTACAATAGAGTCCAACATATATTTAAGATACTTAAATCTACACGTTATTTTTCCTTTATTGATGTATCTCTCAACCCTTGCACTCTTTTAATGCATCCCCCCCCCCTCCCACTGCAAGAACTGACATTTAAGCAAGTGTTTTTTTTCGACTAAATAAATCATCTTGAAAAATACAGAAATTTAAAGATACAAAATGACATCTAAATGACTTGTTTTATATGTAGTATAAATGTAAATGTGCCAATGCCAAGACTTTTTATTTTAAGTTTCTAATTTTTTACTTTAGTCTCTTTAAATCTGACTTATTCTGGACATGTAAATCTGACTTAAATTGTAGTGTTATCAGACCATTTAGACTTACAACAAAACTGAAATACTAAATGATTTGACAAAAGTGTTGAAAAGACGCTGCTGATGATTTATTTTTACTATTTTCTGTTATTCTATTTTTTCGGGGATTGGCAAATTGGAAATATCTATTTTTATTGAATTCGATCGGATCAAAATCCAGATGAGCCCCTTAACCACTTTCATCAAAACAATTTCTCTGCACCTTTTTAGTATTTCTGACGACAGCGTTTCTGATTTAGTCATTTTCACCTCTTTGCATCAGATTCACTTGCACAGTGTGATCAGTATGCAGCTGATGACAACTGACTGGGATGAAAATGCTGCAGTGTCCAGACGACAGGTAGATTGGACTTTTTGTTTCAATATTTGGCTTCAACCTGAGGCGAATAAATGACTTCAGAAATTCAGGGAAAATGTTGTGTTCATTTTTAATTCCGTCATTGAGATGAAAGTGATTCTTTATATTTCTCCTCATTTTGCAGACGCTTTATCCGGTAGAGAAAAAAAAGACCTTGCCAAAGGGCTCTTGTGTTTACTGAACCCATGACTTGATTATATATTATTTGCTAACAGAAGAAAAAAAAGGAAATGCTTTTCTCGACCATTCTTGGCCCAGATGTGTCAAACTCAAGACACAGGTGCCACATCAGTCATTTCTTTTTCCCACCATTAAGTGAGTTTAATAGTCATGTTGATATTGTGGCATATACACATGCCAGTGTTCAACACAAGTTATGAAACGGAAATCATCAATTTCAACGACTATACAGAGACTTCCTGTTAGAGTTAAACTGATGTAAACAGAAATACATTTAATGGACAAGCACCGAGATAATACTTCCTTTTAAGGACAGTTTTGTAAATACACATTTAGTTTGGCTTATGAACTAGACTGCTTTAAGATAATGGCCCCATGGTTGCCTGGTTCTGTTGGCATGTTTCAACTTTTCATTTGGCAGCTTCCGAAGTAGAATTTTGCTGAAATTCTTATCATTGTGTTTTCAGTGAAATGGTTGTAGGGATTATGTCCTGAATTTACTGTTACTTGTCCTGCAACACAGACTATGTGTATAAGAAAGTTCAGAGTAGACTGTAGTTTCTGAGGAGGCTCCGATCATTTCAAATCTGAAGGAAGCTCCTCTGCATGTTCTACCAGTCTGTGGTGGCCAGTGTCCTGTTCTATGCTGTGGTGTGTTGGGGTGGAAATGTGTCCAAGAGGAGTGTCAACAGGTTGGACAGGTTGATCAGAATGGCTGGTTCTGTGGTTGGAATGAAGCTGGACTCACTGGTGACAGTTGCTGAGAGGAGATCATTGAACAAACTACTGTCCATCATGGATGGTGACAGTCATCCTCTGAACACTGTCATCAGAGAGCAGAGAAGCAGATGGAGCACAAATGCTCCTCCCATGATGCAACACTAATAGACTCAGGGACTCATTCATTCCATTGATATTAGGTTGTTTAATTCTGAGTTTAGGGGCAGGAGTGAAGTGAAAAGATGATTCTATTCTGTGTTTCTTTGTATCCTTTTCTTGTGTCATTTATCTTTGATCTATGTTCTATATACTTGGATTTATATTTTTGTTCTTTTTATGGCACTTTGTTCTTGTTCTAGTTTTTATAAAACTACGTCTACAACGTCTTTGTTGCTATGTGCTGGAAATCAATTTCCTGAAGGAGACCTCCAGAGGGATTCATAAAGTTTATCTATCTACATACTTGAGGAAAGAGGATGGCGTAGTGCTTCAACAAGAAGGTTTACTGATTTGAATCTCTAGGCAATCCTTTATTTAACCTGGTTCCCGCTCTAGATTTCCCATATCGCACATCCACTTTAACTTTCACTTGTGGTAATGTTCCAGTTGTGTTGGGAAATAAATAACCTACTGCTGAATCCATTAAAGAATTTTCCATTCATCATCCATTATTTCAACAAATATTGCCAGGAATAACTTCAGTTTGGATGTGAATCACAACACAAACATACTTTTCTGACGAGGTAAAATCCTTATCCGTAACGCTACGCCATCCCATGGTTCCTGGAAAAGCTACGGTGTTGTTATACCAGGGAATTCCAGTTTGACTTCCTAGAAATCTTTCATTGATGCCAGTTTAAATTTTGTTTAATGTCCAACTCAAGGAAGAGAAATATTCTCCCAGGGAAATCACTCTATAGAAGAGAAGTGGCTCGAACATTCTAGAAAATACCATTACCTTTTCTAGATATTCATAAAAAGAGAGGCATGATGCACGCTGTTCGGTGAAGTTATTGAGGGGATTTTTCCAGTTATAAATGGTTTGCATACAAATAGCAAAAGGACGAAGTCATTCTGAACCATTTCTGGAATCAGTGCTTGTGTGGAATGCAGACCTTTGACAGAAAACAGAGATCCCCCTTTTAACAAATACTTCTAGGGCACAACTTTTTCCCTGGTGAACCATCTGTATATTCACAAAGCACCAGCAGGGTTTTCGGTTCGTCTACCAGGAGAGCCAAGATTCCCAGAACCGTCTAGACTAAAGTAGTATTTTATATATCTGCGAGCATGCGTGTGTCCAGCAGCATTTAATAAAAAAAAAACTGCTATCACAATCATAGCGAGCCCTCAAACCATCACTCTATAATCTGACGAAGGGGGGAAGCTGAGACATCAGCGAATTGTAAAGAAGTTCAATTTCACGCATCATTTATTAAAAATGTCACCAAGAAAACAAACACGGAGCTATTATCATACTTCCTCAGTGGAAACACTTCAAACCGGAGGATTGATGAGCTTCGCAATCAACGTACGCCGGCTACAATTTATGGATGATGCTTTTAGATTTCCCTCAACACGGCTCGTGAGGAGTCGTTCACAGCCATCCAAGTGTATAAGACATAACAGAAGGATGCCAAGATCGAGAAAATGACAAGATTGAGAAATTAAAATGGCGTTTTGGCATCGTAAGCATGTCATCTTTGACATTATCATATTCCTAAAATATGTTGATTTAATCATTAATTTTCTCTAGATTCTCTAAACGTTTAAGACATTTTGTGGGATGGTCTACATCTGTTAGATGAGCTCTGTGGCATTAACTTGGGATAATTATTGATGCACAGCATCATAAACCTGTCATTGCTGACAATGGCATATGTACAACATGGCTTAAGTAATGTTGTTTTTATTAACAGTTTCGCAAAAAAAAATGCTACATTCAAAAGTGATAATATTTTGTGGTTTTTGTGAGTCCATCTTCTTAAAGAGATCTGAGGCAGTCATAGATCGTTACCAATGGAAAGTATTGCTTTATTGTATCTGAACTTGCCATTGCTTGACCACAGTATGTCGACAATGTTGTGTTAAAATGTCGTTACAAGATACGACAACTGTGTTTTATTATGAAAGACAGAGACGCCAAGACCTGCCCTTTGTGCAGCCTTCTGCAAGTAGCTAGATTTACACAAGAAGTACCAGAGTATTGAATTGGAAATTCAATTGGAAAATTGGAGAATTGGAAAATATAAGCGTTGAGGAATGTCAAGTGTGGCGGCGTAACACCAATAATAAATGAATAATTGACGAAAAAGTAAATATTATTTTCTGTTTGCATTGGGCTTCTCCTGGTTTCCTACCACAAAAAATCATAGAGAGTTGTGATAACCCTGACCCTAGCCCTAGCCCTAACCCTAACCCTAACCCTAACCCTAACCCTAACCCTAACCCTAACCCTAACCCTAACCCCTTAACACCCTAACCCCTTAACGCCCTAACCCTAGCCTTAACCCCTTAACACCCTAACTCTAACCCTAACCCTAACCTTAGAGCTAGCCCTAACCCCTTAACCCCCTAACCCTAACCCGAACACCCTATGTTAATTGATTGATTAAATAGTTGTCCAAAGGTGTTAATGGCTGTGTGTCTCTGTGTGCCCTGGGACACACAAAACACCCCAAAAAGCTTAATTTAAATCACTTTTTGAGTGGATAAAAACTTTATTCATTTAGAAATAAGAGAGAAACTACTTTCATGACATCATTATTGGTTATTTGTTTATCAAGTGTCTTTACTGTTGCTTTGTGTCTTGTGTAAGGGAGGTGGTCTCATATTTAGCATCATATTTAAGAGTGTAAATGTTTGTCAACTTAGCAACCTAGCTAACATTCTTGCGCTCACATATGAATAAATTCTAATGTATTTGGTGTTTTAAAGTGTATGTGACTCAGATATTTTGGGGAACTTTCCTATCATGAAGTGGAAAAGTCATTTCAACCTAGAGTAACTTTTGGAAATGGATTTGTGCGTTATTAATCCGAGAGCTTCGGGGCCGCTTTGGACTTTATCTATTTTTCTATCAGCGTTGTTGAAGATTAAGGGAAACATTTGGTTCAATTTAACAATTTTTTCCCAGCCTGCCTCAGTGGCAGTTAGCTTTCATCTCCATCTGGTGCGACGCGAGACATCCAACTCACGTACGCTCGCAGAGTGTCAAGCTTTTCCTTCAAAGGAAAAGTTTTATGACCATAGTTAATTTTCCACACCAAGTCCACTCTCACGGAGGAAGAAGAGTCACTTGCCATTTTCTCGTCGCAGACGCCTCAAACTCTGAATGACCCTGTGATTGTTTATCTAGGCAGTGCTGCTCCCCAAACCTCCTTCCATTACTGCGCCCAGAAACTGACCCTTCAGAGGTTATTCTAGGGGAACGACTCTAACCAGGATATGAAATGGACATAGAGCATTCCTTCGTTAAATTATATAAAAACAAAAAAAATCTGTAATATTTCAAATAAATTGCTTGTTTAAATATTTAGTTAGTTAGTTGGTTAAGGTCCCTAGATAAATACGTTTAAGTATATTGAAGGAGAGAAGGATGGAGATGGAAAGAACTTCTGTGGTGAGTCCTTATATGTCCGTCATTGTGAATAAAGAGCTGAGCCAAAAGATAAAGCTCTTCTTTCTTTTATTTCTGGACTGGACTTTCAGATAAAGGGCAGCAAATGTGTTGATATAAGTGTTTCTTAAATAGATGTTGGACTCTATTGTACTCGTAAGTATGTGTCTGTTTGTACAAAACTCTCTTTTTATTGAAATATTTACATTAGAAAATGTGTTTAATCTACGCCTGCTGGAAACTCTTTTTTCTGGATATTTAATCTTGTTTACCATAACCAAACCCACTCAGCTGCGATAGGCCACGCATGGAGGCTAGTCACCGTGCGTCATTAGTCCCGGAAGTCTCCACCACCGAGGGCCACGTTGTATAAACAAAGGGGGGCGGGATTACAGCTGGCTCGAGGAGGAGTGAAGCCATTATTACATCATATTGGACTCTCGTAACCACTCGTTCGCCCAGATTTCAGACAGGGGAGAACGTTATAAAGTGGTAAGTTCTAAACATGGTCATGATGAAGGACTTACTGCATCTTGTAGAGGAAGACTTTAACATTTGAAACATGTGAGTGAGTCAATATTGTTGGGTTTGCCCTTTAATATACTGCAGTAGACATTTTTAAGCTGGAAATTCTTACCCAGAGAACAAAATTAAAACCAACTTTCAATCAGATGTGTTATTGTTGTGTTGTATCTCAGGCCCACACTCTTTCAATCCCTAACAGATGTGTCTCTTATTTCAGCCGGCTAGCTTAGAACATTTGTTAGCACTATTCAAACTTTGATTGATCACAGGAAGTGAGAAAATAGACGTTTAATTGATATATACAACAGTTTTAAAAGGTAATAAAATGCTTTTATGTTGTGACTCTGATTCCCTTCCTTCCATGCTTTTGCTGACTCTCACTTCCTGTTCTCTTTCTCTATTTTTGTGTCATTTTATTTTCAACCACTAAGCTTTAACCCTTGCCAATGAACTCAAAACTCTGGAAATCCAGTATAACGCTTAACTTGTTTTGCTCAATGGCGCGGATCCGTTCTTTCATGTCAACTAAACTAGCTGAGCTGGGCACTTCCTTGAAGAAACTTAATATGAAGTTAAATAGCTGATCAAAAAGCCAAAACCAACAAATCATTGTCCTTAAAACGGGGTTAACAGAAGGTCCAAAAGTGGAGTATTTGGGTCATGTCCGAGTGTGGGAAACAGATGTGAAGTGGCGCTCTGACGCAGGAAACATCCATCAGACACCATGTGATGTAAGAGGAGGACGACACAGTGGCAGTGTTCGTCTGTGTTCGCTCTAACTCCAGGCTCAGGATCAGGCCCTGAGGAGGACAAGCTCACAGCTGAGGCCCAAATAATAAAGTGTCAACATCCCCGTTTGATTTAGAAGCTGTGCGCTCTGACTTCATCCTCCTCTGATTTCACGAAACACTCGATTCCCAAACCTGATGCTCACTTTCCTTTTTAGGGGATACGAGCGGAAACATTGGCAGGCAGCAGTTTCCATGAGGTCAGTGAGTGCAGCATTCCAGATGGAGTGTGAGATCTGTGGGAGCCAGATAATTAAATAAAGCAGGTGATTTATGTACCTGATGCACCTTCAACACACACTTGTTTTCACAAGAATAGTCCACAGAACAGCTGAAACACAGACTCCAAAACAGAAATATAGTTTGCTACGGGTTTTTGATGCAAATGAGTGGATTTTAAAATGTTTCAGACGACAAGAGGAAGGAGTGAAGATGACTGAGTGTACGGTATCGGCCCCTTAGGCATTTGTTAATGGGCAGCACAGGAAGTCACAATCATGTATATCATTTTTTCTTGATTATTACTGTATGGATGTGTTTTAGTATGAAAAGGTTCGGAATTTGTTTTCTGAAATAACTTACCTAAAAGAAATAAACATGTAACCAATCAAAGTTAGTGAAAAACAAAGGTTCTATGATTTGTTTTCACTGTTTTAATCTAAATGTTGGTCCGTGAATTAAAGGCCAACATGGAACAGATTTCTAAAGTAAAATAACATCTAATATTCTGTAAGAAATGTATCTTATTAATGGTTCAAAAAACAAAAATTCATATATGTATCACGATACAGGTGAAATGATACAATAAGTATACAATACGTATCATGATACAGGTGAAACAATATGATACATATCACGATATATGTATAATGATATGATACTTGTCACGATAAAGGTGCAACGATTTGATACGTATCACTATACTGGTGGAACGATACGATACATATCACGATACAAGTTCAATGATACTATACGTATCATGATAAAGGTGCAACGATACTATATGTAGCACAGTACAGGTGCAGCGATTCGATACGTATCACAATACATGTGAAACGATACGATACGTATCACAATAAAGGTGCAATGATACAATACGTATCACAATACATATGAAACGATACGATACGTATCACGATAAAGGTGCAATGATACAATACGTATCACAATACATGTGAAACGATACGATACGTATCACGATAAAGGTGCAATGATACAATACGTATCACAATACATGTGAAACGATACGATACGTATCACGATAAAGGTGCAATGATACAATACGCATCATGGTACAGGTGAAACGATACAATACGTATCACGATATATGTATAACGATTCAATCCGTATCACGATACAAGTACAATGATACTATAGGTATCACAGTACAAGTGCAACGATTCGATACGTATCACAATACATGTGAAACGATACGATACGTATCACGATAAAGGTGCAATGATACAATACGCATCACGGTACAGGTGAAACGATACAATACGTATCACGATATATGTATAACGATTCAATCCGTATCACGATACAAGTACAGGTACTATAGGTATCATTGTACAAGCGCAACGATACAATACGTGTCATGATACAGGTGCAAATACACAATACGTATCATGATACAGGTGCAACGATAAAATACAATACAATAAACATCACAATACAGGTGAAACAATACGATACGTGTCACGATAAAGGTGCAATGATGAGATGCATATTATGATACAGGTTCAACAATACGTATCACAATACAGGAGCAATGATAGATATATATATTGTGATACTTTTGGAACAATGATAAATTGGGTTTCTTTTAAATAATGTAATTTCAGAAAAAAAAACCTCTCATAGTAAACACACAATGTTGATGTTACATCAGCCTATTGAATTAAAAAAGAAGGATCTGTATTTGTCTTTTACAAGAGAAGAAATACAAGCAAAATACAGAAACTATTTGCATGTTTATTATTAGTTGAAATGGAAAGGACAAGCTCGGGGACACAGATCAGTTTTTTTGAGTATTGTTTTGATTGTTTAAGCGCTTTGTGACCCTGGTCTCGAAAAGCGCTATATAAATAAATATTACTTACTTACTTACTTGCATTGTTGTACCAAATAACCTCAGATGTGAGGGTAAATAAATACTTCTTAATTCATTAACCTCATTCAGTTTTCATCAGACCACAGACCTTGAGTTTGTCGTGGTTTTCCATTTCTTTGGCAGAGCAGCAGCCGCAACTTGGGTGACAGACGTATCAGTTCCAGCACCACAAGTGAGCCACGAGGGCGCGGGGGAGAAAGCCGGGGCGCCGAGGAAATGCCAAACTGCAATTTGAAGAAGTTTCTTCAGGGAACAGATGCTCTTTCTGCGAGCGTGACCCTCGCAGGAAGGCTGCCAGAGCTCTCACCGCCAGGAACAACAATATCCAGTCATCACAGATCCAAAGCTGAGAGTGGAAATGAATTCCTGAGCATGACTGAGAAATTAATGCTGCAGCTGCGGATCAGGCGTGCAGATGTTGCAGGGTTGCTGCTGACACGGGTTCAAAGCCTTTATTAGTCGGTCCTCGCACTTCTTCGATCGCAAAACCAACATTCTGTCAACAAGTAAATATTGCATAGGTAAATTCTGTTTATTAGAATCGACATAATTATTAATTATACTTCTAATAAAACTATGTAAGAAAGAGAACAGTTTTTTTTCCAGTACAGCCGGTATTTTATGTCACTCAGAGTCTTATTTATATTTGTTTTATTCTGTCCTAATAAGCATTTATTTTATCAACAAAACCACTAGATTATGTTGCAATTATTAAGTAATTCCACTGTTCATTTTTCCAGGTTCATGTCAATAGTTAACTCCATATACAAATATATACATTTATATGAATAAACAGGATTATATTTTTTATTAAGATAACGATTTCCTTTATTAGTCTCAGGTGGGTTGATTTACAGCAACAAAAACAAAAGACAACACACAATTCAATTGGATTAACGTATAAATAATATTTAATACTAATAATAATTATTAATTAAATAATCACAGTACAAAGTGTCTTATTTATTTATTTTTTATTCTTTCCTAATAAGCATTTATTCAAAATTATATTGAAATTATTAGGTAAAATAATAACAATTCTACTGTTCATATTCCAGGTTCATGTCAATAATTGTTATATTTGACCCTTTTAAAAATATCAATATTTGAGTCCAAAGTAATTTGGATTTTTGTTTTTAAAGCATATTAAAATTAGATTATAGTCATAATCATTAAATATCAATAGTATTACTAATTTGTCTTCTTCTTCTACATAATTGTTTTTGCTTTCCTCCCCTGTAAATTAACAAAAATAAAAGTATATAAATATATTTTCAACATCTCTTAACTCATCATTACTCAAGGTTTTTAATCATATTAGAGATGAGTCAATGAAAGAACCTCCGTCTGATCCGTCAAGGACGATTGAAGGACGCGCTGACCATCGTTAAGAAAAAACCGTCAGCGATGACAAACGCTCCTGAAGATGACGAACACGCTTTTGTGCGCCGGAAACTTTGACGAGCCGAGGATGACAAAGAGTATCCGTTGACCAGAACGAAACACTGATAACGACCTTCGTGCGAGTCATGTGACGTTTAAACGAATCCCAGATGTTCGCAGGAAAAGGAACGATACATCTACGAAAGCTTGAAGGAGAAAATTCGAGGATGAAGAGATGATAAGAAAACACAAAAGTCAGTGAAAGGAGTAGAAAAAACTAATCTTAAGAACCAAACTCCAGTTAGGTCCCTGTAGGTTCACTTGACCTTCTATACAAAATGAGATGGAGAGGGAGGCAGCAGAAAGAGGGGGATAGAATAAGTTAAACGTATCTGGGGTCAATCACCAAAGTATTAAGGGGTGGTGAAGAAGTGAGTGCAGGCAGGGTGGAACAGGTGAGAAACAACCACTAGACTCCGTAGTAGTAACTGTCATGATTGATTGATTGATTGATTGATTGATTGATGTTCCTTCATTCCTCCTCTCATAGGGACATACGACACACAACAAATATACAAATAAAAAAGCAATTAAATAATAGCAATAATAATAAATAAAACAAAAAATAATAACGTACAAATAATACTGATGAATAAAACATTGTAAATAATTCAAAATATATCAACAACAATTAACATGTATAACGACTGGTACTTCATTTTTATTTTTTGATTCACACACACACTAAAGAAGTAAAGATATATATACAGTATATATATATATATATATTTTATTAAAAGCGCTGTACGTTTTAGTTCTTTCAAATGTTTAATTCTAGATTAAATGTCGCTGCCATCAGAATTTGAATTTAAAATGTCAAACTAGTTTATTGATTTACTGATTTTTCCCCAAATATATATACAGTTTATATGTATTTAATAATTTATAGATTAAATAAATTCAATAATTCGTTTTAGATTCTCATACCAATACAAATACAAATCTATAAATTCAATATTTTTTAATTCGTAGCCTTTAAATAAATAACATTTTAGTGCAGTACTATTTATGTATTGTGAGCTGCCACTATTTTACCAACATTTTTATATTGAACTCCAAATGTATTTCACTCAGATTCAGACGGAGACGCTGATGTCGACCACAGGGCGTGACTCGAGCTTATTATTTAGATTCTCCTCAATGTTGACACTGCTACGACGCTGATGCAAGACCACATTCCACAATTTTCTTTCATATCATGTGATGTTTTTGTGGCAGCACCTGCCGGCGTCACTCGACTCCGATTCATGCTCACGTCCCGAAATGACAGTGAGGTCAACAGAACAAACATATCTATTCGCTCGACCCGAGGCGTCCTTTCGTCCAGACAACAAGCTTGAGCCGCCTCTGTCCTTCATGTTTCTACACTGAGTCCTTCCTGGATGACTGAGCTGCTGTTTCTAAGAAAAAGTCCAGACACCGAAGAGAAAAAAAAGAAGAATAAAGAAATATGTGATATTATCTCACACCTGGACAAGAGATCTGATGTCTTTGTTCGATGTCGCTGGTCGTCCACATAACATCTGACAACTACATGGATGGATCGTGTTACTGAACACCTGCAGGTGGAAATCAACATTTCTTTGTCACAACGATCTCAGCTGCAGCGTCGAATTAAAGAACAAATATCAGGACAATATAAACAAATCAAATACTGAGGTCGAGTCGTGCATGAATGTGAATTTGTTTAATCTCTTATTTAATATTGTAAAAATTGCAATTATTATTTTCTTATGCTTAATTGGATTCAGAAAATCTACTGTTATTTTAGTTAAAAACTCTTAACAACTCATGTATTTATATATATGCAACTATAAGGCCCATAAATGACCATCTATCCTCCCTTGCTCCCCTCTTTTCAACCTTGGGGTTATTTGGTAAAACAATATAATGTTTATTTTTCAGTTAGCTTTGCGATGACCTACTACTGTGTTTCAGGACATAAGTATGGAGGAGTATGAAGGAGTATGGGGGAGTATGAAGGAGCATAGAGGAGTATGGAGGAGTATGAAGGAGTATGGGGGAGTATGAAGGGGTATGGGGGAGTATGAAGGAGCACAAAGGAGTATAGAGGAGTATGGAGGAGTATGAAAGAGTATGGATGAGTATAGAGAAGTATGAAGGACTATGGAGGAGTATGGAGGAGCACAGAGGAATATGAAGGGGTATGGAGGAGTATAGAGGAGTATGAAGGAGTATGTATAAGTAAAGAGAAGTATGGAGGAGTATGGAAAAGCATGGAGGAGCGTGGAGGATTTTGAAGCAGTATGGAGAAGTATGAAGGAGTATGGAGGAGTATGGAGGAGTATAAAGTAGTATGGAGGAGTATGGAGAAGTATAAAGAAGAATGGGGGAGTACAGAGGAGTATGGAGGAGTATAAAGGAGTATGGAGGAGTACGGAGGAGTATGGAGGAGTATGAAGGAGTATGGAGGAGTACGGAGGAGTATGGAGGAGTATAAAGGAGTATGGAGGAGTACAGAGGAGTATGGAGGAGTATAAAGGAGTATGGAGGAGTACGGAGGAGTATGGAGGAGTATGAAGGAGTATGGAGGAGTACGGAGGAGTATGAAGGAGTATGAAGGAGTATGGACGAGTACGGAGGAGTATGGAGGAGTATAAAGGAGTATGGAGGAGTATAAAGGCGTATGGAGGAGTATGGAGGAGTATTGAGTAGTATGGAGGAGTATTGAGGAGAATGAAGGAGTATTGAGGAGTATGAAGGAGTATGGAGGAGTATTGAGGAGTATAGAGGAGTACAAAAGAGTATGGAAGAGTATTGAGAAGTATTCAGGAGTATGGAGGAGTATTGAGGAGTATGGAGGAGTATTGAGGAGTATGAAGGAGTATGGAGGAGTATAGAGGAGTACAAAAGAGTATGGAAGAGTATTGAGGAGTATTGAGGAGTATGGAGGAGTATGGAGGAGTATGGAGGAGTATTGAGGAGTATAGAGGAGTACAAAAGAGTATGGAAGAGTATTGAGGAGTATTGAGGAGTATGGAGGAGTATGAAGGAGTATAGAGGAGTACAAAAGAGTATGGAAGAGTATTGAGGAGTATTGAGGAGTATGGAGGAGTATAGAGGAGTACAAAAGAGTATGGAAGAGTATTGAGGAGTATTGAGGAGTATGGAGGAGTATGAAGGAGTATGGAGGAGTATTGAGGAGTATAGAGGAGTACAAAAGAGTATTGAGGAGTATTGAGGAGTATGGAGGAGTATGAAGGAGTATGGAGGAGTATTGAGGAGTATAGAGGAGTACAAAAGAGTATGGAAGAGTATTGAGGAGTATGAAGGAGTATAGAGGAGTATAAAGGAGTATGGAGTAGACCTTGTCTTGTGAGCGGCTGCTGAATCCAGTCGTGGATCTCATTAAGGTGTTCGTCCATCTCTCCTCGTCAGGATCACATTATCGATTACGGACCAGGGAAAGCTGAGATGATCAAATTAGAGCGACCTTCATCCTACTCATGACCTTGTGGTTCTGCTCTGCGTCCCTGTCCAGTCACCTCTGAGGAGGAAGTGCTGCCCGGGGGCGCCCCATATGTCTCCCCAAATCAAGCATCTGTCTCAGTTCCTCTGACTCTCAGCCGCCTTCAAGAATCAGGATATAATCGCAAATACAAACTGCAACATTTCCAGCTCGACTATCTTTTTGTGTCTAGTGTTTATACAGTATTTGTTTGTTTGTGTTGTTTATTTTTGTGTTTCTGACCACCTGTGTCTGTATGTTGGCGCTGTGTGTACTGTCTGTGTGTGGCTGTATGTGTGTGTGTGTCTGTATGTTTGCTTTAGTATGAGTGTGTGTAGGTGTGTGTGTGTGCGTGTGCATATTTGTGTCTTTTTAATCTTCCAATATATCTTGTAGTCTTTGACCGAATCAATTCATTCCATCACCTGAGGGACAATTTCTTGTTTCTTCCTGCGTCATCGTCAAACCAAAGAATCTTTCCCCTCGAAGCTCGAGTCTATTTCGCTCACACTTCCTCCGTGACGCGGTGCCAACGTCATCTCTTTATTTATTCACGCTCAACTTATCGACGTGTCAAACCTCGCGGTGCCGTGTCTGATAAACTCTCTATTCCAGGCATTGTTCCCCCAATTATCGCTCACAACTCTTCCTTTTGCAGGTCGGACAAGTGGGATTTCTTTTCCGAGCTTCATGCTGCATTTATGAGCTTCACCCGAGGGCCCGACCATGATTTGTGTCTCTGCAGGTTTTTGTTTAACTTCAGATGAAAAGTTAAGAGTCAGATTCCCGTCTGAAGTGAGAGAGAACGAAGCCACGAATGTTCACTTGTTCGCTTGATTCATTGTTACCTGAAATGTTTACAACCCAAAATAGTTTTTACCTGTTGGCTCCAATTATCTCAATTGTTTGTGTTTGTCCTCTTTAACCAAACACAATTCAGTTTAACTTTTACAATTGACATGTATAGTCTTCTTTCCTTATCTTATCTTAAACACGTCTTTATATGTAATTAAGGAAGAACGCCAGTGTCATAAAAATATGGAAAAAATTGAGTTTAACATGTTGAGACATTGAATTTTGTTGTTGTTTATTTGTTTTAACTTGACTTAAGACTTCAGTTCAGTCATTTGTATACTTATTTTATTTTTATTCAATAATTAAGATTCAACAATTTCTATAAGAGGTTAAATTTGTTTGCATTTTTAATATTTGAATCTAAAAAAATGCAAGGTTATTAACATGACGATGTCACATGATCATCTGCGCATCGCATGATTGGCTCAAAGTTTGATCGAGTAACTCTGTATTCTTTCACTAATGTCTGTTGATTCTATTACACCAACATTTTGGGAATGAATTGAAAAGGCTACGAATTAAAAACAAAAATTTAATTTAGGTGTTAGACTTGCCAATTTTGGAAGTTATTGAATTCTATCCAAAACACAGAAAAACTGAAGAAGCAAAATAGTTTTTTAAACAAAGTTTGTGTGTTTTTTTTATTTTTTATTATCCTTGAATCACAGCCGAATACCTCAAATGTGAATGAAATATTCAATCCACTCAACATCTTGTTCTCCCCGTGGATAATTCAATGTGTATTTAGCGGGAGGCATCAGATGAAGAAGTGCGTGAATCACTACTGAAATATTAATGTGCGGCCGTGTTTTGTTTAGCGAGTCAGGCACTCGTTCAACTTTCCATGGAGTCAGCCGAGAACCAAACAGACGTGGAATAAGTAAACACTGGCTGGTCATGTGACCCGGCTTCCATCTTCTCTCAGAGAACATCAACACTCTCCTGAGTTTTAAAATCCACATGAAGATGAAGGTCAGAGTTCAGGGCAGTGGAGCAGAAAAAAAAACTGCTGACATAAGCAATATTTTTTTTATATTCACCAAGAGACATGTTTACAATTTGTATTTGCTGAACCAGGGACGCCTGCAGCCGACGTCACAATGTCCAAATGCATGTTTCTTTGATTAAATGTAGACATTTAAGTATTTATAGTTTGTTCTAAAATACAATCCAACACAAGGGTCTAATTATTTCCGCCTCCCTGTTCTCTACTGAGTCTCAATTCAATCACTAAGGGAAAATGTTGGTAAAAGAATGTGCTATTTTCCTTCATCAGTGGTTTAAAACGATCCAAAAGAAAAAAAAAATTCAAATATATAGTTTAATTAGGTTTAAATAATGGGCCTATAAAATAATAGGTTATACTGATGAACACATGGAAGTAGATCGGTGGAATATTGAATATTGAATTTAACATTTGAAAGCTTGAAACTTGGATTGTTTTACTTTTTTTTTAAATAATTGAATTCAATAATTTCTGTTTTTATTGAATAACTTAATTTAACAAATTGTACATCGAAAGATTTGATTTGTTGCCGGTTTTTTAAAACAATTGAATAAAAAATTGGAATATTTTCCAAATTATTTAATATGTTTTTATACACTGTTTAATATTAGTATTTTAATGAATTATAAAAAAAGAAGTTTAAATTTAAAACGTTGGTATAATAGTGCCGCTATGATTGGCTGTCTTGTGTCACTATTATACCAACATTTGTATTAAAAATGAAAAAAAATATTACATTTACAATAGTTTAAATTAGAATATCAATATCTATGTGTGTATAATAATTTGAGAACATGTTTTAAAAGATGTAATTCAACAACTTAAAAAAGGAAAAATGCAACCCTTTAATATATAAATTATATAAATTAATTATTTAAAATATCTTATTTAATGCAAAAGAAAAGTTTCAACATTAAATTGTTATTAATGGATTAATAATTCAATGTAATAATATTTAACTATGTTATTGTTTTACTTGAAAAGCATGAAAGCTAAAAATAATGAACTTTTCTACTCCAGGATGATCCACCGCAGTCAAATAGTTACACACTTCAATCCCACTGATGACAAAACGTGATCGGACATGTAGTCGTGACCACAATCCACGATACTGTGGAAGCTTTTTAATATTCCGAGACGATCCGGGAGAAATCAAGCGCTCGCAGAAACCGACAGAAGTCCATCTGCTGGTGACATTTCTCTGTTTTCTTTGAACATGCATATGGGAAAATTCAAAAGCTTGTCATGTGTGACCTTCAGAAATAACTACACGTGTGTTCAAATGAGATTTTTTGCATGACGGCGGCTCAGTCATCTGATAAATTCATCGGAATTCCGCGGTGTCCGTTTTTTTCCTCTGTCTCTGGAGGACGCAGGAAGTGATGCGTCGCCGAGCGAGTGGAGCTGAAGATTCAACTGACAAACGTTCCAGATCGATCAACTTTTACGGCTGATTTGTGTCGTTGGCTTGTGGGTTTTTTAAGTCTTTTTTGATGGACTTCGAATCTCTCAAGCTACTATGCGTATATTACATACAGAAGATACATAGACGCTGGATCGACCATGACGGCTTGTTTTAACATCTCTGCTCTACTCTGAGTCTCTGGAAAACGACAGTTTGATTGACGACACATGGGTTAACACAGTCCAAGATGTTCTCTGACCAGAGGAGTTCAATTTGTCACGACCTGAACATCATTTTCAAAACAACAAGGTATGCAAGATAAAATCCCTTTGAGATATTTGGGCGGCTTCAACTGCACATTTTCATTGTGGCAAGACAGGATTCTACTCAGAGTCTGGCAGGAAAAAACTGTAAGAAAAGTCAAACCTCCGACAGATCACAGTGTCACTTGAATATCAATGAACGAGATCAGAGTTAAACTATAAAAGTCTCCATGAAGGGATGTTTGTACGGCTCTTTGCTTTTGTTTATTTAATAAAAATATAACTTATTGGAATTACAAGGAGGTCGGGTTTTAAACTTTCGTCTGGTTTTTATTTCTACGTAGCTTGAAATAAACGGTTTATTTAAGGTTCCCTGATAACATCACTGGAGAAAGAGCTTGTAAATGTTTTTTTTTTATTAATCTTTTACTTTTTTAAAACCTTATTCATATCTTTATATTGTAAAATGTATCGATTTAAAAAAAAAAATGTATACACAATAAAATACAATATTTGACATTATAATTATCTTCTAGTTTGTATGATTACTTTATATAACCTTCACTTAATTTAATCTTTTTTTTCCTGAATGTCTTTCTTCCTTTCATTTCATTGTTTATTCCTAGAATTACTTTTCATCTTTGCGATTGTGTATTATAAAGACAATATTATCTGACAGTATATACCGGTCCTGATAATAAAGGATCGATATCTAGTACCAGGTTGGCAGTGATTCTTACTTGAAAACCTTCATTTAAAAGTTGGATAAAAGATTAATTTAACATGTGTTTAGTGTCTAAAGGGTTCTTTTATGATTTCTGACTCATGTGCATGGGATTGAGTTTCAAAATAAAAGTGACAATAAGACGTTTAAATATATTTTGGTGAAGAAAAAAAAAAGGTTGTTGGATTATTTAAGCATCGATATTATTTTAAAAGTTATCAGTTATTAACATATCGGATAAAAATGACAAGCGCTACAATGAGCGCCGTGTTGTCCTCTGACAGGACCAGGGACTTTTAAAAAATGGTCTAGGGACTGGTTTCCAAAGACTGGTCCTCAAAAGTACCAGCCAGCTCCTCACTACTGGTCCTACACCGACATCATCGATTAGTATGAACCGGTTGAACACATCTGGTCTATTTTTTTTTTCTCTCTTTTCAGCGCCTCTCTAATGCCACTTTACGATCGGCGTCGGCCCAAATGATGTGCCGGTGCCGCCGGAGCGAGCGAGCTGGAGACGCTTCAGCTTTTCTGATCCAAGACTCTCTTAATGTGATGGAGGAGCGCCGCTTTCAAACCATGCAGCGGATTTTCAGCGCTCCACTGAGTCGAGAGGCGAGAAGCCAAAACCATTATACGGGATGTGACTCACAACAGAGGGAAGAAATCATGACAGAGCTCAGGAATATTTAGCCAACAGCGAACACATGTGAGGACCGGGGACGACATGAGGCTGCATGTTTTAAACAAAAGGTCAAAATGCTTTTGACTCGTGTCCCATCCATGTAAGTGACTTTACTTGACTTTCCCCAGAGACTCTCTCGTCCCGCAGTTCACCACACATGGTGGTGTGTTGTCCCTCTGCTTAAACGCTGATATCATATCCACCAGAGCGGTGAGGCACTAGCTAGCGGTGCCTCCTAGCACGAGGGTTGTGGGTTAAAAACTCACCTCAGTCAACTCAGAGTGAACCCGATTGTGGTCGTTCCAATGATAAGGGGATACACTGCACCTTCATTGGCATATTTTTTTTTTACCATTATATTATTTAGCTGCGATAAAATCTCATCATTCATTTCATCGTGTGAACAGATCAACATAAATAACAAAAAGATAAAATCAAGAAAATGAAACAAGTTGAAAAATACCCGATACACAACTAAATTACGTGGAAAAAGTAAATTAAAAAACATTTTATACACTCGATTAAAATTGTATTTTATTGCCCAAATGTAAAAAGACTGGGTTAATACAAAACCAAATATAAATTATCCCTCAAAAAACATTGAGTGTCAAAAACTGAGGCCTGTTACGAAAAAAGGATCAGGAAAAATGTACATTCATTTTCATCAATGACTAAATAAAGAATAAAAAACATTCTCCATTTCTTAGTCCATGTATTCTTGTATAGAATCCCTGCAGCCATATCTGCAAAGTTACACATACACACGGTATGAGTTTCCACTGTGATCCAGATGCAACATTCTTTTGGTGTAAAATCTGATTTGTTAAAATACTCTTTCCAGAAAGAAAAGTTTATTTTACTGCAGGATATGTGACAACTGGATCTGCTCGCCTTTATAGACACATCTTTAATTTGTATCATTTATTTGTTTGCATTAAATGTATTCATTTGTTTGATTTTGTGATACAAAGCTCAACATGAATAAAAATGGACAAAAGTTACCAAATTATGAAAATATAATTAAACTTTTACACTACGTTAAAGTCAATATGATTGAATATACTATAGAAATGTAAATACACTGGTTTAACACAAAATCATGCTTGAATTAATTGTCAAAAACTGTGATATAACAGGGGTATTACTAACATTTCTTTAAAAAACATATATATATACAGTAAATGATAAAATGATTTTCTTTAAAAACACGAACCCCCCCATAAAACCTACTTTTTTTTTATTTAAGTGCTAACTATATGTCTACTTTAACTGAAGCCTTTAATTTTGAGCAACATGTTTCTGAACCCACTCATCAAAAAGGCCACATTTTAGACTTAGTTTTTACTCTTGGCCTGAACATTTCTAATGTATCTGTACATGATGTCCATCTGAGTGATCATTCTCTTGTCTTGTTTAACCTGGACTTCATCCCTGAACCTAAGCCTTTGAAAGTTAGGTCTCAGAGGCGTGTCATCTCAGCCGATACTGCAGACAGTTTTTCTGCTATGTTTGACCGTCTTTCCTTTGATGACTGCCCAGACGTGGACAGTTTGATTCACTGTTTCACTGGTCATTGTGTTGAAATACTGGATCAAGTGGCACCTGTTAAATCGAACTTGAAAATTCTGAAAAAACGGTGCCCTTGGACAAATGAAGATCTCCTGAGTCTGAAGAGACTTTGTCGAAAGACTGAGCGTCTCTGGAAGTCTACTAAACTTGAGGTGCACAGACTTCACCTCAGGGATCTGTTGACTTCTTACAATGAGATGGTAGAAACTGCTAGATCTGATTACATCAGAAAACTGGTAGCAGCAAATAGGAAAAACCCCAAAGTTTTGTTTGACACGATTAATTCTCTCGTGTCTCCTGCTCCTCAAATCACGCCTGTCTTCTGTGAAGCTGACAGCAATGCATTGTTGAGATTTTTCATTGACAAAATTAAATTGATCAAAGAGAAAATCTCTCCCCCTTTGTTTGGAACCCCTACTGTCTCTGAGCCCATCTCCTCCTCTTGGTCCTCCTTCACTGCTGTATCTTTGGGTGATATTTCAGCACTAGTGAACAAGATGAAACCCTCCTCTTGCTCAGATGACGTCCTTCCTTGTAGGCTTTTTATCAAAGTATTTGATGTAATTGGCCTCTGGGTTACCAATATGGTGAACCTCTCCCTTTCCACAGGGGTTTTTCCCAATGCATTTAAACATGCCATTGTGGAGCCTCTGCTCAAAAAACCAGGCTTAGACCCAACTGACCTCAGTAATTTCAGGCCTATTTCTAAGCTCCCTTTCTTGTCCAAGATCTTGGAGAAGGTGGTGTCTGAGCAGCTGTCTTTGTTCCTGGATCAGAGCGACATCCATGAGAAGTTTCAGTCTGGCTTCCGTAAACATCACTCTACGGAGACAGCTTTATTGAAAGTGTCCAGTGACATCATGATGTCGGCTGACTCGGGTAAATTCACTGTTCTGGTTCTCTTGGATCTGTCCTCAGCCTTTGACACAGTTGATCACCAGATCCTGCTGAGAAGACTGAGGGATGAAGTGGGACTGTCTGGGTCTGTGTTAGAATGGTTCTCATCTTACCTTTCTGGGCGCATTAGTGTATCTGCCAATCAAATGAGGTCTGAATCGGCAGATCTGTTGTGTGGAGTCCCTCAAGGTTCTGTTCTGGGTCCTTTATTGTTTTTGCTGTACTTGATTCCCCTCGGTAAAATCATTCAGAGATTTCCAGATGTTTCTTATCACATTTTTGCTGATGACATCCAGCTCTACTGCTCTTTTGACCCAACTGAGCCCCAAAGGCTGAACAGCTTAGTCAATTGTTTGCTAGAAATCAAACAATGGCTGAGTGAAAACACTCTACAGCTAAATGTGGACAAAACTGAAACTCTGGTGATTGCTCCTGATGATAAGATTCCAGGATTGAGTCAGTACTTGGGTGACTTAGGTCAGTCTGTCAAACTGAGCCTGAGAAACCTGGGTGTTGTATTTGATAAAGACATGTCTCTTGTTCGACACTGCAGAAAACTGACCAGAAACTGTTTCCTTCAACTGAGAAAAATCTCTAAACTTAGGAAAATGTTGTCGGAACATGATCTGGAGCTTGTAATCCATGCGTTTGTTTCTTCTTGTCTGGACTATTGTAACAGTTTGTTTTCATGTCTTAACAAGAAGGATCTGTCTCGCCTGCAGTTGATCCAGAACTCTGCAGCGAGAATTCTGACCCGCTCAAGTAGGAGAACTCACATCTCTCCGATCCTTAAAACTCTTCACTGGCTTCCAGTTTCTTTCAGGATCAACTTAAAATTCTGGTTCTTACTTTTAGATCTATTCATGGTCAGGCTCCTCCTTACATCACTGATCTGATCCAGCCTTACACCCCAGCTCGGGCTCTGAGGTCTGTGGATCAGAATCTACTTATGGTTCCTCGCACACGGCTCAGGACCAGAGGAGAGAAATCTTTTCAGGCTGTTGCTCCTAAGCTTTGGAACGATCTTCCTCTCTCTTTGCGCTTGATGGATCTACTGACTCCTTTAAGAAACACCTTAAGACGTTTCTATTTGTTCAGGCTTTTCCTTGAATTTCTCGAACTCCTGTGTTGTTCTCAGTATTATCTTGATCTTTAAAGTATGTACTTTTTTGAGTATTGTTTTGATTGTCTAAGCGCTTTGTGACCCTGGTCTCGAAAAGCGCTATATAAATAAATATTACTTACTTACTTACTATGTCTAGAATCACTGCAGTCATGTCTGCACAATTACACATACACACAGTTTGACCTGCAACATTCACTGAAAAATCAGATTTGGTAAGAAAAAAAGTAAAAAGAGGGGTGTTTGATCGCACATGAAAATGTGCCAACTGGAGCTCTTTTGATGAATCAGCATTTTAGTCCGAACCATGTGTACTTCTGTGGCTCTCGGATGTATCAGACTCCACTCTGGGTTCCATTCCTCAAACGCTCTGGCCTTGATTAAAAAGCTCCGTGTCGTATTTGCTTTCATCAAACGTCAAACGCCACATCAGATAACAGACGGAGGATATGAACCTACAGACATGTTTCCACGAGACGTGACCTTGACCCGCAGATCAGAAGACCTCCCGGTGGTCTACCAGCTCCAGTCCATGCGGGCAGTTGATCTTCGCGCCGCTGCCTCGCCTAAAGATCGTCCGATTCTCTCGCTGACGTTCGCCTCCATGCCTCGCCCGCGGTGGGCCAGTAAACAAACAACTTCTTCTTCGCTTATGTGAAATTATTAGTGCAGCTCATTTGGTCGACGTCGCTGCAGGACGTTCCTCTCTTGCTTTTATCGTCGACAGCTCGATATCTTCACACAGATCACTCAAGTTTGAGGAGTGATTTATCTCCAAGTGTCCGTCACATGACTTTGAATGATGTTTGATAATTGTATTTGTTTGATAATGACAATTGTATAAATATTTAGTATTAAACTGTAGTAAAATTTTCAGAGTGAAATAAGTGAATAATTATTTTGAAGAGAATATAAATCTTCTCCAAACGAGAACCACGACTAAACCAAACCCAGAAATCAAATTAAAAAGGGGGATTTTATTTTTCAATTGGTACAATACGATTATTCTCTTTCTGCTCCTTTATTTGATTATGGTCGAAGCCTTGAAGCCACTGCTCATAACTCAGGTTACATTTATAATTGTGTTACGATAACTGGATTATTTACAACGTAGCGTCAATGAAATCACGATGTTGGATTTTCTCATGTCTATGAGATCATTTTAAATAATATACAAATATATTTAAGGAAGCATTTGTGTGTTAAACCATTATTAATAATTGAATGAAATTATAATTTTGTTTTTATATTTATTATTATTAAATTACAGCTTAATGTGAGACATGAGGGATAAACAGTAATGAATTAAAAATAAATCGAAATATAATTAAAAAAATAAATACAGAATTAATAAGTTGAATATGTATTTTGAGCTGCATGTACTTTGGATTTAAAAAGAAAATGAAATACTCATAAATAAACAAATAAATTAAAATTGTATTAATAAAATGTAAGTTCTGGTGTATTTAAAATAACAGGTATGCACTTCATTAAATACAAATGAAAATGTTAACTGTAATATTATTATTGATTCATTTAATTATTGATTAAGTAAACAAATTAAAGTTTGTATAATTATTAACATGTTGACTTGAGTTTTGACAGTAATTAAGAAAACTCTAAAAACAAGACACTGAAAAGCGAACCTCTCATCCGTCACGAGCCGCGGTGACTTTATCTACTGTAAGTCATGGCTGCAGGGTGTCGGTTGAACGCCACGGAACAGGCGAGCGCTAATGTTTTGAGCCAGCAGGCCAACGGAACAGCACAGCTCTGGTGTTCTCATGAAAAGTTAACGACAAGATTCAGGGCTTATCGTCGTGCTCGGAGAGGACTCGGGGTTCATTATTACAGGCCGGGGGGTTGGGTTAGTCTGCGATTAGTGTTCCATATCTGATAGGGTTACAAACCACAGGTCAGCACCGACAACTGTCCCGGTCACTGGATACATGAGGCGGTGGACATGAAGCTGGTGTGTTTGTTTGGTTGTTCGCCGTTAAAACTCTTGTCCGGGTCCAGATACGATCTGAATACGTGTCTCGGTTAGAAACTTCCATCTGTATCATTCCTAGTCTTCAACTTCTAAAAGTCCTGGTCTTCAACTTCTAATAGTCCTGGTCTTTAACTTCTAACAGTCCTGGCCTTCAACTTCTAACAGTCCTGGATTTCAACTTCTAACATTCCTGGCCTTCAACTTCTAATAGACCTGGTCTTCAACCTCCAATAGTCCTGGTCTTTAACTTCTAACAGTCCTGGCCTTCAACTTCTAACAGTCCTGGATTTCAACTTCTATTAGTCCTGGTCTTCAACTTCTAGCAGTCCTGGTCTTCAACTTCTAATAGACCTGGTCTTCAACCTCCAATAGTCCTGGTCTTCAACATCTAACAGACCTGATCTTCAACATCTAATATTCCTGCTCTTCAACTTCTAACAGTCCTGGTCTTCGACTTCTAACAGTCCTGGTCTTCACCTTCTAACAGACCTGATCTTCAACATCTAATAGTCCTGCTCTTCAACTTCTAACAGTCCTGGTCTTCGACTTCTAACAGTCCTGGTCTTCACCTTCTAACAGTCCTGGTCTTCAGACTATTAGTCCTGGACGTCAACTTCTAACAGTCCTGGTCTTCAACTTCTAATAGACCTGGTCTTCAACCTCCAATAGTCCTGGTCTTCAACTTCAAACAGCCCTGGTCTTCAACTTCTAACAGACCTGATCTTCAACATCTAATAGTCCTGGTCTTCAACTTCTAAGAGTCCTGGTCTTCAACTTCTAACAGTCCTGGTCTTCAGACTATTAGTCCTGGTCTTTAACTTCTAACAGTCCTGGTCTTCACCTTCTAACAGACCTGATCTTCAACATCTAATAGTCCTGCTCTTCAACTTCTAACAGTCCTGGTCTTCGACTTCTAACAGTCCTTGTCTTCACCTTCTAACAGTCCTGGTCTTCAACTTCAAATAGACCTGGTCTTCAACCTCCAATAGTCCTGGTCTTCAACATCTAACAGACCTGATCTTCAACATCTAATATTCCTGCTCTTCAACTTCTAACAGTCCTGGTCTTCGACTTCTAACAGTCCTGGTCTTCACCTTCTAACAGACCTGATCTTCAACATCTAATAGTCCTGCTCTTCAACTTCTAACAGTCCTGGTCTTCGACTTCTAACAGTCCTGGTCTTCACCTTCTAACAGTCCTGGTCTTCAGACTATTAGTCCTGGACGTCAACTTCTAACAGTCCTGGTCTTCAACTTCTAATAGACCTGGTCTTCAACCTCCAATAGTCCTGGTCTTCAACTTCAAACAGTCCTGGTCTTCAACTTCTAACAGACCTGATCTTCAACATCTAATAGTCCTGGTCTTCAACTTCTAAGAGTCCTGGTCTTCAACTTCTAACAGTCCTGGTCTTCAGACTATTAGTCCTGGTCTTCAACTTCTAACAGTCCTGGTCTTCACCTTCTAACAGACCTGATCTTCAACATCTAATAGTCCTGCTCTTCAACTTCTAACAGTCCTGGTCTTCGACTTCTAACAGTCCTGGTCTTCACCTTCTAACAGTCCTGGTCTTCAGACTATTAGTCCTGGACGTCAACTTCAAACAGTCCTGGTCTTCAACTTCTAATAGACCTGGTCTTCAACCTCCAATAGTCCTGGTCTTCAACTTCAAACAGTCCTGGTCTTCAACTTCTAACAGACCTGATCTTCAACATCTAATAGTCCTGGTCTTCAACTTCTAAGAGTCCTGGTCTTCAACTTCTAAGAGTCCTGGTCTTCAACTTCTAACAGTCCTGGTCTTCAGACTATTAGTCCTGGTCTTTAACTTCTAACAGTCCTGGTCTTCAACTTCTAACAGTCCTGGTCTTCACCTTCTAACAGTCCTGGTCTTCAGACTATTAGTCCGAGCAACAGTGGTGAGAAAACCTCCTTTTAAAAAGCACAACCCTCGAGCAGAACAGGACTCAAGAAGAGAAACATGGGGGTGGAGAGAGAAGGCGAGGTTATGATCAATGTTTGATTCAGTGAAGGTTATTATGCTTCATAACAATAGTTCAGCAGGAACTTTAATCAAACGTAAACAGTAAAAAACACATCCAGACAGTCTTGAATCTTTCAAAAACGTCTCATTACTGTAACACCTTGTTCTGCTCTGAGCCTGCACAACGTCACATGACATCATCATGAATATGACTTAATTGAGAGTGTCTGCTC
Source organism: Callionymus lyra (assembly GCF_982586985.1). NCBI lineage: Eukaryota > Metazoa > Chordata > Actinopteri > Syngnathiformes > Callionymidae > Callionymus > Callionymus lyra. The sequence goes on from NC_141830.1 coordinate 10,906,258, forward strand.
CAATCTAGATCGGATAGTTACCTGAGGCTGTCTTTACTCTGTGGCGTTTCCATAGCAACCAATTAAACTCCACAAACAAGTCAATTAGCAGCTCCGTAATATCAGCAGATGGTTATTTAAAGCAGCATCATAACACCGTCAGAGACATCTTCCCTTTAATGGATCCAATAATATAAATATTATAAATAATAGTGATGGTATTATTGACGCACCAGAGAGACGGAAAGCTTTACGCTGCTATATTTTAATTTAATTTTGTAAAATTGAAAACATGAACAAATTCAAAAATGTATTTTTTATAAAAGAAATAATACACAAATAATACTGACAGAACATTTAGAAAGCTGTGATTCATCTTGGGAACAAAATGCTAAAAAGAAACATACATATTTTTGCCATTTTGTATTACTCTTATTATTTTATCAAATCATTATCATGAAATTATTATCTAATAGACAAAAAAAAAAATTCTAAGGATATAATGAACTTGTTTCCTGTTTATATGATTCATGTTTTAATAAAATAATAATCGAAGTAATAACGATTAATCTTTTAAATACAAATAGATTTAAAGCAAAAAGGGCAAAATTACATAAGTAAGACATACAGTACATAATACAACACTTAATGTTAACGGAAACGTGCTGATGAAACAGTATGTTTTAGATTAACAAAAAATTAAATTGAAATAAAAAAGACAAGAATAATAATCATAACTTGAATAATAAATTCAGGTTGGAAATGGTTTTTAATGGTATAGTTTAGTTTCAAAATAATAACAATATTAACATTATATCTTAATTAACTGTACTACACTAAATTTGCATGAACTTAATACATTAAATCAAAACCAACTTCTCTATTATCAATGTAGTGGACAGTAATATTTCTGCAGATGGTTTATGTCCGAATAATTCTCTCAATCTTGGTCAAAATGTAAATTTAAATTGAGCGAAAAAAAACGGCAATAAGTTCAATGAAATGTGTCGCCACGTTCTAAAAATGACTATATAAACGCAAACTAGAAGATGCTTGTGTTGTTGCGACTGTTTTGTACTGAAACCGAACTGATCCGCCCTCCCTGTCCATGACTGGGACACATTGTCCATGAACGCATCACTAGTTTCCTTTTTTCAATCTCCATATACTTTTAGACTTTTTTTTAAAAATTTTATAATAAGTTTGAGGTGACGCCATAAATGACCAGAATCTGAAAAAGTTTTTGATGTTAACTATTAAACTAGTATTTGGAATGAAAATATTTTCTTTTTTTTTTAAGGAGATGAAGTGACTTCGCATCCGTGACGTCATTACCTCCGCTTGACTTCACAAGAAGTTGCGCAGAGAGACATAAAAAAAAACAAAGTTTCGCTCTTACCTATGGTGGTAATTACGGTAATGGCGAAGTAAAAAGAGCCGGTGAACTTCCACTGGAATCCGGCTTTGTGCGGCTTGAGCTCCAGGACCACCTTCTCCAGCTTCTCGAAGTCGTCGTTGCTCAGGTTGAAGTTGTCCAGGAGCCTGGACCTCCTCAGGCTCAGCTCCTTCTTCTGGCTGGTCTCCTCGTCGGACTCCAGCGCGTCGAAGATCGCGGCGCCCACCACCAGGTAGGTCAGGGTGCACACGATGAGGGCGAGGGTCCGCACGTTCTGCCTCTTCATGGTGCTCGCTGTCAGGGGGAGAGGCGGCTGGAGGGCGAGGGTCTGGAGGACGGGGAGCTGGGCTGGCTCATGGCTGAGCTGCTCTGGTGGATCTGAGGACTTTTGAGGAGCTGTTCGTTCAGCACCAGCCCCGCCCACCGCAGGGATCCCCCCCCCCCCCCGCCCCCCACCTCACCGCCCCCACCCCTGGTGACGTCACCCGAGACGTCACAGGTGGACGCGTGCCCTGAAGTCACAACAAGATTGTCAACGAACACATTTGTCTTTATATGTTCGAGTCACGTTTTTTTCTATAGTGTATTGTTTGTTGCAACAATACAATCATCCTGTTGAACGTTTGTTTTTAAGTTGTTTTAACTAGTTTTTAACCCTTTTTATTAATCTCAGGGTCAAAGAGGCACAGAGACAAAACAACATTTGTTTTCAGACCTTCGGGTCACTTTGACCCTGAGCTCTACAATTTATTTATCTATATATATATTTTTTTTTATTATTAATTATTATTATTATTATTATTATTATTATAAGTCATAGTAGTAGTAGTATTGTTAACTTGCTGTATTCCCTTAAAATCTACTACTTATCGATGTTCTTACATTATTAATATTATTATTAATAATTGTTTACTACTATTTTTTAAAGAGGTGTTATTTATTTATGATTTTTATTTATTATTATTATTTGCGTTAATTATGATTGTAAACTTGTTAATATGTATTATTAGTCATTTATTTTTATAATATTATCATTATTATAATTATAATTAGAATGGTTATAATTATTATTAATATCATAGGTTATGATTGTTAACTTTATTTTTCCCTTAAGATATACTATTTATTCATCATTTTTCTATATTATTATTATGATGATGATTATTATTATTACTATCATTATAGTTTTATATTGTTGACTTGCTTTTTCCCTTAAGATATAATATTTATTCTACACTTTTCTATATTATTATAATTATTGTGATGATTATTATTATTATTATCAATATAGTTTTATATTGTTGTTGTTGACTTGCTCCCATTAAGATCTACTTTTTTTTTTTTCTGTGTTTGTTATTTTTGTTTATTCAACAATTAAATATCATTTATTTATTAATATTGTATTAATGTTGTTTCAATAAACGTTGATTTGGTGAGTGTTCTTTTTATTATTTATTTCATCTCTCAAAAGCAATTGTTCCACAGATGACTCCTAAAGTTAATAAATAAATATGTAATTTACTGTCGCTCTGATGTGGTTTGATGTGTTTCAGGTACCTCAGACAACACAATGGATACCACAAACACATTTGTTTTCAGGCCTCCAAGTCAACTTGACCCCCAGATAAGACAAGGGTCAAAGGCTTTAAATTAAAATGTGATGTTAATTGTGTTTTTTAATGTTATGCTTTTCACAGTTCAGAGGTAGAAAACAAGCTTAACTAACTTGACGGACCTGCAGCATCTGTTCAAACTTGCGCGTCGACTCCGTGGCTCGAATCAAAGGCCGATTGATCCGGTTCAATCTTAAGTTGCTCACCGTGAGCCGATCCCAAAAATAGCTCAGGCTTCGATAAACAGGTCAGCGGAGTCGAGCGTGACAGAGCCGGAGTGTAAATCCTCCAATCATACGTTGAAGTGCCGCCAGCTTGGCTGTGGATCAATACGTCAATGGATCCATGAGTGAATCGTGTGGCCTTTGAGACCCGATCTGTGGAGTGTAAAGAGCAGCATCGACGGACCTTCCTTCGCTCCGACCATACATACCAGATGAGATACTGTCACATGTGAAGGAAACCAGGCGAGAATTCATGATTTTTATTCAAGTGTTTCATCCTGGCCATGCTTTACACTGTCAATCAGAGCACACGGAACGTGTAGGTTTACTCCACCTTCCTCTTGAATTATCGTTTAAAAAAGCTTTAGTCGTCAGTGTGTTCTGAAGTGGTCCTCGTTGTTCAGGAGATGTAGTTGATGGTTCTGACCCATCGCACCAGCCCTGTCAATCATTAATGCCATTCAAGATGGCTGCCGCTCCTCATCTCTGAGGTGTCTCCTGAAAGTTTCACCAATAAAACTCTAAATATCTAAAAAAAAATCAATTCCTGTAAGTAGAAGTTTTGCTTTCATCCAAAACTTGAGAATAAAGGAGATCAACTTCCCATGTGGCATTTAGATAAATATAATAATATATAAATATAGTGTTACATTTCTAGAAAGAAATCCTTCAAATCAAATGATATAAGCCTTTTTTCATGTAAATTCGTGAATACATGTTTAAATATTGTTAGAAATATAGTTAAAATCAAAATGAATATGAAACAAATAAATTCAATATAATTGATTGATTGACATTCCTTTATCCTTCATATATTCGTTATCATTAATTGGGAATTTTTGTTGCCGTTTCACATATAAAAATGTAATAATAATGAATAAAACATTATAAATAACAAGACAATAACCAGTTATAGAAGTACAGACAACGGGGGCAAATATCTACTTAATAAGAATATAATAATAATAATGGATACCAACATGTTTTTAAAGGTTTGTGTTCCTGATGATTCTCCCGAGGCTCCATCTTCAGCCGCTCTGTGGTTGTTATTTCGTGCTCAGACACAAAAGTGACATTTCCAGCCGCGGCACCGAGGAAGACTCGTCCTCACTCATCTCTTATCGTATCAATCCACTCTTAGATCTCGTCTCCCTCGGCGAGGCTCGAGGCGGATTCATTCAAATAAACATGACGTTTTATGGTGCTTTCCAGTGTCAGGTGTGTGTGGACCACGTGTGGAACCGCAGCTGTGGTCGTCTGGTTGTGTCCATGTGATCATCGGAGTCGAGGCTGGACCGTCATGTACAGTGAGAGTCTCTGCGACTGTAGACGTCGATGGTCGTCCTCCTGCGGTCTCATGTTGTGGCCTCTGAAGGCTGAGTAAACATTACTGGAGAGCACGTTACATAATCTGATGATCCGAGGACATCAAGGCGATGCCACAGAGACGGATTCCCACCCGAACCCTCCCTCGACTCCTCACCCGGCCTCCTCTCTAGCAGCAAAGCATCCTGGGAGGCCTGGCCTTCAGCAGCATACATCTCATTACATGAAGTTCAACACGACCCGCAGCTTCCTGCTGACATTCAATTAAAGCGTTTTCTTTTCACCATCGTTGGCTCTTCCTTCACACTCCCCCTGCTGCTGTGTGGTTACAGCTTGATGATCGTCTGCTCCTCACACACCTGTGAGATGATGATGACGATGATGAAGATGATGAAGATGATGATGATGAAGATGAAGATAAAGATGAAGATGAAGATGAAGATGAAGATGAAGATGAAGATGAAGAAGAAGATGAAGATGAAGATGAAGATGAAGATGAAGATGAAGAAGATGATGAAGAAGATGATGATGATGATGATGATGATGAAGATGAAGATGAAGATGAAGATGAAGATGAAGATGAAGATGATGATGAAGATGATGATGATGATGATGATGATGATGAAGATGAAGATGAAGATGAAGATAAAGATGAAGAAGAAGATGAAGATGAAGATGAAGATGAAGATGAAGATGAAGATGAAGATGATGATGATGATGATGATGATGATGAAGAAGATGATGATGATGATGATGCTGATGATGAAGATGATGATGATGAAGTAGAAGATGATGATGATGATGATGATGATGATGATGATGATGATGATGATGATGATGAAGATGATGATGATGATGAAGATGATGATGATGATGATGAAGTAGAAGATGATGATGATGACGACGATGAAGAAGATGATGATGACGATGATGAAGTAGAAGATGATGATGATGATGATGATGATGATGATGATGATGATGAAGATGATGAAGAAGATGATGACGATGATGAAGAAGATGATGAAGAAGATGATGATGATGATGATGATGATGAAGATGATGATGACGATGATGAAGTAGAAGATGATGATGATGATGATGACGACGATGAAGAAGATGATGATGACGATGATGAAGAAGATGATGAAGAAGATGATGATGATGATGATGATGATGATTATGATGATTATGATTATGATTATGATGAAGATGAAGATGAAGATGAAGATGAAGATGAAGATGATGATGATGATGATGATGACGATGACGATGACGACAACGACGACGACGACGATGACGATGACGATGACGATGACGATGACGATGACGATGACGACGACGACGTCGACGACGATGAAGATGAAGATGAAGATGAAGATGAAGATGAAGACGAAGACGAAGACGAAGACGAAGACGAAGACGAAGACGAAGACGAAGATGATGATGATGATGAAGATGATTACAGATGTTGAGGCATGAGGAGGACCTGAGCCACAGGGTGCTTGAAGAACACGTCCATCAAGACGGCAGCAGGCGAGAGCTTCACCACTTAAGCGTGTGAAGCTATAATTATAAAAGACGACAAGATCGACAGAACATTTTCAAAGTAGCACTCGAGCCTATAGAGTGTGTCACACAGCACAGCGTTGTTGCCACGGTTACGCACTGTCATCAAAAAACTTCTCCTTGAAACCCTCGGTCTGGTTGACTTTCACATGTGTGACACGGACCCGTCGTCCTGTCAGGGTCTGTAACCGGCAGTGTCACATGTCCGTGGCATGACATAACTGGTGTCTCTATGAATATTTCAGCAGCCATGGCTGGCCTGTCAACAGCTTCTTTATTCCCGTCGACGCACCATAAACATTGACAGCGTGAGCCTCGTTAGAACCCGAGGTGGGAAAGGTCAGCGGCAGGTTCTCATGGATCGATCCGGCTCAGGACGGATGGTTTAAATGACTTCCATGATAAATCACTGGCAGCGACGACTGCAGGGGAGGAGAATAGAATCGTGACACGATGTAGAAACAACATTGTTGTCGACCGTTTGTGTCGCCTCTTGTGCTCAGCAATGAAACAAGAGGGTTCTTCTAAACCGAGTGTTACATTGGATCAAGTTGGAGTCGTGAACTTTGACACTTTTTTAACACAATCAGAAGCAGAAAAAGTTCAACACAACCAAAAAAACTTTGCACCAGCAACACACCTACTTTATGGATGGTGCCAACAAAACTGTAAACTCCCACGATGCATTTCTTCACACTTCTCCATTAGGTGGCGGTGGATGAATTGCTACAATACTGTATTTAAATTCAATTTGTATGTTCTTGTGTCAAAAGTGATCGACAGCTGTGATTGGCTGGCTGGGCGGCAAAGCATTATGGGATCCGTTCCAGCCACCGTTACTTAGGGGGTTGTTGGGAGGGATGACGCCTCGTGTGCAATGTCGTGTTTGGTCGATTTAAAGATGAAATGGTCACGACTTTCATTTAATCCTTGTCTTATCTGAGGGTCAAGTTGACCCAGAGGCCCAAAAACAAATGTGTTAAGGCTTGAGAAACACATGTGTCTTACCTTGACCCTGAGATAACACAATGGATTAAAAAACTCAAATTAATTTTCTAATCATTTTCGACATTCAAGAAAGATGGTAAATTTACCAAAAAAAAATCTACTAAAATTACACCTTGAAAAGAAATATTTACTGAGGACTAAAAAATGTTAATCTTTCCGGCAATAATTCATTAGCAATAAAAATGTTTTATTTATTAATTTATTTGTGCTTTCAATATTTTTGCCTTAATACGATCTAAATACATTCCTGGTGTTTTAAAAGAGTCATTATTTTATATTAACCGTAGAGAAACATAAACCAGAAAAGCACTCAGAAAGCACATACCTCTTCCAAGGAGCTCATTTTAACCAATAATTCATACAAGCCAATAATTCTAATTAAATATATAAAGGATTCATCGACAACTGATTTCACTGTATTTATTAAATAACTGTATCAGATAAGTTGAGTGTAAAAATGATATCTTAATTAATTGTATAAAACTTAACTAACCTAACAATTATTACTGTAAAAACCTTCAATAATTAAACTTTCCCTGCGTTTTATTTCTTCAGTTGAGGTTGTTCCGGCATCTTGTTAGGTATCCCTTGAGAGGTGGGTGGAGGCCCCGGGGCAGACGCTCAGATGACATATGTGTTTATGATTGTGTAGTTCATGTATCAGTAGCAAAAAGAAACCAAAAACAGTGCGTCTGGTGGATGTGATTGATGGTGTGTGCGGCGTCCTGCCGCGCTTCACAGCCGCAGTAATGAGACTGTTAATAGCTTCTCGAGCTCCAGCTGAGTTTCACGTCTTTTTGTCACTCAAAGTGTTTACGTTTCTCATTTGTGGCTCATTTCAAAGAAGATGGGAAACAGGGAATCCCTCGAGTCTGAGTGGAATCATGTCCCTGAGGTCTGCTCGTCAATAGTTGTCGGGTTGAATCTGGTCGAACACACGTCGTCTCCAGCTACATGTCTGAACTACACAAGCATGTATTTTTGTGCATGTTCAATACATACATTCAATAATGTGTCATTCTTTTTTATTCACACCTTTTGTTTTTTAATAATATACAGTATATTATAGATTATTACAACTTTTCGTGACAGCAAGAAGACAGAGACAGCACAAGGCATACCACAAACGCATTCGTTTTTCAGGCCTCCGGGTCATCTTGACCCAGAGATAACCCAAGAAATACTACAAATGCATTTGTTTTTCAGGCCGTCAAGTGATCTTGACCCAGAGATAACCCAAGAGATACTACAATGTATTCGTTTTTCAGGCTTCCAGGTCAATTTGACCCAGAGATAGCACAAGGGATAGCACAAACTGCTTGTTTTTCAGGGCTCCAGGTCACTGTGACCCAGAGATTACACAAGGGATAGCACAAACGCATTCATTATTCAGGCCTCCGGGTCATCTTGACCCAGAGATAACCCAAGAAATACTACAAATGCATTTGTTTTTCAGGCCGTCGAGTGATCTTGACCCAGAGATAACCCAAGAGATACTACAATGTATTCGTTTTTCAGGCTTCCGGGTCAATTTGACCCAGAGATAGCACAAGGGATAGCACAAACTGCTTGTTTTTCAGGGCTCCAGGTCACTGTGACCCAGAGATTACAAAAGGGATAGCACAAACGCATTCGTTATTCAGGCCTCCGGGTCATCTTGACCCAGAGATAACCCAAGAAATACTACAAATGCATTTGTTTTTCAGGCCGTCGAGTGATCTTGACCCAGAGATAACCCAAGAGATACTACAATGTATTCGTTTTTCAGGCTTCCGGGTCAATTTGACCCAGAGATAGCACAAGGGATAGCACAAACTGCTTGTTTTTCAGGGCTCCAGGTCACTGTGACCCATAGATTACACAAGGGATAGCACAATCGCATTCGTTTTTGGGCCTCCGGGTCATCTTGACCCAGAGATAACCCAAGAGATACTACAATGTATTCGTTTTTCAGGCTTCCGGGTCACTGTGACCCAGAGATTACGCAAGGGATAGCCAAAACGGATTGGTTTTCGGGCCTCCAGGTCACCTTGACCAAGGGATAGCACAAACATGGCTTGTTTTTCAGGGCTCCGGGTCACTTTGACCTAAAGATTACACAAGGGATAGCACAAATACATTTGTTTTTGGGCCTCCGGGTTGCATTGACCCAGAGATTACACAAGGGATAGCACAAATACATTTGTTTTTGGGCCTCCGGGTCACTTTGACCCAGAGATAACACAAGGGATAAATGGTTAATATTTGATCATTTTTTTTAAATAATTGAATTCAATCAGTTCTATATTAAAACATTTAAAATGTTTTTACTAATTAAATAATTGTAATAATCTCATATTGAAAGGTTGCATTTTTTGAAATATAATATAATAAAATTACAATATTTTGTAAATGAATCATTTGTTTTTCATTTGTAATTCCATTCATTAAAAAGTTGTACAAGTTTTAAACAGTTGAAATGTGTTGTATTGAATATTGTGATGCCTTTGATAAACGTCTCTACAGGTGCAGAAACAAAAGCTCTTGTTAAATCCTAATTGAGTTCATCGTACTCTGGTCACATTCCTTCTTCACTCAATCTGGAGAAAATCACTTCCAACAACAGCGGCTGTTGCTCTTTGCAGGAATAATTGATAAAGTGACGACGTGGCACTAAAAGCAGAGGCGGCTCCGGAGGACGACTCGTGCGACACGAGCGAAACCGGGTTTATCTTCTCGCCTCCTCTCGGCAGATACATGTGTACATTATGTATTTATACGGGTGTAAACATCTGTGGCGAACACTTGTGCCGGGATGTCCTCTTCGAAGAAATGTTTCCCCCCGGACTCGAATCTTTCCATTGTTAGTGGAACTTCACAAGATGTTTGAAGGCAGAGACGGACGGTTTGTTTGGCTCCCTGGCGGCCGGGGTCAGAGGTCAGGACGTGGAGGGAGGACGGCACCAGACCGATCATGGATGTTTGACAGTTGGAGAGATTCTGAGGAGTCACGACCAGAAAAAAAACGTGATTACAACGTGGGAAGAGTTTTTTGGAAGACGGGTGTGTATTTATAAAGCAGCAGGATGTCGTCGGTGCCGCGGCTTCACTGCCAGGAGAATAAATCCTGCTCGGTCCGGTTTCCTCCCACAGTCTCTGAACATACAGGGGTTGATAATAATAATAATTATAATAATAATAATTCTTTTTCTTCTCTTTAAATATATACATCTATAAAAAAGTGCTACAATTTTATTTTCACATTACATTTATTCTATTTTAATTTTTACGACACAATTAGTAGCAACAAAGCCAACAACATGCATGTGGACAAGAGGTTAAGGGTTAAAAGATGAATATATTTCATTTCTTTTGAAGATATTATAATGTATACTTCAACATTATTTTCTTACTTGTCACATTTATGACGTTATTATTATTCCGTAGAAAAGTTGAATACCACAAATTATGTAAATATTAAAATAAGCATTCTAAAAATGTGGTGTGTACAAAACATACACTTTATTTATATACTTGTTATTTTATTGTTATTATTATTATTGTTATCATTGTTCTTTTTATTATTTTATTATTATTGTGGTTATTATCGTTCTTGTTATTGTTGTTGTTATTATTTTATTACTGTTATTATTATTATTATCTCTCTATCTCTCCATCCATCCATCCATCCATCCATCCATCCATCCATCCATCCATCCATCCATCCATCCATCCATCCATCCATCCATCCATCCATCCATCCATTCATCCATCCATCCATCCATCCATCCATCCATCCATCCATCCATCCATCCATCCATTCATCCATCCATCCAACCATCCATCCATCCATCCATCCATCCATCCATCCATCCATCCATCCATCCATCCATCCATCCATCCATCCATCCATCCATCCATCCATCCATCCATCCAACCATCCATCCATCCATCCATCCATCCATCCATCCATCCATCCATCCATCCAACCATCCATCTACCATCCATCCATCCATCCATCCTACCATCCATCTACCATCCATCCACCCATCCATCCATCCATCCATCCATCCATCCATCCAACCATCCATCCATCCATCCATCCATCCATCCATCCATCCATCCATCCATCCATCCATTCATCCATACATCCATACATCCATACATCCATACATCCATACATCCATCCATCCATCCCTCCCTCCCTCCCTCCCTCAATCCATCCATCCATCTATCCATATCCATCTATCTATCTTTTATTATTGTTGTTGTTATTTTAAATATCATCATAGTATATTCCATAAATAAAATATATCATATATTCTGACATCTATTATATAATTTTGAAATTATTTTTAAACTTTTTAAAAGTAAAGCTGCTGATTCAGGCCCGTACATGTTCAAAGATGATAAACGTAAGATGGACGCGTGGAGAAGACAGACAGGAGAGTCGACCAATCATGTGACGAGATGAAGTACGTGAGGAGGATCAGCACAGGTCAGCACTTGCTGTGAAGAAACAATTGATCAGATCTGACAAGTATCTTAGAGGTCACGACCCTTATACTAAAGTCCTGCACGTGAACCTGGGGTGTCTCCAACACTTTGGTAAATATAAAAATGGTAAATAGTTCTGATGGATTGAGTGTCGGGTCGCGGGTGAAAATGCTGCAGGGATGTGACCCATGTGCAGATCCAGGCTGACAGAGATCTCGCGCTGAAGATTTGAGGAGAATGTGGCGTGGATTGAGCGAGGGATGAATAATACAGAGCAGATTTACATGCACCTTCAGTCGGGGGACATATTGCTGTCAGCTGATGAATTCTTTAAACACACCTAGTGCTGCTCTGGCAGATCCATTATTTATCCATCAGGTCTCCATCCACTGCCTTCAAAGTGCTGCTGGGGTCTTCAGGGGGGACATGTCGGCTCAACTAGACTGAATTATAACATTCTACATTTGATCTCCAGTTAAAATTATATCATATTTCTTGAACGGTGCAGCTGCAGTACAACTTTCAGGAGTTTCAGGAGATTTGTTTCAAAACGGGACTCTTGTTAAGAGGTCAAAGGTGAACAAAAGTTCACCTTGGGATGTAATAGCACCAAAAACACTTGAATTTAGGTTTTGTTTTTTCATTTTAGGTGATGTTTTTGTGTTCTTGTGCAGCACTATGTGTCAACAGTTTTTTTTAAATCGCTCTATAAATAAAGTTGAGTTCAGTTGATCCACGTTAACCAAAATCAAGACCCTTAGACCAGCTAAGAAAACCCTTAACCAGCAGAGTTCAAACTTATAAAGTGAACGCATTCAGAGGTTCAAATCATAAAGAATCCATTTGTATATATATATATATATATATATATATATATATATATATATATATATAGTGTCAAAATATTGTGTCAGAGTTTTGAATTTAACATTGAAAATATGAAAACTTGTCAGGTTGAATTGAGTTTAAAATACTTTCAAAATGTCTCTTTCAATATTTGAGTCCAATTTGCAGATGAGTGTAAACCATCCAGTTGAGTTGAGTCCAGCTGGAGACACACACGTGCGTCACACACACACACACACACAGATGTAACCATGTCGTGTGGAACACACACATGTAGCAGAGAGAACATCCTCGGGATGTTTGTTCATTCTTGTCAGAGGTCAGTGGATCCAGAGTCCTGCAATTATCACACACTGAGACTGGACCGGACCTCACACAGCTGGAACGTCTCTGCTGCTCAGTACCAGCGGATACATTCCATGTGACGTTGGTTTTTTTTTTACACGCATGTGGCGGAGAGTCTTAATAGAGCAACACAAGTGTCACATGTTGGTTGAATATTTAGAGTTTCTGACGATTTCAGAATCTATTTGACTTTTAATACGGTTTGAAAAGCGTTTTATTTTCATGATAAACTCAGAATAATTGCTGTCGTCGACATTAGTTCCACATTTCAAGAAAATGCAACGACATCTCCATCTTGTGGACACAATTTGAAAATGCAATAACTTTCAAAAATACTCTCCGTCTACTTTGCCACATTTTTTTTTCATATTTGTTGTACATTAGACACAACATTGAAACTATCATTCTATAATAAAGTTGTGTGCTTAGTATTTAAAAGTAAAATTCAACCAGTTGTTTCCTACAGTGATCCATCTATTCCGTTTATCTTTTTCTCAAACTATTCTAAAGAAATTAAATACACATTTTTGATATGCGAGGGTAGATTAGGTTTAAATTTAAAAAGAGAATCGGTTATTGCACGTATTTGTGATTTATTTTTACTTGCATTTTTTTTTCTTCCAAAATTATTTCTCATTTAAAGATACAGGTAAGTTTTGAACGTATTACTTTATAAAGTTCTCCCCCGTATGAAATATCAGCGAACAAGAGGTTATGAGAGCAGATATAACATAATAGTCCAGTAAGCCGTAATCACGACCCGCCTTGTTCATACAACCAGTCCCTCGGAGGTGGAGACTTCCTGGGTTGATGACGCGCAGTGACAAACCTCCATACTTTAGCAATGGCAGCAGAGTGGGTTTGGTTACGGTAAACACGATTTAATCTCCAGAAAGATTATGCCATTTTTAGATGGGCGTGGTTTAAGCACATTTTCTAATGTAAATATTTCAATAAAAAGAGTTTTGTATAAACACATACAGATGATACAATAGAGTCCAACATCTATTTAAGACACACTTAAGTCGCCCCTTTAAGTGCAAAAGTAAATGTTGATATCATGAGCTATAAAACAAAAGTATTTCAACGTATATAATTCGGATTAGACATTAAAGATTTCAGTTATTACCCTAGAATGTCCCATCTCGACGATTTTTTCAAACCAGCCACCAGGGGGCAGCAGCGACCAGGCAGTTAAAAAGTCACGGAAAACGGAAAAGTTGAACAAAAAAATCCATAAATAAATATATTTAAAAATGTAAGTGCGGTATATAAATTCAATCCATGGTCGGTTACTTTATAAGTCATTCGTGATAAAAACTGAATCAACCCTCCTCCAGAGCGATAAAACGAGGCGGTGCTTGACTCTCCCTCCGAGCTCCAGACCCCCGCCCGCTGACCCGTCTCTCCCGGACTCTCTCCCGGACTCTCTGCTGGGACTCTCTGCTGGGACTCTTCTCGGCAGCATGGACGCGGCTAAAGAGGAGCAGTTATCGGGGGAGGCAGTGTTTGGACCCTCCGAGCTGGAGACTGGAAGCGCGCAGAAGAAGCAGAAGAGCAAGTATTGTAAAGTCCTGACTGTGGTGCGTTCACGGACTTTAATTTCATAACTAGTCATGTAGATCTGAAATACATGTAATAACAGTTAAAAGGTTATATATATATTTAAAAACATATGAACAAATGTCTGAATGTTCTTAAGTCTCTTGCTGTATACTTTCAATTGTTTAATGGACTTTTAATTACTATATATTTACCAGACTTTGGAACTAAATCTTATAAAAATCGTCCTTTTCTTATAAACATAATATGTTGAAACTGTCTAGTCAACGTCATCTTATCCCTCGTGTCGTAAAAACATCTTGTCCCTGCAGTGTTTCAATATCTTCCCTCGTCTCAACTGTCAAGACTGTCTCATGTAAACATGGAAACTCAATGTTTGCATTTCACTGTCAGAAGCCAAAAATGTCTTCGCTGTGGCGAGGAGGAGATTTGGAGCGAAGCCTTATGAGCTGTTGACTCATAGTCGTTTTTAAGAGGAATTTAAGATGCGTTAAGATGAACTTAACACAGGGATCATGGACTCTATGAAAGCTAAGAGGCAGAGGACACCCTGGAAAGTCCACCAGTGCATCACACATTCAAACACATTACCGCACACTAGTGTATAAAGACATTACAAAAATTCAGTTTTCTCTAAAGTGAATCATTTTGCTGTCGAGGGAAAGTCCCAAAATGGCAGCAACAGTTCTCTCGCCCCACACCGTGTTCTCACGAGGCCGTAAAAGTGGGTTCAAGTCCGGGTCTCTGGGGTTTGCGATGGCGGCTATGTCGTGAAAAGATACTTCTGTGTCGCTGTGTTACGAAGAACCGTCGCGACTGGATGGGTTGTTTTTTTTTAAGGCGTCTAAAACCGCAGGGAATTATTTTTAGCTCCTGGAGAAGCTCTGAGCCAATGAAACACACATGTGACAGATGTCGCACATCTGCTGGCGATTATCAAGAAGTTCAACCGTTGGTTCCGTTCCGGGAGGAAACTTCGCCGCCTGGACCTGAGGATGTGTGTTTCTGCCGACCCGCCGTCGATGTCTTTCAGGCTCAGGTCGATGTTTTTACAAACGACTAGACGGTCATTTATGCGATGGATGATCTTCCTGAGAGTCGTTGACGCTTCCTGGACTCAGCGCCCTGGAGGTGCTTCGTGTCCCTCTGGTCATGGTCCAGCCTTGACCCAAGACCAACAGATTACGCCTTGAATGTCTTAACATATGTCCAGGAGAGCTTGAGCTCAGTTTCCTGAGTGTTTGAACATGTTTGTAACTCTTCGTGTTCGCTAAATACAAACATACGGAGCTACAAAACTTAGTGGGAGGCACTCATTACAGCACAATCCTCCCTTATGGAGCCAAAACAACAGTGAACTCCCACAATGCATTTCTATACACCACTCTGATTAGTGACAAATATTCGCTGTAAAACTGCATTTAAATTCCATGCTGCTACGTCGAAACGATCGACATCTGTGATGGGTTGGCTGGGCGGCAAAGCATTATGGGTGCTGTTCAGGTCATTATTCAGAGGTATAGCAACACGTATACAATGCTAGTTGTTAATATCAACCTTGTTCATCTACTCATCACAGTTATTCATATTTTCTTGTTATACGAATGCAGGTTTTTGAGTCAATAAACTGTAAATGTTAGAAACAATTTGTGAATGTTATAGATATATAACCTATATATATATAAAGAAGGAAGGTGAATAGTCAATAGTGAAAAAATCTAAAGGTCAATATTTCAAATATTTTGTTTCCTTCAGGGTTTTTTAAAAACGTAACTCCGTATGTCTGAAAGTTGACAAAACAAACCTTCATTTCTGAAATCTAAAGTCTGTGTAAAGTCAATAAACTTTTTGGAATGTTGAAGAATAACAGAAATATTCAAGCCAAATGTCCATTCACCTTTTAAAGCAGTAATAAGTTAGACAGAAAATGTTTTTCTGGCTCCCCCCAATCCTCGAAAAGTGTAACTGCAATATCGTGGAACCTCCGTTGTCACACGCCGCATAGAATTTGTTTAAAGAAGCGAGATAAAGGCTATTGTTGTTTAAGTTTTTGGTTTTATATTCTTGTAAATCCTCTCACAGTACTTCACATGGAAACATTGTTCCACTGCTCTAGAGCAGGCTGGTTGTTGTTGGTCACTTAAATACAGAAAAAATAAAACCTACTTTATTTAAAACAGTAAAATCAGAGTAAAAACTCCAAAAAAAAAATGCTCAAAATGACAGTCATTTACTCCGGTATGTCTGGACTAAACTGGATTTATCATTTTTGGCCTTATTTGTCCGCAAATATTAAACAAGTTACATCTTTTTAAAAGTGGAAAGTCCTTCTTTTAGCCATTAGCAGCTTCTGCGTCAGTTTTCGTAATCTGTCGCAATTGAAAATGTCGTCCTTTTTTGAAAAGCATGTGAAAGGGACAAGAACATATATAATTTAATTTAAATAACTTATTCTCAACTCAATTACTTATGGTGCCTGGCTTTTGCATTTTTCATTTAAAAAAATATTTTGGCAATGTTGAATCCTTGGGCAACGCCAGGTACTTGAGATAGTATTTTAAATATTTAAAAGAAACATTTGGACTCAGGATCAACAGAAACAAAAAAATTAAAGTCTGGATTATTGGGTGTCAGTATCAGTTAAGACCTAATAAGTAAGAATTCAGATTTTGATCTAAATGTTTCTTTCAGCCTCATATTGCACAACACTCAGCTGGGAATCGAGCCAAGCACTCGTATAAATGCAGTTGAACCTCTCAGACTTGGCAAGTGATCCGTCCCTGACCTCTCCTTGTCACCAGCGATAATAAGACAAACGCAGCATATCATCCGAGCCACAACGGAATTAGGTCAGTGCTCCCAGATTAACAGAATCACCTCTCGAGGACTTTCTAACTTCTTCTTCTTGAATCTTCTTCGACGCTCGCCCAGAAGCCGCCGAGGCTCAGGGCTTGAAAGAAAACCTCTCTCTGTAAAGCAGCCACGTAAACCGCTGCGAGCCTGATTTGGGCGTCGCTCGCTCTCATGCGATGACGGAACATCTGTGGACCTCCCTCCTGAAATGAAGCCGAGTCAGCAGCTCTCGGACGCCCCTCTAATTAGCCATCTTCGCCCCCGCCGAGCAGCCAATCGCGGAGCAGCAGCTCAATTACAGAGAAACGGTTAGAAAAGGTTGGAGTTTAATCGCCACGTCCCAGCAGTGACACGAAACATTGCATAGAGTCTCTTTAAAAATCACATTTATACTGCAGACTTTTGAATTGTAAAGGTCAATTTAAGTGTAAACTCTCTTGACCTTGTTTTAACTTCATAAAGTTCTCCCCGGCCTGAAATCTCAGCGAACTAGAGGTTACGAGAGCGGAGTCCATTATGACGTAATAATGGCTTCACTCCTCCTCCAGGCACCTGTAGTCACGCCCCGCTTTGTTTATACAACGAGTCCCTTGGAGATGGAGACTTCCGGGATCGATGACGCGCAGTGACTAACCTTGATGTTTATCTTTCCATAAATAGCATTGTTGAACTTTATTTGTGTATAACTGTAGTTCTGATTTGTCTCTATAGTAACATTATAATGTCTTCTTAGATGTGTATTTGTTGTTGTTTGTAAAACTTTATTTCCTTATCCCAGGACATCCCTGAAGTTTTCTTTTTTTTTAAATATATTTATTATTATATTTGTTTTAATAAAAGTTATAATCTTAAAAAAAAAAAACTTTGTTAGTGTAAAACCAATTAGAGATGATCAATAAATATTGATTAGAGAATGGATTAATTTTCTGTTATTGGTGTGTAATGACTTCTGGAGTTGTAATCGCTGCCAACAAAATCATTAAAAATGGATTAAATTAACTAATCAAAGTTACACATAGTTGTTTTTTTGTATCTTTACTGCATTGCTGTGGAATCTCAGCTCATAACTGTTCATCATAAATAGATGCTGACAATACAGAATTTTTAAAATATATCAACAAATGACCATTTTTACTTCACTTAATGGCCAATTTTTCTTTTGGCAAAAATATTTAGTGTAAATGAAGCTAATAAAAGTTGTATTAACACCTGAAGTTAAAAGTTCATGACCATAGATTCATCCACTAGAACAATTGTTAATGTTTTTTGTTTTTAGCAAAAATGTCACATTTTCTCATTTAAACTTAAGTCCTTTCATAACAGCCTGGAGCAATAAATCCTCGATCGAATCTTCCAACTATACTTTTGTTCTTTCAAGTCCAGTCATAACAAGTGTGTGTTTCAGGTGCTTGTTTGTCTGCTGATCATCATCCTGGTGGTCGCTCTCTCCTTGAGGAACACACATGGAAACGGTAGGTTGGGATTTTTCACCTGTTCCACCCCGTCTGCACTCTCCTCTTCACCTCCTGTCTATTTTTCTGTGGATGATTGACGTTGAAGGTCAGCTCACCGAGTTTCTGCTGAAGTGTTTTCCAACCTCAACGCCACAGAAATAAACCTAGTGACGAGTTGAAAAAGCAAACTCACTGACGGAAGCGTCTCGTCCGAGCGGTGACATGAGGCTCAGGTTACAGGAGAGTCTGTGGTTCTGAGGACGAGAGGATGTGTTTACGTTCAAGTTCCTCAAGCTGCAGATTCAGACTCAACGACTTCAGTGTCTGTAACAGTCTGTAAAGTCTTTGTTCTAAAGCGTCGCGCCAAAACAGCCCTCTTCCATTTTGGGGGGCTGCGGTGGCGACTGTGGGCAGCCGTCCCAGTGCAGGGTGGGGTTCCTCGCCCTGGTATTTCCCTTTAACTTACACTCACGTCTACTGGAGGAAGAGCTAGTTTTCCCTCAATTAAGGATATTCTGATCAAATGACTTCATCTGAATTGACAGATATAAAAATTTGTGTTGAATCAAATCATTTTGGAAATGAAATACTCAAACATACACTAACATTAACTTTTTTCCCTTTAAATCCTATTAAATTGTTTCTTTTTTTTCCTCAATTTGTTATCTAACTAACATTTATTTAAATCATTTTAAATATTAAAATGATGATTTATTTATTGTCTCAAAAATGATTACTACTTAATATGAAAATTAAATAAAAGAAAAGTTGAGATTCTTTTCCTCTTTTAAAACAAGGAACATGATCAGAAAATGGAATTCGTTTTTTTTCTTTTTGATATTTAATTTAGGTAATAATCAGAATTCCCAGAATTTGTGTTCCAAAAAATAAATAAATAAAACCATACATTTTTGAGGAGTAAAAAATTGTTTTTTTTTACAAAATATGTTCAAAATTGTATGGTTTTATTATTTATTTTGACATATTTTGAAACATCTGTAATTAATGTAAATAGAATCACTATATTGTATTTAACCGACAATTTAAAATATAAAAAAAATAATAATAATTATCCTTTGCAATGATTATATATATTCATTATTCGTCAGTAATGCATCATAAAATATCTTGTACCAGAAGCTTAAACAAAAGTATTACAATTAAAATGAAAAATGAAAAAATAAAACCAGAAGGTTCAGTAGCCGTGAGTGCTTCCTCACAATCTTCCCCTAAAGTTCTCACACGTATCTGTCAGACTGATACAACATTCCGGTCGGATCCAGGGTCCGACAGTCGGCGCTGTGAAAACGCTGAGAGCGGCTTTTTCTGTGGATTATTAACCACATGAGGACCAGACACACAGCATCATCGTGTTTCTTTAGAAACAAGATTAAATTAGATTAAAAAGGGATTCTTTAACAAAGTATTCCTGCTGTGTGTTGCAGGAGACGGAGGTTCTTGGCTCCAGGAGGCCCTCGAGGAACTGGACGAGCCTCAGTGTCCGTCCGGGTGAGTCGCCTGGTGATTTAGTTTGAACTCATCCAAACGTGTTTCAACCTCGGCTTCTGGACCTCGAGCTTGACCCCAAAGGCTCATAATTAAAGTCAGCATTCCGTGGATGTTGGTTCTGACCCGGAGTCAAGTAGATTTTTTTAGTTTTTTTTGTTAAGTCTGCACAAGTGGTTGCTGTTGTTTTTGTCGGAAACAAAAAGGAGCGCCTGAGTGGAAACAGCAGTAATGAGTCACCACATGTGTAATGGTGTCCTCAGACTCACTCGTTACACAAAATTGTTTGGCTCCAGATATATTTAAAGCTTATTATGCTCAACATCAATCTTCTCTTTCTTTTATCGCCAAGGGTTCCTTCTGGAGACTCTGGTTTCCTCCCAAAGTATTCATTTCAATTGGGGAAGATATATGAAGAATATATTAGCTCTATATATTAGCTCCATGTGACCCTGGCTTGTTGGGAAATTACTTCACATGTTTATGAATAAAAAGCAGAAAAATAAATAAAAGAAAAACTATAATTAGACTTAAATAATAAAACACTTAAATCTAACAAATATAAACATTAAATTAATCTATTTTGACTTTTATCATCATCAACTCTTTAACTTCAGATGCTTTATCAATGTTTTATTCCCTTTATTTTCCCTTTAATGTCATTTAACATATGACAGACAATTACAAAACAATTTATTTCAATAAATATATATATTTCTTAACTAGTTTTTTAAGGGTCTAACTTTATTAACGGAGGAGAAAAATATCCTAGAATAAGAAGAAAAAAGATCATCTTTATAGCATATTTATGACGTTGAAATACATATTTATATGATGTGTTTTTTTTAAATAAAAACACATATTTAACATTGATACACAAAGAAAAACTAGTTCAAATGTTATAAGAATGTTGAGCTTGAAGTGACAGTTCAAACAGATTGATTTTGTTTTAATTCATCACATTAAATCTGTTGAAATACTGAAGAGATTCTATTGGTGTTTGCTCTCAGAGACTCACTCTGTAGTTTCTGTTTGTGGTTTCATGTGTCAGTGGCTCTGGATGAAAGAGCAGCTTTGTGTCCTCGTTCTCCCGCTTTCTAACCCCGTCCTTGAACGCATCACCGCATCTCTCCCTGTCTCTCAGTTTCTCCAGGTCTCCTCTGGTCCTGGTGTCTCTGGACGGGTTCAGGTCCCGGTACTTGACCGACCACAGCGCACACATCCCCGTCATCAACAAGCTCCGTACGCAGCATCGATGTCGTGGTTGTTTTTCTCTTCAGACGTGGATTAAAAGTATGTTTCGCAGGAGAGTTCGGAACCACGACGCCACACATGAGGCCGGTGTATCCCACCAAGACCTTCCCCAGTCACTACAGCATCGCCACCGTGAGTATATTATAAAAATTCAATTTGAAAACTCAAAAAAAGCCTAAAAGAAAGTAACCTTTTACCAAGAATCTTGTTTTTTAAATAATTAAATTCAATAATTTCTATATTACATTTTTTTTTTTAATTATTGAACTCATAAATGTTTGTGTTTAAATGTTATAATATACTGTATATATTTAAATCATTTTATAAAAAATATTTTAAAATTAAAGAATCTATTTCAACAGTTTAATTTTCTAATTCCAATAATTAAATCCAAATTAAATATATTAATTTTCCATATTCTTTTATGTTATAATAACGTGACATATATATTATAATATTTTTATATTCAATTTAAAAGACTACATATTAAAAACAACATCATTGGAATTTGAATATCAAACTGTAAAAAAAATCATTAATTGTATATTATTCAGTTCATTTTGTATTCAACCTTTCAAATGTTGGATTCAATAATTAAAAAAAACAGTAAATGTACTGTATATATATTATTTGATTCGATATTTCAAAAATAACACTTCAATGACTAAAAAACAACAACCTTTAAGTAAAACATTGGGTTTAAAAGTGTTTAATTCAACCATTTCAAGATTTTGATTTTCTTCCATACATCCAATAATAAGAAGACTATCTGAGAAGAGTTTTTATTAAAAGTTGTTACGAGGCCACTTAACAGAAAAACAAACTAAACTAATGTTCATGCCTAACAGGTATAAATACACATAATACTTCCACAATATAAACAGGACCAACTTATATACAAGTATTGCAGTTGATCCCAAAAAACACCATATGAAAACACTAAAGTCCTGACGTCTCAAAATCATCTTTTAGTTCTCAGTGAAACCTGTAGAGAAAAGTAACTTAGGCTCAGTTTTGAATAAAGTCAACGAGCGGCACCAGCAGCTCAGAACCGTGTGCTGTTTTGGAAAGAGGAACTGGAGCAGAACTGAGCCGATTACGAATTCACACTTGACCTCTAAAACTGATCCCAAAATCTGTCGCCCGCGGTGCAGGGTCTGTACCCGGAATCTCACGGCATCGTCGACAACAAGATGTACGACGTCGCCTGGAACGCCTTCTTCAGCCAGAAGACCGAAGAGAAGTACAATCCTCGCTGGTATCAGGGAGAACCTGTGAGTGGATCGATGGAGAACACACTCTTTGTGACACCTAGCATGCTAACACGTTAGCTTGGCTAAAAGGTCCTGCAACATAATAAAGATGGCCGCCTCTTAGGGGAACAGTTCAGATCAAATTCAGATTCTGATAAACGTTACATCGAAAAATAAAGACTTGTCGAAAACATCACGTTTGAGTTTTTAACATAGATTTATAGAATCATAATAACTCATATTTAATACGTTTCTGTTTTAACCAGATATGAACAACAGCATTTTAGTAACAAATTAAAAATTAAAATTAAAAATTAGACACTGTCCTAAAAAAAGGAACTTCATTTAATCAAATAGTATTTTTCTTTTCTTTTTTTTAAATGTATTTTTCTGTGTATTATACACCCAAACTCATACGAGATTGCATTTTATTTTGTTGGAAAATATAGTTAAAAAACGCAATTTTCATGAAAGCTTTTTAATGTAAAAGCTTTTTTTTCTTTACCATAAAATGAAGTGGAACCTAATTTAATAATCCAAGATGGATGATTTACTGTCCAGCTTTGCATCCAGACTTTCAATCCGACTAAGTGCGTCTCCACGTCAGAGCTGTCATCGATTGCTCATGTCTGGACGCAGCAAAACCATGATCTGATATTGTTCACAATGACTTCCCCTCAGATCTGGATCACCGCCCGACGCCACAAGTTAAAAGCGGGGACGTACTTCTGGCCCGGTTCTGACGTACCCATCAACGGAACCTTCCCGTATCTGTACAAGAAGTTCGATAAGTCAGTGATGAAAGGAGTGGGTTTCTTGAGAATCCTCGTGGTCATAATGTTATGGTACCTTCCCTGAAACAGGAGTGTCACGTTCGAGCAGAGGGTGTCGACCATCCTTCAGTGGCTCAGCCTGCCTCAGGGAGAAAGGTGATCAGTTCATTTTCTCCTTTTTTTTAACATTTGAAAGAAACGTGTTCTGTCAACAAAGGCGTGTTCATGTGTCGCCTCTCATCCAGGCCCGACTTCTACACCATGTACTTCGACGAACCGGACCACACCGGTCATTATCACGGACCTGAGAGCAGCAAGGTTTGAAACCAGCACAGAAATCTTTCTCTGCTAACAATGTTATATATTAAAAAAAAAGGAACTATGAAGTTAGACTTTGTGTTTGGAAAATGCTGACTAAGACTTTTTAGCTCCGTCATTAATGAGTAATATCGTCCTCGTGAAGCTGTTCCTCATGTGTCAGCAGTGATTCAGTACCATCAGAATATTGAATATACTTATACTACTTATTTACATTAGTAGTAGTACTTATACTAATACTTATACTTACACTTATACTACTAGTTATACTTATACTACTTATTTACTTATATTTTTACTAATAATTATACTACTGCTTTTACTAGTTATACTTATACTACTGCTTTTACTAGTTATACTTATACTACTAATTGTACTCAACTTTTACTAATAATTGTACTACTACTTTTACTAGTTATACTTATACTACTAATTGTACTTATACTTTTAATAATAATTATACTACTACTTTTACTAGTTATACTTATACTACTAATTGTACTCAACTTTTACTAATAATTGTACTACTACTTTTACTAGTTATACTTATACTACTAATTGTACTTATACTTTTACTAATAATTATACTAGTACTTTTACTAGTTATACTTATACTACTAATTTTGCTTATACTTTTACTAATAATTATACTAGTACTTTTACTAGTTATACTTATACTACTAATTATTCTTATACTTTTACTAATATTATACTACTACTTTTACTAGTTATACTTGTACTACTAATTGTACTTATACTTTTAATAATAATCATACTACTACTTTTACTAGTTATACTACTAATTGTGTTTATACTTTTAATAATAATTGTACTACTACTTTTACTAGTTATACTTATACTATTAATTCTTATTATACTTTTACAAATATTATACTACTACTTTTACTACTTATACTTATACTACTATTATACTATTACTAATTATGCTTATACTTGTGAAAAAAATGTATATTAAAAGGTTGGATTTTTAATAAACTGCATATAAATAATTGTATTTAAAAAATGTAATATTATCAAAATGAGTTTTTCTTTTTTTTACACATAGAGTTTGATATTCTAGTTCAAATCATACTAAAATAAACCTGTTAAATCTAATATTTTTTAATGAATATCCTTTTAAATTCAATATAAAAATGTTGCTATAATACTGCCAACAGATAATACCAAAAGAGTACAGAACTACTTGATCAAACCTTGAGCCAATCATGGTGACACTATTATACCAACTATTTTATATTGAATTGAATCAATTGAATTGAAATGAATTACAAAATATTGAAACGAGAATTTTTTTAATTTTTATTATTGATATTTTAATATCAAATTCTATTTGTAAAAAGAAAGAAAAAACGATCAGTACAGACATTTTTTAATTCAATTAATTAGATTCTTAGAAATATATATTGCTATGAAAAAATATAAAGTGTCAGCATTCGACCATTCAATATTCTTCAATAGGAGGACCTGCTGGAAAGGTGGCGAGAGTAGAGGATGGTTAAAAGAGCACATAACTATGTGTGGGTCACAGTTGAGTGGGCGTAAGATTGTAACCCTAGTTCTTCATGATGGAGCTGCTGATGTCCCCACAGATCGTCGAGGCCCTACAGAAGGTGGACCGGATTCTGGGTCAACTGATGGACGGCCTGAAAGCCAAGAACCTGCACAAGTGTGTCAATGTCATGATCACGTCGGACCACGGTGAGACAAGGTCATTTATCTGGTTGAAACCTGAGGATATGGAAGTGTATGAGTGCCAGAATACTCAGTTTGAATTCAACATTTCCAATGTTGATTTTTTTCATTTTTTTATGTATTGTTGAAATGTTGGTTTTTATAAGCATTTTTTTAACCTTTACAATGAATTAAATAATAACTACATGAAAGGTAGAATTAGTTTCTTATAGATTTGAATTCTCTTTAACAATAATTACATTTTAATATTTTCTAAATGTATGCATATTTTCACAGGTAGATGTTGATATTCTTATTCCAATAATTCCAAAATACATTTTAAAATGCCAATGTTTATATTATATATGGAATTGAAAAGTCTACATGTGTAAAGAAATATATTTAAATTTTAAAATGTATTTTTGAATTGTTGGAATTAAAATTAACAAGCTCTATGTGTAAAACAAAAACATTAATTAAAAAAAAAATTCTAATTCAATTAGTGAAAAAGAAAATTCTACTTTTTAAAAATACACATTATTGAATTATTCAAAATAATTATTCAATGCCTAACGAAATTAAAAAATGTAAAGTTTAAATGTAGAATATTCAATATTGTGATGCCACTGATTTACTTCCATACAAAAACATATAACTTGCCTTCTGGCTCAGCTTTTTCTTCATTTAAAAATAAATTTAAGTATTTTTTAAACTGATTTCAAAATACTCAATTGGTTAGTTTGTTTCTTTTTCCTCAAGTTCAGTGACGTCCGACAAATCCAGACATTTCTAATCCTCGTTCCATCGACTCGTTCGGTCTTTTTAAGTCCAGTTTTGATGCTTCACCGCAGGCATGGAGGAGGCGTCCTGCGAGAAGGCGGCGTTCGTCTCTTCCTACCAGAGCGACACCGAAGACTTCGACGTCATCCAGGGTCCGGCCGCTCGCATCCGACCCAAGCGCCTCCCCGAGGACTTCCACTCCTGTGAGTTCCCCCCCCCTGAAAGGTGACGACCCGGTCCGGCCTCCGCTCGTGACCTGAACCCCTCTCTGTCTCCACAGTCGACTACGAGGGTCTGCTGAGGAACCTGTCGGTATGCAGCGTCTCTCAGAGGCGGATGTTAGCTTGTGTCGCCCAGAGGGTTGATTCTGGTGGTCTGTTCTGAAGTGCAGGACCCCCGACCAGCCCATGAGGCCGTACCTCAAAGAGCACCTGCCCAAGAGGCTGCACTTCGCCAAACACAGACGCATCGAGAGAGGACACCTGTACATGAGGTCCGGCTGGCAGGCCGCCATGTGAGTCACTTCCTGTCTCGGTTCTATTGATCTTTGACTCAAGATCGGGTCATTTCCTGTTCACTGGAAATTCCATTACTGACTCTTGCAAATATTTTTACTCCCCCTTAACTCGTGTTTATCTCAAGAGTCTTTTAACATTTTCATGACTTTAACACTCCATTACTGCGAGGATTTGATCTCAAATAAACTGATGAAAAAATAGCTCAATTTTAATCTAATTTATGTTTGATCTGTCTCATGGCAGCACAGCTTCACCTCTGGGCTTTTTCCAATTATTCAATCTGGCAATTGATAAGTCAATATTCAGGTGTTAGTAAAGCTTCAAACGGTCGGGAGTGAAGTTGAAACTAATGTTGCACCTTTTTCTTTTTACCTCACACTCCCTCTCAATGAACTCATCCCTCCCCCTTTATTAAATAAATAAAAAAAAAAAAATTTTTGATATTCTAATTCCAATAATTCAAAATAAAAATGTCTAAATTCAATATTTTTTTTAATTCATAGCCTTTTCAATTGTTGGTATGATGCCACTAAAGGTCTACTGGAATAATAATATTATAATATTACTAAATATCACACATTTTTTTTGACTCGTGTTTATCTCAAGACTCTTTTAACTAGTGATGGTCTGACGAAGCTTCATGAAGCAGTGTCATTATCTTCAGTTGAATCTTTTTTACTTTTCAGTATGTTTTTTTTTTTTAAACATAGATTTTCATATTCTATTTCCAGTCATTAAAAATAAATAAATCTAAATTGATTTTTTTTTTCATTTGTAGTCTTTAAATTCAATTTCAAAATGGAATTTTTGTGAATTTTTGTCGCTTTGATGAATTGACGAATCAGCGCTTTGACGTCGGTCATGTGATCGTCGCATGATTGGCTGAAAGTAGCTTGTTGCTCTTTTCAATTTAAAAACATGTTAAAATCAACATTTGAAATGTTAAAATCAACCATGGAATCTTGTGATCAAATATTGACAGCTTAAATTCATTTTTGTGTTGCAATTAAACTTCCAGGCCGCTAGATGGCAGCAGTCATTATGTCCTCCCTAGCTGGCGTAACAAAAAACAAATACTGCGAGATCCCGGTCATGACTGAGGACGAGAGGATACAGTTGACTTCAGCAGTCTGTGTTCAACTCAGACCCACATGAGCGACAGGATGCGTTTAAAATAAAGTTATACCGAACCTAACTCAGCATCAACTAATGTGTGAAACGAGACAAAAGTCCACATGTTTAGCCAGACGTCTCACGGTTCTTCAGAACGGTGGTTCAGGAACCACGTAATCACTCAACAATTGCTTCAAGCTGCAGGAGTTTAACGCTCGACTGGCACAGAATCCATTTCCTGTTTGGTAAAGAGAGAGTGGTCCTTTGGGATCCATCTTGAAACGTCTGTTTGTTCACCTCAGGAATGAGAAGGAGGTGAAATACTGCCGAGGAGGATTCCACGGATCCGATAATCTCTTCCCCAACATGCAGGTGAGTCGAGCGCCGTTGTTCGAATCTACTTTCGTCCGATTGAAACGATTTCTTTCAGGGAATCTTTGTGGGCTTCGGTCCCGGATTCAAGAACAAAACTTCCGTCCCTCCTTTCGAGAGCATCGAACTGTACAACCTGATGTGTGGTGAGTCCGACCCGCCAACATCTCACCAGAAATCTCTCCAACTCTCTTTACTTTCCTCGCCCAGACCTTCTCGGAATCGCTCCGGCTCCCAACAACGGCACCCACGGCAGCCTGAACCACCTCCTGAGGAGGCCGGTCCACTTCCCGGTTCATCCGGCGCAGCTGTCCTACTCCAGGTGTCAACCGGGCGTCAACAATCCCGACGACCCCCTGAACTGTTCGTGTGCTCACCAGACCCAGGACATGGTTCGTCCCCATGTGACACAGTTGATGTCACTTCATGTCATTAAAGTCTAATATACGTGTATTTGCAGCAGCAGGAGGCAAACACAGTATTACTGACGTCAACTGAGAGTGAGTATTTTTCAATAGTACTATTTTACAATTACTTACTTCATTTTCTTGTTGCAGAAGTATAAGAATATTGATTTATTATTGTTTTTTATTATGTTGTTTTTAAGCTTGTTTTATGATTTAATTCAATAATTTCTATATTTAAAGATTGTTTTGTTTGTGTTTCTGTTATATAAACATGTGAAAGTTTCATTTAAAAGGATTTAAAATGGTGATTTTAACCCTTTTGTTATCTCTGGGTCACGGTGACCCGAAGGCCCGAAACACAAATATGTTTGAGGTATCCCTTGTGTTGTCTCTGCGATAACATGGAGTAAACAAATGGATTTTTTTTTAATTTTTGGAATTAGAATATTTAACTTTATGTGTAGAAAAGAATTAATTTGCGTTTGTTCTATTATACCAACATTTTTATATTGAATTAAAATCGTACAGTTTTAAACAGTTTCAATATAGAACATGTCTTTTTTTAATCATTGGAATTAGAAAATCAAACTGCACGTGAAAATAATTATTAATTCAATTTTTGGATATTATTTTTTTATTTGAATAAAAACTTGTTAACCTTTAAATATAGAAATAATTAAATTAAATTGTTCAAAATACCCCAAAAAAAACTACATTTCAAAAAAGGAAATCCAAAGCTTCAACATATACTTCATTACTGAAAGCGATCTCTGCTTCTTATGGTGAAAGACTTGGGACACCCTGGAAAGGACTCCAGTCCATCACACTGTTGAGAAATGTTATTCACAACGACAAACCTATTTGTCTTGTCTGTGGCCTTGTGGGAGGAAACCAGAGCACTTCAAGACACGATCAGACCAGTCCAAAACATTATGACCACCAGCTTAATATTGACCCTTGTGTGGTCTCTGGGTCAAGGTCAACGACCTGCATGGCATCCATAAATACATATGCAGTGGTGGAGGTCGTTGACTTTGACCCAGAGCCAAAACAAGGGGTAAAACAAACACATTCGGGTCACCTTGACCCTGAGATAGCACAAGGGTTAAAGGCCACAGTTTTGGTAATTCATGGATCTTCTTTTGGGGGGAATATTGATGAACAAATATACTAAAAAAAACTATTTTTGAATTTATTTTCCTTCCCAGATGATGAAGTGAAGCTGCGTCATCTCCACCATCCCAGCGGCGTCCCTGCAGTCGTCCAGCCCGACGTCCTCTTCTGTCTTCTCTACCAGCAAGACTTCCTGAACGGCTACAGCCTCCAGCTGAAGATGCCTCTGTGGGTGTCGTACTCCCTTCCGCCCACGGTGAGGAAAATCTTTCCCGTCCGATCGCCGGGACGATGAGTCGACACCCAAACATTTAATTTTCTCCCAGACCTCGGCGAGACGTCTCTCGGCAGGCGAGGAGGAGGATTGTGTTCGCGCTGACGTCCGCATACCAGCGCATGCTAGCCCGCTGTGTCGCTACACAGACAACCAGACGCTGAACTATGGCCTCATGCATCCGCCCTGTAAGTGTCTGTAAGAGCGCCTCCTGCTGGGTGATGAACTGTGATTCACCTTCGTTTCTTATTCAAAGTATCTATTTTTTATAGGATTTTGACAGATGTTTGACCAAAGATATAATTGGGAAATGCACATCAAATGCTAAAATTAAATAAACATAGAAAAACTCTTGACCCTTGTATTGTCTCTGGGTCAAGTTTCAATTTTTATTACTTTTTAATGTAGTCTGTGCTTTGGAGTTCAATTTAATATGATTATTTTTCTTCTTTACACTATTAAGGCACATAGAAATAAGGGTGTAAGAAAATAATGAAACAGTTAAATATTGCAATATATTTTTTTAATAATACCGTATCAACATTCAACAGCAATTCATCAATTTAAAAAAAAGAAACAGCTTTAAAAAATATTTTATATTCTCATCATAGTTTTTCTATGGTTCATATTTTTATAAAGTGTGTATATAACAATTTTCTTCATTAACATTTAACTTTCAAAAATTGACAGTGTTTTCTGTTGAAATTAAAATTCCGGCCGCTAGATGGCAGCAGTCATTATGTCATAATATTGGACATATTTTGGTTTCAAAACAAATGAAAGCAGTTACGACTTCGTCAAGAGTCATGTGGTCTGTAAATACTACAACACCAGAGTCAAGTACTCGACAATACTACAAATATATCTTTGTTCCTACAGTATCAAAATTTATGATTTTGTTTTCCTTGTATCGTGTTACGTATCATGTAGCTTCTTTAAAGAGGTTTCAAAGCTTTGTTTTAATTGTTTCAAAGATTGTTTACTCATTTATAAGATGTCATCTTTTTCACATTCGTTCTCATGTTTCTTGTTATGATTATTTGTGCTTTAAAACTACAGTAGTGGGCTTTGCATCAAAACTTTGAAACCGGGCTTCTAAACGTCTTCAAAAACTTTTTTTTCCTAAATTGGAAGTTTTGCTCATTTTTCAGGCCTTCAAAACAGGTGTTTAGTGTTTACATGGAAAAAAATGAAATCTTTTCTTTAAACTATTATTTTTCCTACTTTTTTCTGTTTTAGTTAACGTATCCAAAACAAGCTTCAGTGTCACTGTCTTATATTAATAATTATATAAGTAAATCCAGACGTCACAACTGAAATAATCTGAATTACTCTGTTTGTCACACAGATCTCAGCAGTGATGGACATGTGACCGACTCTCTACTCACCAGTAACATGGTGTTGATGTATCCTGCATTTAAAGGTGAGTGAGAAACAAAGAGTAAAAGTAATTGAGATAGAATTCAATAATAGTTGCCTTTGCAATATGTAGTATTTCAATCATTCCAGGAAGTCACATGACTCACTGTTGCCTGTTTCCAAATCCCTGATGACAAACTGAAATATAGTCTTTTGACTTAATCAGATCACACAAAGAGCTGTGTTTAGAAACAAGTAAAGGATCAGACATTTTTCTCACACTAGATCAGTCGATGCCTTTGCTCTCAGCCCACCCACACCAGGACTCAACAGAGCTGCGTTTATGTGGGAGACCAGCAGACACAAGACGTACATGTGCCTCCCCCTAGTGGATAGAAAACGTCACAATTTATTTTTTAATTTTATTTAGTTATCGTTGGCGATTACCTTATATTTTGCACATTTTGTTGTAAAAACATATTCAATATAGTGTTGGGAGGAAATCAGTCGTTTATTTCCTTTAGTTAACTTTCACCGGAAGTCTAATTTCAAACCGGAAGTGCTATCTTTTTTACTTTTTTGATCACTCTTCAACTTAAAAAATAATATAAATTGAATTCTAACTTGAAATGTGTGATTTATAAACCTTAATTAAGGTTTTAAAAGGCCCAAACTTTTTTTTTTAATTGTAAAAGTTAAACATTTTAAAATGCCACAGAAGCTTTTCATAACAGGAGACCATGAGTTAACTGAAAACACTAGAAAGTGAAGCTCACTGTCCATGTTCATTTATTTTCCCGTCTTTCCAAAAAGTTCTCAATGTCTTTGTTGTTTTTTTCAATCATCTCATGTGGCACCCCTGATTTAAGGTGTAGCTATGAGCGCCTCAAGTGGTAAAAAGGATGTATTACAACCTGCATTCACAAGACAACATTACTCCAAAAAAAAAAAAAAAGCTACATTTTCAAATCTCTTTGCAGATGTTTGGGACTTCTTCCACAAGGTCCTGCTCCCTCAGCACAGTCAGCCCAGGGGAGTCCACGTCACGAGTGGACCCATATTTGACGAAGACTTCGATGGAAGAGTCGATCCACCTAAAAAGGATTCCTCGTAAGTCAACATGTGTGTTTTTTAAATCACACATTTAATCAAACCTCAATCCCGACCTCATTCCAGGGCCGAACCCGCGACTCCGACTCACTTCTACCTGATCCTCACCAAATGTGGGAACTCGACCCTTGACCTCGGCGCCTGTGATGTTCCGCTGCAGGTCCAGTCCTTCGTCCTGCCACACCGGGCGGATCACACCGAGAGCTGTGCGGTGAGCGCCTCCTCACATGTGTCCTGGTGCAACTGTGGTTCAGAGGTGTCGACCACACGGATGTTCGAACGCTCACGTGTCGAGCAGCTTCACACGCTACTGCTGATATTTTTAGATTTCACAGAATTTAGAACCAAAACTACAACAAACTATCACATGTGTCACAATCAGGCGAGATGTATTTGCTACGATGACCGACAGAGGGCAGCATACATCGTTACAACGTGAAGAAGATATTAATTCCATCATTTTAGTTGCTTTAAATTCTTCATTTGTTCCTCTTTTTTTATTCATTCTATCCCATAAAGAGGCAGTGAGGCTCTTCTACTAGGGTCTTTAATTAATTTACTGTAGTTCTTAAGTTCTTCACTTCTATTTCCCCGTCAATATGTTTTTTTCACCGAGTTGATTTATTGATAATTCAAACGGGATTTTACGACAAACCTTTTTATTGTTGTTATTATATTAGATTTATGAAATTATACAACTTTTTAAATCGTTTTTCTGAAAAACTAAACACAGAACAATGTTACAGTCATTTCCCTCTTTAGACTCCTTGTATAAGTTTCATTATTTTAGTATGATTTTATAATTTTAAAACATAATATTCTCAATATTTCCATCTGTATTTATTGACCTTATCTTTCATAACACATGTTGCATCGGCTCATAACGCTCACTGTCCATATCTGAGGAAATGAAAGAATTTGCACGTTATAGTCTGAAAAATATGGTATTTATAATGATTTAGATTTGTTTTATGATTTATTTTATTGTCATGTTTATTAATCTAAAACATTTACTGTATCTTAGAATTATGAATACATGTTGAGCGATCAGGAAAAAAAATTCAGAAAAAAGTGTAAAGTAAAATCAAAGTAAGTTTTTCATCTGAAAAACGTCCTGCTTTATATTCAAGTATTCAAATGTCTTCGCTCATCCATTCTCACGTCTCTCCGTGTCGTCCACAGTCGGGATCCTCGGACATGACTTGGGTCGAGGACTGGATGCGGCTGCACGTGGCTCGGGTCCGAGACGTGGAGCTGCTGACGGGACTCAGCTTCTACCACGACCGGATATCTGTGGAGGAGACGCTGCAGCTCAAGACGTTCTTAAGATGAAGAGAAACTAATCACGGCCGCGTTCACACGCACAGCAAAAAGTTCCATTATTAACTTAAATCCTTGCAACTCAATTGCAATGAAAATATTTGTCTTTATGTGAAATCAAAGGCTTTAGATTCCTTGTTAGCAAAAATCAATTAGAAATATTAGCCACTTGGCTAGCAGGTTAGCATTGTGACCCTGAGCTCTTTTCTTAATGAATAGTTTTTATATGTTAAACTAATGTTTGAATTATCGCACGTACTAAAACTAAAGAAACGGAATATGATCAAATTTTAGAATAATGACGTTAGATCTTGTCTAGTCTTACTTTATAACTGAAAGATCTTTGAATGCGAGACTGTAGAAAAAACATATTTTTCTGTGCGTGTAAACGCGGCCACCGGTCCGCGCTCAGGTCCAGGTGGCAGCAACCGTCCCGGTTTCTTGATACCAAAGCTGTCGCTGAACTCTTAGTTTTCAAACAGAAAAAAAAAAACCTCATGAAGCCAAAGACGTCGGTTTGTTGCTTCGGGTTGGAGCAGGAAACTGAGGTCGAGAGAAGAAGGAGAGACTTTATTTTTAACTATTTTGTCATTCGTTGTGTTGAATTTCTGCAACATTTTTGTGTATTTTTACACTTTTGTTTGGAGTTAATTTGCAGCGTCGCGATGAACCTGAGCTTTTTGAATGTTGAATCAACGCCTTAACATTGAACGTGTGAGCGAGTGCTGGGCAGTGCAGGCAGAAT
The DNA here is from genome assembly GCF_982586985.1 of Callionymus lyra. NCBI lineage: Eukaryota > Metazoa > Chordata > Actinopteri > Syngnathiformes > Callionymidae > Callionymus > Callionymus lyra. The sequence goes on from NC_141830.1 coordinate 10,940,814, forward strand.
AAGGTGGAAATGAAAAAAAGAAAAGACGATAATAACTGTAATATAGAAGTGTTGTATCCTTCACCTACTGAAATATAGACTCATCAAACAAAGAATTCAAATATTACCAACTTCTAGTTTGTTCTAATGAACAGAGCTAGTCTTAGTGAAACAATTTCATTTTCTGTTAATTTTCAAAATAAGAGCGCCATTATATTACAGGAAACCCATTGAACATTGAGGTGTCGCTATTTTTAATTTATTCTTATGACTTCTTCATCGAATATTCAGCTCTTTCGATTTTAAAAGCGTGGTTGTGACTCAGAAAACAGGTGGAATTTCCCGGCAAAGTTGTCGATGAGGTGATTTCTTGTAGAATCTCATCTCAGAAGGTTTCAGTATCACTCTGCTGGCGTGAAGAAAAGAGCTGAGCCAAAGGGCAGATCTCTGTCAGCTGTTGCCCCTGTGACCCGTCCTAAAGATGTATGGGGCGTTTAAGGCGTTTCTTCAAAATGAAGATCAAGAAACGATACAAATGTTAATGTAGACTTATGACCCTAGAAATACCCTAGTTAATTTTAAAACAGAAGGTAATTATTTTTTTGAAAGAGCAACATTGAACTTTGGTGTCTCTGCTCAGCACTAGTGAAGTCTGTTGACGTCCACATGATGAAAGAACAATGTTGTTGTCTCGTGTGTGTGTTTGTGTGTGTAATGGCTGTGTGGGAATTGGACCAACAACTGTTTTTGTTCTCTGGCAGCTACTTTCACATAAAGGTTCTCCACCCAGGTGTGTTCTCTTTCTCCGACTCCTGTTGCACGACTCTCTCGCAAGAGGAAGGAAATTGTGTTTGCGAAGCGGTCACATCCTCAGGTTGACTCATCCAGTTGTTGTTCAGGTCAACAGCACTGATATCATCTCCTCTCATGTTATTATTAAGAAGTCCACACAAAACTCAAATGAGCATCCACTGTTCAGCCACTTGTCCAAGGTCAGAGTAACAAAATTAAAATAGTTTCTCGAGCGTCAGGAAACTTTTTTTTAAAGTTAAATATATGTTGGACTCTATCGTACTCATCAGTATGTTTGTTTAAAGAAAACTCTCTTTTCATTTAAATATTTACATTGGAAAATGATCTTAAGCCCCGCCCACCGGAGGTAAAATCTTGTTCACCATAACCACACCCACTCTGCTGTGATAGGTCAGGCATCAAGGTTCGTCACCGTGCATCGTTAAACCCGAAGTCTCCACCTACAAGGGATTCGTTGTATAAACGAAACAGGGCATGATTAGGACTAAACTGGAGGAGTAAATCCCATTATTACGTTATAATGGACTCCGCTCTCGTAACCTCTCGTTCGCTGAGATTTTAGGCAGGGGAGAACTTTATGAATTGAAATTTTTTTTTTTTAAATGGTCAAGATAAGGGACTAACTATCTTGGAGAGGAAGTCTTCAACATTTGAAAGATGTGAGTGAGTTAGGAGAGCTTTATATTAGTTGAACTTTAATTAAGAATACATAATAAATAATTAAAATGTTGTTCAAAAGGATTTAAATAAGGTGTAACCAAATCCTGAAATGTTAAGCTAAAGTTGCTATTTTATCTACTTAAATGTGAAACATTTCAAGAAAAATATTGGAAAAAGTCCAAACTACTTTAAATAAATCTTTTAACAAAAACAAAGAACTTTAGCAACATTCTTTAAAAAAACAAAAATTAAGTCTAACTACTGCTTCTTCTTTCTTCCAATACTTTAGAGGGCAGCAGTGAGCGAGGCACGATGGGCACCACAACAAAGTAGAAGCAGACAGCTTTGAACAAACGCTCATATCTATGTTTAAATATTTTGTATTGTGTCATGTTCGAAGTGAGAAATACCCGCACAGTGGCCTGACCCTAGAACAGCGTTTCCCACAACAAGCTCAGAGTTCAGAGACATTTGCAAGTCTTTGGTTTTCATCATGTTCTTATTGAAAACCACATGTGTCGAGAGTTTGATTTGTGGTGAATGTCATCAGCTGATCTTTCTTGCAGTAACTACGTGCAGTAAAGTCCCGACTCATTATTCGAGGTGAGAACCTTTTCAAAAACATGCTCTCTGTGCATTTAGCCCACCACACTGATATGTAACACCTTGCATGGTAACCTGGTTAAGAAGTTACGCAACTTCTTGAGAACTTCTAATCTGAGTACTTATTGGAATCATGTCACCTAATTGTGAGTCTGGCTGTGCTTGAGATTTCTGCCTTCCTAGAACCACTTCCTATTTATTTGTGCATCCTTTTAAAGCACCCCCGTAATGAAAATATTAAAGCAGGTGAGTCTCCAAGCCGACCCGGCCCGGAACCCAAACCATAAACAATATAAAGCAGAGACAAGAGCCTCAGAGAAGGAAGGAAGGGGCAGCGATATGGACGCCATTATAGAGAGTGGAAGGTGGTAGAAGTGTGTTCACGACTGTTACTTTCAAAACACACACCGCAGATTATGTCACTATCATAGGTGAACAAATTTCCTATGAAATTACACCACGTTGTACCCATCTGCTGCTAGGTGTGAACATAGTAATTCCAATCATGTTGAGTCAGTAAAGCTGTTGTAAGATGTATTTATGAAAAGTTAAAGTTGAAATAGTTCAGCCGAAAGTAAAGGAGGAGGAGGAGAAGGTTGTTTGAGAAGGAAAAAGAATAAATAATAAAAAAAAAAAACCTGGAATGGGGTAGGTTTTATGGATGAATATATTAATATTATCGATATCTGATATGCATATTTACAAAAGAGATATGACCGGGTATCCGTAACGGAAGGAATTGTTGTGTTCCGTAATAAACACGACATAATGAGCCACTTTGTTTGCTATTGATTTCCGAAGTACTCCGTCGGCAAACATTACAGTGTTCATGACTTCTGGCCCTTATCTTAGCTTATTATAGCACTTCGGCATTGGCTACACTACTTTTCCTGGATTTTGACCCTTTGTGTGATTGGTGCAAAAGAGGGAAGCCCTGTGTTGTGTTACCGAAGCATGGTGGCTGTTCTTTGGTTCTGTATTCTAGTCCACGAAAGTGCTTCCGCCAGACGATCTGTACTACTTTAATAGCTGTCAATCTCAAGTGGAGTCGGCCGTTCCGGCAGGAAGTCCGTCGGTAAAAATACTACATTATACCGACATGGTGTCCCATTTTCTCTACCTTTAAAAAAGTCTAAGACCTCAGACAGCACTTGTAGTAATGAACATCTGTTAGCTTTTTTTTTAGCTGCTGAGCTAAATAACACAAAAAAATGAATAAACCAGAATCAATTTCCATCTTTGCAGATATTGAGGGCTTTAATTCCTTCATCAGCAACCAAATAAGTCAGATATTTTTAACTTTTGAACTCTGTATAAACCCTTTAATTCAACACATCACCGCAGGGTATTGGGGGGGGCTCCGCCGCCGCTGCTGTGGTGGATCCCTATCTCCTTGACTCGGTCCCCTGCTATGGACTTGGTGGCAGCCTGACGGTCTGGGGGTTTTCCGTGGCCCGGGCCTGGCCCCGGGGCTCTATCCCCTGACTGGTTCTTCTGGCTGTCCCTCTGCCTCCGTGCTTGCGCCTGGTGCCTCCCCCTCTCTGCTTCCTCGGTTGTCCTCGCCTGTGCTTGCCCTCTCACGCCCCCGGTGGTGGTCCGCCTTCTCGCTGGTGTTTGGGGTCGGCTCTGGTGGTTATCTCGCCTGCTGGGTCCTGGTCTTCCGCGGGTTCCTGCTGCGGCTTGGGCCCCTGTGTCTGGATCTGCTGTGCTAGGTATGTGCCCTCTGGCCTGGCTATTTCAACCTCCCCCCCCCCCCTCTCCCCTCAATATATCTTCACCCGTCACCGGAGTCTGTATACCTGTGTATTGTATACATTTGTCCCAAACCCACACCTTTTTATTTCTCTCCCGGAGCCCCAGGGATCCACCTCCAGAGCTGCTGCTGATCCAGGGATCCACCTCCAGAGCTGCTGCTGATCCAGGGATCCACCTCCAGAGCTGCTGCTGATCCAGGATCTTCACCACGTCATCAGATCCCGAGTTCTCTCCAGCACCCCCATGGACCCTCCTACACTCTCCTCTTTTCTCTCACTATATCCTCCCTCACTCCTCTCCTTATCCATCTGTCTACCCCCCCATCCTTCCTCCCAGCCGGTCAAAGCGGCAGGCCGTCAACAATGAGTCTGGTTCCGCTCGAGGTTTCTGCCTTCTAAAAGGAAGTTTTTCCTCGCCATTGCTCACTGTACAGCTCACTGTACAGTGTTTTGTTTCTTGCTCTTTGTTGAATTGCTGGGATCTATTTTTCCCTAATCAACTGTAGTCTTTTTTCAACTGTATAGTGTCTTGAGATAACTTTGTTATGATAAGACACTTTAAATAAAATTGAATTGAATTGAATCATTGTTATATAAGCATGAGCAGAAAATAAATGGAAGCACCATAGTGATAAAAAATGCTGTGTCACGTCAAAAATCTTCCAGAGCAGCCCGACAGGAAGGAGTTCTAATAACCCAAGATAGAACAGCTTCCCAAATTGTGCAAACAAATTCAAATAAGTCTGGGTTTTGTGTAAGTATGTGGTTTATTGTGCAGACCAGCTGTGGCTGCGGAGACTGTTTATATTATTGGTGATGAAAGAGGGGTATCCCAGGGGGTTATTAACCCGCTACTACAAGCCATCGGGTGGAAGATAAAACGTTCAAAACACGGAGTCCGTTCTGGTCGCTCCAACACGACGTGACTTCCACATCCGGTTCTTATGCTTCGCTTTGTGGAGAAAGATGGTCAATTCAGATCGGTAGCACTTTCTCTCAGCGACAGGTCAATAGCCCCGGGAGAAAAGGTCTCAAACTGTAGAAACATAGCTATATTTAAGGCAAATTTCCGGGCCAGGAGGTCCTCCCCCTATCGCCAAATGGTTCCTTCAAGCTCCCTGTGCCACGATCCCCTGTTGAGAGTACTTCCTAATGTGTTTCCTTTTCTAATCATTCAAATGTTTTCGGGTGGGGGTTTCCGTCTCCTAGCCCCCCCCCCCCCTCTTAAATGTGTCCCGCTGCGTTCTTTGATCCACGACCCAAGGTGTGAAAGGCAGATAAACAGATGTTTTAAATAACCGGTGTCGTATCTCTAATTCTGTTCCAAGCTTGTCTTGAGACAGTGAATCAGTCTGGAGTGAAATGTTGATTGTGATTGTGTAGTCAAACAGCTATCAGCTCTTAGCTGAAGCGAGTAATTTATACTTTATATTTTGATTATATTTTATCGTTAATTTAAGTATGGCGTATACGTATAGTGTATAACAATTTTTAATCTAACAAAGATGATCACACTTGAGACCATGAAGGGAAAGACCAATGAAGTACCAACTAAGTTGCAACTTGTCAGGCTTCAGATTCCAGCCGCAGCTGAGAGAGGTAGTTTGCTGTCCACGAATGACTGATACATCAGAGGAAGTCAACCTTTACTTAGCAGCTGTATCTTCTCTTCGAGCCTCCTACAAACACTAATAAGACGTACTGTTTGAGAGCCGTCTCGACTCCTGGCGTCGGTGGGTTAGCTTGCAGCGCGAGAGATGACGCGCTCTTAACTGGAAATGACTCGTGGCGGTCGTGTTTCAGTTGCACTGCCGAGCCGATGTCAGCCAATGAAGCAGGTCTATTTCCTGGAAGCCAAGCTCTTGGTGTGAACGTTGTCGGTGGTTTTGTCGGTCTCTTCCTTCTCAATAGTCTGTGTTCAGGGTACGACTCTGGCTGTGGCCAGATGAGTGTGTCTTCTCACGCATGTGTGCATCACCCCGCCACTGTGTGCAAAGAATCCCCCTCCTCTTATCTCATGGATATTTAACGGTCTGTGAGCGTCAGAGTGGGGCAGATGTTAGGCATGTCCTGTCACCGGGGGCTTCAGAATGGCAAGTGATGTTCTGCTCTGAAAAAAGAAGTGGCTGTTATCACTTAACACTGGCATCCCAGGAACGAAGTTCCCGTCTCATCCCTGCGTGCCGCTGAGCAACGCATGCTTTATTAGGAAGTTTAGGATAACATTATTATTGTGGCAGCACTCAAGGCAAATCTGGTCCGCCAAGTGATTAGATGTGGCCAGTAGAATGGTTGGTTTATTCATTCCTTTTTTTGTACCGCTTAATACCTTAAAGAGGAAGTTTCTTCGGGTGAGAAGCGAGGGGACACCCTGAAAAGGAAGCCAGTATGTCGCAGGACACAGAAAGATACACGACCATTCACTCACACACTCATACCTGTGGACAATTTCCCCAAATTCCCAATCTAAATCTGTTTGTTTTTGGACTCTGGGAGGAAACCGGAGTGCCCGGAGTAAACACAGGGGTTACATACAAACTTCTTGCTGTGACCTCTAAAGATGCCCGTGTTTAAGGTAGGTTAAGAAACATTGGCCAACAATTATACACATTATACATATATATATATATACTACCAATGAAGGTAAAATCCAATTGAACTGAAAATTTAATGAAAGGAGGACAAACATAAGGACGATTAAGATACATTTAGCCTCCAAGAATAAAATACAATATCACTCATAGTTCCTGATATAACAGTTCATTAAAAAATAGTTCACGAACTAGTTCATATTTTAAATCTCTCATACACGTCCACAACAGCACATACAATTCCCGTGTTGTTTTTACAATACTGACAACAAATGTTAAATTGTTTCTAATATAAATGACTTGTTAATTATTAAAACAAATATAATAATGGCTGGCTTTGTTTATATATGGCCTGCAGCTATCATTTACAACCAATAATAGCTCTTGGCAACATATAGAGAAATTTAGTTTTGCAATAGTTTATTCTTGGAGTGTTTATCTTCAGAGTTATTGAATTAGTTCATTTTAAAATTGGTGAACTCAACTAGTTCACAAAGAAAGTGAACTTTACCAACACTGTAAGTTACAATCTTAGCCACAGCAGCTAGCAATTTATGACTCCATCACTATTGTGTTTTTAACTATTCTATGGTCATTTTAATCAATATTGTCAGTAATATGATTGTGTAGCAATACAATGTTTAATGCAACACAACTATCTCAATGGTGTAGTTACCACATTAGCTAACGCTAAGCTAACTGTTAAAGCGAAACATTTGTTTGACTGTGCAATGACCTTATCAATGTATAACTATGACAATAACCTGTGGGTCATTTATTGTAACTGTTTATGGTTGAATCTAAGTGTCGGTGCCTACGATAGGGCTTCATCTAATGCAATTATTATGAGTAGAAACATCTCCAGGTGTGTCCTCCGGTAAACATCTTAAGAAGCCTGAGCCACCTAAAAGGGCTTTGTCTTTTGGCTCAGCTCTTTCTTGTCCTCATGACCGTTCTTACCTCACCTATGTGCCCGAGATGCTGGACCCTCCACATCATCTTCAAAAATATCCACACGTCCATCAATAAAAGAGGAGCGGAGGGGCCACAGAAACACGTCAGTCATCAATAATGCAACCGTTGACATTTGGTGCGACGTCAGTAACGCTTCACTGATCCCAGCGCAGGAGAAAAGTTGACGAGGGAGAAAATAACCAAAATATAATATTGACTGACGTCTTCACCGGTGCGACTTGAGGTGACCATGAAAAGACGAGTGCAACGGAAGAATAATTGAATCAATACATTTGATTTCCAACATGTTTCTAGCATGTACATAGAAATAAAATATCATAAAAATAAAGCAAAAAAATTTTTAAATATAAAAATGCATAACATATCAAAACATGATATATATACACTACATAAATATCTAACCAAACATAAATATTAAAATGACACTCTATAAATGTGATTTATTTATCATTATTGTGATAATGTAATTTACATTTACACACAATATTTATTTTAATATTACTATTACATTTTATTTAATTCATTCTATTTAATAATTTAGCCCACACCTCACAAAAAATAATCCAGTGCTGTTTTTAGAATACTGGCTATTCTCATAATATTACAACATATATACATTTACACAAGTGGATATTAGTATAAATACATAATATATAAACCCCCATATCTCTACTTAACATATATTCACTACATTAATCTCTATAATCATAGAATTATTTGAAAATAAAATTAAACGGAATACATATGTTCAATTTATTATTATTATTGTGATTATTATTATTATTATTATTATGTATATAAAAGTTTGGAATATATTTTTGTATTTAACCATTATTATTATTATTATTATTATTTTTTTTTTTTTTTTTTTTTTTTTTTTTTTTTTTTTATTTTATTATTATTATTTTTATTTTCTTCTGTATCCAAAACCCTCCAGAATTTCACATTACTGGCAATAAACCATTCTGATTCAGATAATTTAGTAAAAATATATACATCCACTAAGCAAATATCCATATAAAAACATAATATATATACATGAACACTATATAATCATCCACGTAAATATATATCATATATTAAATGCAAAATAACTGTCAGTCATAGATGTATCCTAATTAAGTTCCAACACTCTAGGGAGGAAGACTTGGTGAATCATCTGAAACCAGATCTTCTCAGGAAGTCTATATCGAGCTGTGACGTGGACCAAGACTTGCCTGAGATGACAAGGAGACATGTGAGCAGCGATCGTTGTTGACAGAGAGGAGGAGTCACTGTGAAGGAGGAGGAAATGAAGCAGAGTCAAGAGGAGCAGAACAGACCGATGCACAAACATTCTGCTGAAGATGGATTTGGGTCTGATTCTCGTGGTGGAGAGAGAACGAGTCCTGGAGGTCCTGATGAGAGACAAACATCTGCGGACCCTCGATGAGGAAAGAATCAGGTCAGTCCTTTATTCATGACATCTCAGAGTATTTTGAATACTTTTACTGTGTAATTCTTACCGGGGATTTGCTCCTGAACACAGCTTTACACACGAGAAATAATATTTAATTAAATGTGTAAACAGTTTATTGCACATTTGTTCCCTCACTGGGCTTCACTAGAAGGTTCCAGTGACATACGATCGATGAAACTCAATACTCTGATGTTTGAGCAATGTTCGAAAATATGTTTCAAATCTGATCGTGCCATCTTGGTACCACTTCCTGCGGTGATGATTGACGCATCTCGACTCAATCTTGCAATCGATGTTTCCTGACCACATAAATTCTTGAATTTCTCAACTTCTAACAACACGCACCGACAGGAAAGTCGATTTATCTTTGTGATTCCATCCAAGTCCATCAGTTTCATGACAACATTTTAACAGTTAGGCCATATACAAAAAAAAACATATCTGTGGTATGAAGGACATGGAATGACTTAATTATAAATTAATACATGTTTAAAGCTTCAGAGCGACCTTTGACCCGCTTAACTCAATTTCCTTAGTGTCAGCGAAATGTCAAAATAAATTAAAGATGAAAACTAGGGGAAAAAGTTCAAAAATTACTACAACAAAAAAAGCAAAATAAATTATAATCTAATAAACAAATGTTGAAATAATTAAATAAAAATTTACAAATACATTTTTATATATATAAACCAAATATGACAAAAAATCATCAGATGGGGGCCCACAGAGGGGATGGAGCCTATGCCAGATTCTATGGGCTAGAGGCAGGGGACACCCTGGACAGGACTCCAGTCTGTTCGCAGCACAAACAAAGACAGACAACCCCCAATCAACCTCTGTATGTTTTGGACTGTGGGAGGAAACCGGGGGTCCCCGGAGTAAAACCACGCGACACCAACAGAACATACAAACTCCACACTTGACCAGATGATGATCATATTTCCATTGAGAACCAAAAAAGCAGCTGCGGTTTGGTGTGAGTTTGTGTGAAGATGAAGTCATGGTGGTCCGTTCTTGAGGTTGAAGGTGGGGTTGGTTGGAAACTAACACCAGGACGTCCGACCCAACGCTGTGAAGAACAAGAGTCTCAAACCAGACAAGGACTAACTATTGAGGAGAAGGATGGTGACCATCTTGTTCTTCTCCCAGGAGGATGAAGAACGAGCTCCAGCAGCTCCGCCGTCAAGGGGCGAAGAGTTACTGCCGGCAGTACGGCGAGAGGACGTGCGCTCGCTGCCAGAGGCCGCTGGGCCAACTGTGGAATTCCGGCGCCGTCTGTCGAGGCTGCAGCCACAGGATCTGCAGCAGGTGCCGGGTTTGCCGGACCAACGTGGGCTGGAAGTGCACCGTCTGTCACGCCTACAGGTAGAGACGCTGACGAACCTCGGGTGAAACTGTGGCTGACGTTCTTTTTTTTTTCGTAGGGACGTGAAGGTCCGATCCGGGGAATGGTTCCTGGAGGAGAGAGCGAAGAAGTTCCCGCGTACCACAGGTCAGTCAGCAGACATGTTGGAATGTGTGGATCATTATCACATCATCATTATGTTTTCTAGGGACCTTGAAGTAAGTAAGTACTTAAGTAATTTTTCCAGACCAGGGTCACAAAGCGCTTAAACAATCAAAACAATATTCAATAAAGTATATACTGTAAAGATCAAGATAAAACTGATAACACAACAGGAGTTCCAGAAAATCAAGGAAAAGCCTGAACAAATAAAAACGTCTTAAGATGTTTCTTGAAGGAGTCAGTAGATCATCAAACACAGAGTTCGTTCCAAAGCTTAGGAGCAACAGTCTAAAAGGATTTCTCTCCTCTGGTCCTGAACCGTGTTCAGGAACCATCAGTAGATTCTGATCCACAGACCTCAGAGCCCGAGCTGGGGTGTGAGGCTGGATCAGATCAGTGATGTAAGGAGGAGTCTGACCATGAATAGATCTGAAAGTTGAATTTTAAAGTTGATCCTGAAAGAAACTGGAAGCCAGTGAAGAGTTTTAAGGATCTGAGAAATGTGAGTTCTTCTACTAGAGCGGGTCAGAATTCTCGCTGCAGAGTTCTGGATCAACTGCAGGCTTTAACCTTTAGAATCTTTTAAGATTAAAAAAAACAAAAACAACATCCTATCGCGGTTATACACCAACGTGTCGTTCTTATCTCTCCAGATAAATATCAAACGGTCGGAGGAAACCTGCTGAAGACGCTGGAAGTGATGAGGTAAGATCCACGTTTCTCATCTTCAAGTTAAACGTCATTAATCCTGGACTCGCTTTCACAGCCACATATCGGTTGTGCCGCCGACTCCTCCGCTGCGACCTATGACCTATGAGTATGCCTTCCTAAGCAAGGTCGGGATGAGCCGCTTCTGGAATAACTAAACATTTTGTACGAATAAACATGTTCTGATCTGTTTCTGAATTGACTTCCAGGACCTGAAAGAGACCAAACCTTTCACCAAGTCAATGGAAGACCTGATGAGTTCCGTCACCGGTCAAATAAGAAGTGAGTTTTGGAAGGATTTGTTTGTCTCAAAATGACAGTAAATAAATGTTGATATTACGACCTATTAATGGGCCCGTTTAAAAGATAAAATAAGGTTGAATTTTAATGTCAGAGACAATGAATTACCTAAAAGGGTGAATGAAAAGATTATCACAATTTGATTTCATCTTCTTGTTACACAGTTATACTCTTAGTTTTGTTATTAATATAATATTAATTCTTTAACAATATTAAGTAAAATAGATGGCCCTAAATATTCAAGAAAGGTTTTAGCACGATTAGCATTAGCATTACGGTTTGACCTTTAAATCCGTACGATTTAAAATATCTTTCAAATCAATTTCCTCAAAGAGATCCTTGTGTTGTTTTCATCAGCCCCTGGTAAATGATCAGTTTTATACCTTATGGTTGGATCTTTTGGGTCTTGCTTTGGAAATGATCACTCGTGCTAAAGGCGCTAAGTGGCTAACCGAAGCTGAAATAATATGAACTGCATCCTCATGTTTACTTTCACCTGCAGAGCTGTCAAGGTCTAACGCTGACATACGAGAAGACCTGCTGAGCGTCGACTGCACCGACCGTCGATCTCAGTTCATCAACGGCTCCCAGAAGAGCCGCTCGGACACCGACATCAACAAACCGTATCATGTAGGTGTTCAGAGACTTCTTTAACTAAGGGTCAGGTTTTAATCATCATTTTTTTTCCCTGCAGCTCCTCAAATGGCCAAGTCTTCCAAACATCTTCAAGAAGAGGGACAGCGATGCGGAGGGTTCGTCCACTGGGACGGGGGACGATATGTCTCTTGGTTCCGACTGCTCTGAAGGAAAGAGGGTGAGTCCGAACGCTTTCCGTCTTTTATGTCAATCATGTGTGACCCTTGAACTCCCGCAGGGCAGCGGCAGAAGCATTAACGCCGACCTCAGCCTCCCGGGCCCCCCTGCTGTGAGCGGAGACCTGCAGATGGCGCTGTCCTACAACCAGATCACCTCCTGTCTGGAGGTCACGGTGGGCGGCTGCAGGGACCTCACTCCCGGAGACCCCAAGAAGGGGAGGTGTCACCCGTAAGATGATCTATTTCGAAGGCTTAATGAACATGGTCAGATCTAAAGTTGGATTCGTTGTCCTCGACAGATTCGTCAAAATCTTCTTTCTCCCGGAGAAGAGCCACAAACTGAAGACGTCCGTCAAGAAAAACACAACAGATCCGGTTTTTAACGAAGTTTTCCAGGTGAAAAAATGCCCAGTTTGAAAGTGGGTTCTATTAGAGCCAAGTGGTATTTTCTTGTTACGGATAAATACACAAGTTACCTCAAGAGCTTGACGTTCTGATCTCCTGATCTTGCCAGGTCCACATAGAGCGCCACCTGCTGGTTGGGAAAACATTGCAGGCAACTGTGTGGCATTCTGTCGGTTTGATGAGGAAAGTCTTTCTGGGGGAAGTTCTGCTGCGGCTGGACGGACGGGTGTTCGACGACAACACAAGTCAGAACCTCAAGTGGTACCAACTGTGTCCAAAGGTCAGATATATGGAAATATTACGGCTCAGTTTGACTTGTTTGTTAAAAAAAACTCTGATGTATTATATAAGAAAATACTTCTACTGCTGAAATCTGAACCTAAATGATTGTGTTTCAGCAGACTAACTGTCCAGACGGTGGCGCTGTGGACCAGGACGTTGCATTCAAGTTCCGCTATAGCAGCCAAGACGAGCTCCTGCAGCTCAGCTCACTCAAACATTCACACGAGAAAGACGAACATCATAAAATTTAGAAAACAGATTTGAATTAATGTAAACATGCAAAAAGCATGTTTTTTAAAACAGCTTTATTTATTAACTGTATATATTTTTTTATTTATAGACTTCATTTACATTGCATTTCTGCTGTATTTTTATGTTTAATTTCCATATTGTTTAGTAGAAATTGTCTTTTTAACTCTAAAAGTGCTTGAAATGAAACGTCACCAATCGAGCTAATAGTAATAATGATGTCGGCACTTTCTCTCAACGTGTTTATAAAATCAATTGACTACCAATGAATTGTTTTTAACCTTTTTGTAACATGAACAAAGATTTTATTAAATATTTCCTAAAAATATTCTGCGGTTTAAAAACAATATTGGATCATTTGGACATGTCTTGTTTTTACGGATTCTTTGTAATTATTTCATTTGAAACTTTTATTTTTGTGTATTTATTCCATCTTTCTTTTTGCACAATTATTTAATTCGGCTGCTATTGTTGATGCAACTGAAGTCATTGATATGATTGAATTCCTTTGAAATAAAATGACTTGTATATTTAAATTTATTTCATGTTTGGTTTGTTTACACTTTACAATATAGAGCTTTAAAATGATGGTCTTCTTTCATATCGTATCTATTTTTCCTTTTTTTTAAACGAATCCTATAAAATGCTGTAAACTTCACATATAATAAAGTAAAACTTTTACAACTTTTAATGTAATTTGTGTGTATTTGTTATTATTTTTGAATTAAAAGTCTCTTATTGGTTTAAGCGTATATATTACGGTTCATTATTTGACTTATTTGTTTTATACAAATTTGAAATGTAATTCATATTTAATCCAACAGGTGTCAGTAAAACGTCATTTTATATCATGATCATGTGATCACCTGACGGTCCTTATCAAAAGTTACACATCATTCTTCCCATGAATGCAAACACAAGTCCTGAGTTAACACGTCATTGTGTTGCTGCGCCTGTGTATGTGTGTGCGTGCGTGCGTGCGTGCGTGCGTGTCTGGTGTTCACAGGCGTCAGGGCGTGTTAAGTGCGTCAACAAAGTGTGTTTTGTTGATCAACATCGCGAACACGAACATTTAAATGAATGTTGAATAAACGAGACATCGTTTGTAAGTTTTTAGAGTAAAATATTGTAGTTCAAATGAACATATAGTTCGAATTCATTAAACGGAAATGAATTTCCAAACGCTTTTAATTTGTTACCTCACTTCCGCTAACTATCCAGACACTAGGTTGTTACTTGGCTGAAGGAGTATTGCTGGAGATTTATTGAGGAGAATGTTTGACTCCAACACTCTCTGTCTGTCTCACTCTTTCTGACTCACTCTTTCTGTGAGACGGAAGCCAGCGATGATGTCACTGGTCTGAATCCTCTGTATCCAGTGTCGCCATGGTGACCACTGGCACAACTGTGTGATGTCATCCGGGCGAGCACTTGTAGGACCGGAAGTTACGACACCAGCCCCCAAAAAATGTTATGTCAATAAACGTTAAAGTATTTATAGTGTTATAATTATAATAATGGTAGAATTTTTTAAGCATCAAATTATGATTATTATGATTTTAAATAATTGAATTAATTAAGTTCTCTATTAAAAAAATTGAGAAAAAGTTTGAAAAATCAATCACATTTTTTTTTACAGTTTGTTATTCCAATTGCAATCATTACTTTCCTTTGATGACTGTCCAGATGTGGACAGTTTGATTCACTGTTTTACTGATCATTGTGTTGAAATACTAGATCAAGTGGCACCTGTTAAATCGAACTTGAAAATTCAGAAAAAACGGTGCCCTTGGACAAATGAAGATCTCCTGAGTCTGAAGAGACTTTGTCGAAAGACTGAGCGTCTCTGGAAGTCTACTAAACTTGAGGTGCACAGACTTCACCTCAGGGATCTGTTGACTTCTTACAATGTGATGGTAGAAACTGCTAGATCTGATTACATCAGAAAACTGGTAGCAGCAAATAGGAAAAACCCCAAAGTTTTGTTTGACACGATTAATTCTCTCGTGTCTCCTGCTCCTCAAATCACGCCGGTCTTCTGTGAAGCTGACAGCAATGCATTGTTGAGATTTTTCATTGACAAAATTAAATTGATCAAAGAGAAAATCTCTCCCCCTTTGTTGGGAACCCCTACTGTCTCTGAGCCCATCTCCTCCTCTTGGTCATCCTTCTCTGCTGTATCTTTGGGTGATATTTCAGCACTAGTGAACAAGATGAAACCCTCCTCTTGCTCAGATGACGTCCTTCCTTGTAGGCTTTTTATCAAAGTATTTGATGTAATTGGCCCCTGGGTTACCAATATGGTGAACCTCTCCCTTTCCACAGGGGTTTTTCCCAATGCATTTAAACATGCCATTGTGGAGCCTCTGCTCAAAAAACCAGGCTTAGACCCAACTGACCTCAGTAATTTCAGGCCTATTTCTAAGCTCCCTTTCTTGTCCAAGATCTTGGAGAAGGTGGTGTCCGAGCAGCTGTCTTTGTTCTTGGATCAGAGCGACATCCATGAGAAGTTTCAGTCTGGCTTCCGTAAACATCACTCTACAGAGACAGCTTTATTGAAAGTGTCCAGTGACATCATGATGTCGGCTGACTCTGGTAAATTCACTGTTCTGGTTCTCTTGGATCTGTCGTCAGCCTTTGACACAGTTGATCACCAGATCCTGCTGAGAAGACTAAGGGATGAAGTGGGACTGTCTGGGTCTGTGTTAGAATGGTTCTCATCTTACCTTTCTGGGCGCAGTTTTAGTGTATCTGCCAATCAAATGAGGTCTGAATCAGCAGATTTGTTGTGTGGAGTCCCTCAAGGTTCTGTTCTGGGTCCTTTATTGTTTTTGCTGTACTTGATTCCCCTTGGTAAAATCATTCAGAGATTTCCAGATGTTTCTTATCACATTTTTGCTGATGACATCCAGCTCTACTGCTCTTTTGACCCAACTGAGCCCCAAAGGCTAAACAGCTTAGTCAATTGTTTGCTAGAAATCAAACAATGGCTGAGTGAAAACACTTTACAGCTTAATGTGGACAAAACTGAAACTCTGGTGATTGCTCCTGATGATACGATTCCAGGGTTGAGTCAGTACTTGGGTGACTTAGGTCAGTCTGTCAAACTGAGCCTGAGAAACCTGGGTGTTGTATTTGATAAAGACATGTCTCTTGTTCAACACTGTAGAAAACTGACCAGAAACTGTTTCCTTCAACTGAGAAAAATCTCTAAACTTAGGAAAATGCTGTCACAACATGATCTGGAGCTTGTAATCCATGCGTTTGTTTCTTCTCGTCTGGACTATTGTAACAGTTTGTTTTCATGTCTTAACAAGAAGGAGCTGTCTCGCCTGCAGTTGATTCAGAACTCTGCAGCGAGAATTCTGACCTGCTCTAGTAGAAGAACTCACATTTCTCCGGTCCTTAAAACTCTTCACTGGCTTCCAGTTTCTTTCAGGATCAACTTTAAAATTCTGGTTCTTACTTTCAGAGCTATTCATGGTCAGGCTCCTCCTTACATCACTGATCTGATCCAGCCTTACACCCCAGCTCGGGCTCTGAGGTCTGTGGATCAGAATCTACTTATGGTTCCACGCACACGGCTCAGGACCAGAGGAGAGAAATCTTTTCAGGCTGTTGCTCCTAAGCTTTGGAACAATCTTCCTCTCTCTTTGCGCTTGATGGAGTCTACTGACTCCTTTAAGAAACATCTTAAGACGTTTCTATTTGTTCAGGCTTTTCCTTGAATTTCTCGAACTCCTGTGTTGTTCTCGGTGTTGTCTTGATCTTTGAAGTATGTACTGTTTTGAGTATTGTTTTGATTGTTAAAGCGCTTTGTGACCCTGGTCTCGAAAAGCGCTATATAAATATATATTACTTACTTACTTACTTACTTACATTTACTTTTTCTTAATAGAATATATTTGAATACATAGCCTTTTAAATTAAATATAAAAATGTTGGTAAAATTGGTTGCATACCAACATTTCTGTATTGAAGTTAGAAGGCTCTAAGTTCAAATATTATTGAAAATTATATATATACAGTATATATATAAAATCAAACTTTTAGAAAAAAATAAATAAACATTGAACTATTGAATTAAACTATTCAATATTCTGATGTCACTTAAATATCCTTATGTGTAACTTTGATGTAGAGGCAGTCAATTATTATCATAAAAATGTTGCATATTAAAAGGAAAACAAATTAAAATAAAAGTAGATAAAAAACACACTGATAGATTGTGATTTTTTTATTGCCAATGTTTGGAACATAACACTCGGTTGAAGTGAGTCCACTCGACCAAAAGCGAAACGCTGCACCTCAGCTTTCATAATAATAATAATAATAATAATAATAATAATAATAAGACCAGTAACTGAGCGGGAGGCAGGATTCGTGCAGTCGTCCCTCGCTTTCCAGTGACCTTAAATAATCTCTCATGAACTATCAAATGTACCTCCAAGAATCTAGCAGCTGCTGTTAAAATCTACTTTAAAATAACTTACAACTCATGCGACTCAACTGCGAGGGAAGAAGCTGCTTCCTGGACTTTGGTCAACGTTAACTTTTATATTTATTAAACCTCTGACAACATCTCGTAAGCTGATAGCAAAATATACAAACCAAGATGAAATACCCTTTTTTAATATCCCATAAACAGTATAAATATTCCACTATTGAAACTACTCTAAAGCAATGACGAACATAACAAAATACATATATTTCTCTGGCTTCTGATTGGTCCAAGGACGATACAAAATTAGGTGTTGCTACTCAATGATTGGTCTGGATTACAAATGGGATGTTTTGGCACTAAGGTGGACAGGAGTCTGTCTCTCTGCAGGTGGCGCCGGCGCTCCACGTGAGTCCAGATGTGGAGCTTGTGTTGCGTCTCTCTTATAAGGCCTCAAACTCGTCGATCCTCTGCTTGGTGTTGCCCTGTCGGATCTGTCTCAGGGTCTTGTACTTGTCTCGGCCGACCCGCACGTTCTCCGAGTGCAGCAGGTCGTTCTGCGTGTTCTTGGAGTCGTCGCGCGCTTGAGCCAGTTCAGAGGTCAGAGCCTGGCGGAGAAGAGACGGGTCAGGGTCACAGGAGACCACCAGGAGTTATTAAGAGATCATCATCAAGGTATTTTTAATAAATTCTCACTGCGATATATATATTGTTTTATTTTAAAAGTAGAAGCTCAAATATGACTAAACTATAACCATTTTCTGAAGGATGATAATTGACATAATAAATACAAAATATATAAATATACTAGTAAATATATAAATAAATAAAACTGTGGAAATAAAAATGAATATTTTTTTATCTTTATTTAAAAAGTAGAAACGTTATATAATCCAAATGTCAAATATGACTAAACTATAACTATCTGAAGGATGATAAATAACATTATAAATACAAAATATATAAATACACTGGTAAATATATAAATAAATAATAAGTATAAAAATGTGGAAATAAATATATATATATATATATATTTTCTGTGTATATATATACTTTTCTTTCTACACATTTATATATATAGGGTAATTTTAGGATAATTTGTACATGTAATTGATTTATGTTATTATTTATATTAAACATGTATTTACTTATACATTTAGCTTTTTATTAATTTCCATTATTCTTTTAATTATTTCTTATTATTTAATTATTATTTTAATTCTTCAATTAGCTTTTTTTTTTAAATATATTTTGCAGAGTGACCTAGTACAACTTAATTAAAGTTTAAATGTATAAATACATCAATTATATATATAAAACATTAATTAGTTCGTATAAAGTCCCTAAAATGATCTGATAAACGGGTCATAAGAAGTTCTGATCCATGGTCTGGTCTCACCTTGAGCTGCTTCTGGACCCGCTCGTTCTTCTCGGCTTCAGTCAGACGGTCCTCCTCGTTGCGGTGGTCGTTGATGCCTTCGAAGTGCAGGTCGGCGCTGTGCGTGCTGGTGTTCTCCTCGCTGTCGCTGTTGTTGTCGTCCATCAGGTCGTCCACGGGCGGCGGCGGCGGGGGGAGAGGTGTGGGCACCAGCATGGCCATGTGTAGCTCCTCCTTGGTCTTGATGAGGTCGTCCTGAGCCTCGCGGGCCTGCAGGGACCAGAGTGATGATGAGGGGGGGATGGAGATGAGGGGGGTTTGAATGGGGTCCAGGCGGTCTCACCTTCAGCTGCCACGTGACGGCCTCCTCTTCTTTCAGCTTCCTGGCCTCCTCCAGGACGTGGATCTTGGCCGTGTGTTCCTGCAGCTCTGCAGCCTGACAACACAAACACATTTTTTATCTCAGGGTCAAGGTGAACCGATGGCCCAAAAACAAATGTGTTTGTGGTATCCCTTGTTCTGTCTCTGGCTCAAGGTGAATATAGATTTCAATAAAAAAATCATTCAACATTTGAAATATTAAATTCAACTCTTAAATATTCTGATGCCGCTGATATACTTCCATACACATGGTCTATGAGATGAGAAGATACAACACAACTTGACTGATCGGAGTCTTATCCAGTTCTCAGACCCTCAACTGGTTTCCTACATTTCATAGATTCAGCTCCAGTTAAACTGGAGTCAGACAGCAGTACTACTGCAGGGGTGGTAGCTGGACCTGATGTAGCTGGACCTGATGTAGCTGGACCTGATGTAGCTGGACCTGATGTGGCTGGACCTGATGTAGCTGGACCTGATCTAGCTGGATCTGATGTAGCTGGACCTGATGAAGCTGGACCTGATGTAGCTGGACCTGATGTAGCTGGACCTGATGTAGCTGGACCTGATGTAGCCGGACCTGATCTAGCTGGACCTGATGTAGCTGGACCTGATGAAGCTGGACCTGATAGAGCTGGACCTGGTGTAGCTGGACCTTATGTAGCTAAACCTGATGTAGCTAAACCTGATGTAGCTGGACCTGATACAGCTGGACCTGAGGTAGCTAAACCTGAGGTGGGTGGTCTGTGGCGGCTCAGCTTCTAAGAGGCAGTGTTGCTGAAGGAACCGGGTGTGGTCCGGCCAGACGCTACAATGTGCTTTTGTCAGGTCCAGCTGCAGCCTGGCACCGCTCGGCTCCTGGTACCGTGAGTAACACACTCACACAATCATTTTAATGGTGGACCCACTGAAACACAACTGTGGCTGTTGACAACAGTGGTCCCCAAACTGTTATTAGCATTATGGTAAGTTGTATTTGTAATTCAATGTGGAAACATTGCTCTAAACCAGAACCAGAATCTGAGATACTGTCGTTCAACCAGAGGTTATGAATGTCATCAATGAAACTGTCACAACTTTGAAGGACTGACCAGCTGTTCCCGGCTCTTCTTCTGGCTCTCGGCCTGTCGCGCCAGCTCCTCTTTGGCCAGCAGGGCGGCCTGACGCTCCGCCTCCAGACGAGCGGCCTCTTCCTCCGCCCTCTTCCTGCCCTGGTCCAGCATGATGGCCCTCTCACGCTGGTCCTTCAGGTCTACAGGAGCAGAGTCAGTATGGATCAGCGCCATTACAATGACCTTGGCTGAGAGGGTTAATTTGTATTTTATGAAAAACAGTTTCTAAATTAATTAAGTGTGTGAGACTCTACTTCTACATTCATCGTGCATTTTAAATTCAATATTATCAGATAATATAATATAATACTTTTCATATTGAATTTAAATATTTTTTTCAAAATGTAATCATATTTTTTTACATAGATATTTTAATTCAAATAATATATTTGATGTCAAGTAAGATATTAAAATAGTAAATTTAAACATAAAAAAAACAATCCCTCAACATAGAAATAATTAAATCTAATCATTGAAAAAATTATTAAATGCTAATTAATTATAACATTTGAAATGATACATTTAACCACGTAATAATCTGATGAAAATAATAACAGATTTTTCGATGTTTCCACTCATAAAAAATACTATTTGTAGAGACAGTAAATGTTCACTGGCTCTGGTTAAAGACGAGGTTACAACAAACTCACACAGTTTCTCTTTGTGTTACTAATGTGCTACACAAACGTCCAAATAAACACAGTTCAATAAAACGAATACTAGACTCCAATAGTGACTGGTTGAGTTGTTCATTATTTACAAGAGAGGAAGCCGTGAACTAGTAAAACAGAGTCTTTCATGACACACTTCCTCTCAGAGGGTTAGCGTTTGTTAGCAGAGCTTCAGTGAAACTGACCGTGACACAGAAACTGGTCGGACGAGAAAACGCACAACTGTTTTGTTTTACTGGTTTGAACAGTGAAGGCATGAGACTCACAGCGTCTGAGATTCAGTGTCTTTCTTATTTGTAGCCTCACGCTACACAACGAACACTGGTTTATGACTTTCATTTTTTATTAGTCTTATCAGGATATTGACAGTTTAAATGTGGAAACTCTTAATTATTTATTGAAATCTTGCTTTTTTTGGTGTTTAATTAATTTTTGGAATACTTTCATATATTCATATTTATATTGAAAGGTTGCATTTTCTATAATACATATTTATAATATCATTTAAAAAATAGTATATTTTAAAATGAATTCATTTATATTTACAAATTGAGTTTCATATTTTCTTTCAAATAATTAAATTCAATATTTGTTTCTCCTTTTAAATGCATTATAGATATTCTGGTATAGATTTGAGGCAAGGGACACCCTGGAAAGTTGACCAGACCATCACAGGACAAACTGCTGCAGAAACATTCAACTAAAAATGACAAAACCGCTCTCAGGAATCTTCTCACCTTTCTCTGCCTTCTTAGTCTGCTCCTCAAACTGGTAGAGCTTCATCATCAGCTCCTGTTTCTCTCGCTCCATCATGTCCTTCTCCCTCTCCACCGCCTCCCTCGCCTTCTTCTCGTTCTCCAGCCGGGCTCTACAGATAACACACACATGTCATCAGGACACAAATCAGCCGACACACACTCGTTACCGCCAACAGAACACACGCGAGAAGACAAAAGCTGCGGAGATCTTGTCACGGCTTCTAGATTTATGAAGCTCTGTGTTGCATGAGAGGAAAATCCAGTGGCATTTGGATCTGTGGTTCTGACACTCGGA
Source organism: Callionymus lyra (assembly GCF_982586985.1). NCBI lineage: Eukaryota > Metazoa > Chordata > Actinopteri > Syngnathiformes > Callionymidae > Callionymus > Callionymus lyra. Next base: position 10,962,953 of record NC_141830.1, read on the forward strand.
ACCAAAGTGAAGACTCACATGAAGCAGTAATACTACAGGAAAGACAATTAAAAAAGTCATAATAATCTTCTGACCCGACCCGTTATTACGACCCGTTCATTTCAAGATGATTTTTTTTAAACAAAATGTATAAAAACAAGTTCCCTCCACTGTCAAAATGTGAGTCGAAGAAACCCATTTGATAAAAGATGATCTTAATTATTGTAGAATGGCGATTTAATAATTAATAAACATAAAATGTTAAAGTTAACAAAAAATATCTGCCTTTTCTCTTTTTATTTAATTAAAGGAAATAATGTATTACTAGTCAAGATATTACACTGAACGATTTATAAGAAGAAAATCTATGTAGATTAAATATATCTTAACAAGAGTGGACAAGCAAAGAAATTTTAATTTAACTCAGTTTTCATGCTCAAATAAACTACTTTCAGATTTGGACTTTTCTCATCCTGAAACACAGATTCAAATGGATCTTCTCACTGATGACGCCTCTTAAATCTTTATCATATTTATGAATGTACCATCTATTTCATATCTGTTCGTAAATGTCCACATTGATGACGTCAATGGAACTTCATCTGCATCTTCATTACGGATGCGAGACCTGGACCGGGGCCCGGACTGACCACGCTCAGCTTCTGTATGTGACCCGACGACTGTTGCATCAGCGTGTTTGAACAGCTGGACCGGACGGACGGTCGAGTCGAGGGTCAACATTCATTCACTTTCACTTCAGCTCATTCAGGAAGAGCCCGTTTCCCAGACAGGAAGTCGACTGCAGGACATTTTAATGACATCCTATGATTTATTTTGTATCTATTATTGTATTAACTCTAAATATAACTACGGTAAATAATTAAAGATTTATACACATTTCATTGGTATGCATGGGTTTGTAATACATCTAGACCAGGGTCACAAGGCGCTTTAACGATCAAAAACAATATACAGTTAAAATATATACTTTAAAAGGTCAAGACACATAAGACAAACACAGGAGTCCCAGAAAATCAGGGGAAAGCCTGCAGGAATAAAACTGTCTTAAGATGTTACTTGAAGGAATAAGTAGATCAATCAAACACAGAGGAAGGAGGAGTCTGACCATGAAAAGCTCTGAAAGTAAGAACCAGTGAAGAGTTTTAAGGATCGGAGAAATGTGAGTTCTTCTACTAAAGCGGGTCAGAATTCTCGCTGCAGAGTTTTGTATTGACTGCAGGCGAGACAGATCCTTCTAGTTTAGACAAAAAAATAAACTGTTACAATAGTCCAAATGAGAAGAAACAAACACATGGATTACAAGCTCAAGATCATGCTGTGACATCATTTTCCTAAATATAGAGATTTTTCTCAGTTAAAGGAACAGTTTCTGGTCAGTTTTCTGCAGTGTTGAGATAGTACTTTGTGCGACGTCATCACAACTAAGAGCTTCAACTCTTGCAACAAATAAAAGTCACACCTCTCCTGCTGCTTGACCTGCTTATCCTCGCGGGCCTGCGTCTTCATCTGCTGCACCTCGATGGTGTCGGGTTTGCGGCGTCGCATGTACAGCTCGTGGTTCCCCATACAGAGCTGCAGGATACGCTTGTTGATGCGCAGTCTCGGGGCGTAGAAAACAAAATCCTGAAACGTCAAAACAGCTCAGATGAATAACCTTAAATAACCGAGGAAACTCCGAGCTGACTGTTGGATTCACTCACCGGAGACTTTTTGTCTATGGGCTTGATGATGAACTTCTTGTCGCTGAAGGAGATGTTTCTGATCTCGCTCCAGGGGAAGCCGATCTTTGGCGTCAACCTGGAAGACACCAAGACACGAATGGTAACTTAGAGATAGTAGTAGCCTTAGCTGAGTTTTAATTGGGAAAAAAAGACCAAATTTTCTCCTAGAAAGTCATATGAGAATGTGACTTTTTCACATTTTGAGATGATGTTTCAGTCAAGTTCACTCACAAATAATGAAGTAGTGAAAATGAGTAAAACACAAACTTTATAGGGGACCATGTTGTAGCTCCTTTTTGCAGGTTGTGCCATTTTATTGTGAACGTTTTTACCTGTAGGTTGATCCATGAAAATAATGCCATCATTAAAGCGGTCCATGGTGTAAATAAGGTTTTCGAATCCCTGGCCTAAAGAAGTATATCCGTGCCATCGGAATATTCAATGGTTGAATTAAACGTTTCTTATATTTATTTTTATTCATTGAATCTGACGATTTCTATATTGAAATGTTAAATTTGCCTAAAATTGAATAATCCAGTTAAATAATTATTATTCTAAAAGGTTTCTTTTTTAATAATGAATTACAAAATTGGAATAATCTTAAAACGCATTGATTATTTTTAAACATTGAGTTTGATATTCCAATTCATAATTTGCACTATTTTAATAACTATGTTATATCCAATTTAAAAAACTAAAAATGAAAAAATATATATATTCAGTTTAGTAAATAGATTCTTTAATTCTAATTCTTTAAATCTTTCACATGCGTTTGGTGGAGCTCGGGTTGTGGAATGACGATCTGTTGCCAACGTTTCTTGAAACAAAGTCGCAACATAAACAGCGACGGGCGGATTGTGTCGTAATCTGGCCGCGCAGCCGTCGCCTCACAGAGAAACTAAGTATCTGCTGCACTGACTGAACTGGATTTTTACTTAATTACTGTCAGTGACACATGCCCGAGGAAGGAGAGAACAATGCAGACCTTATATCAGCTCTTCAATACCACCAAAGGTGGGTTTCTTTGGGATTTCACATATTTAGGGAAGAGAATGCTGGACTTGCCCACAAATATCTCCCTGGTTCGTCTATGAAGGAAAATCTAAAACATGGATAGATAGAACTAGAACGTGGAACTGGGGCCATAACAGAAGACAGACAACGATGTGGCCTGGTCTGATGTAGTATGATAATGGTGACCCGTGTCTTTTATAAAGCGAGATCCGAATCTGAATCGAAAACAGTTTCTCTGTTACGCTTTTGTCTGTGTCACGTGAATCAGTCGGAATATAACTCTATAAATCCAAACTGTAGTTTTGCCACTACATATGAAATATTACTTTACAATGCTATATTTTATTGAATTTTATTTCATTCATGTTATAATGAATCCACCACAAGAAAACATGTGTTGTTTTGAACCATACTGGCGAAAAACATTTTCTGATTTTGATCCTCCACACATTTCCTGGAGACGAAATCAGGAGCACATGTGGCCAAGAAACATTAAGAGTTAAACCTGCTCCGGATTACTTCTGTGCTGCACTGTGGGCCAGCTGTCCTCATTTGAGCAGGCGAGAGAGAGACACACAGTTGTAGGTAAGAGGAACATTCTTAAGTGTCACACAGCTTGAAAAACCAGTCCGTGTAACCATGGCAACAGTCGAGGACAATGTGGAGGAGAGGCAGCAGATCCCAGGCAGCACAAAGACTCACACAAGGACAGAAGTGGGTTTTTTGTTTGCTTGAAGTGGAAATCACAGCAACAGTTTGGATTTAAACGAGTTGCATAATTTACTCTCAATCCTAAAGTTAGGACTTCGAAGTCGGTGCAGTGAACTGGAGGATTCTGACGTTGGGGTCGCTGACTGGGAGGCGAGTCACCTGCGACAGTGATCAGTGACCTCACAGATGAGGTCATCGACCCCGGGCCACACTCCAGAAGGCAGACAGTAGTCGACTTTCAAACATCCCAAGATCAATAAACCGCTTTTCCTCAAAATGTTTGGACGCTTTCCTGACCTACCTAGTCAATACAATCACAACTTTGACCTCAGGAAACCAAAGAGGTGTGTGTGTGTGTAATATCGAAGCAGAGAAAAAGCATAGAGTAAAGATAAACGCATAAAGCTGACTAAGCAACATTAAGAACCCTTAGCAACAATATTTTCTGTCTATCAGCAATTTTGTGAGGCTCCGCCAAAAAAACATTTGTCCTTACTTGTCGTCCTTCTCATAGATGTTGAGCCCTAGAGCGTCGACTCCCAGCCACAGTTCTGTTCCCTTTTTGTTCTTGATGTCGAAGTAGTTGACTCCGTACATCTCCAGGTCCTGAGCGATCTTCAGGTACTCCAACATGGCGTCCTCCCTGGGTCAGCCATCACAGGTTAGCAATGGAAATCAATGAGAGAGGACATTGATTATGGATGGACTCACTTCAGCATTCCGTGGTGCTCCTCGTGCCAGACCTGAATCCTCTCCTCCCACTGTTCTCTGGATAACTTGTGCTGCTCCTGGACTCTGTCAGAAAAAACACATTTAAAAGTTTATTTATTGGATAATAAATGATAAAAGGTCTAGAAACGTAGAGTAGCTACATGAGCATCAGTGTTGTCTGATCGAGTAAAACTAGAAAAGCATTGAGGCAGTTCATACCACTGCCAAGAAGCCCATTTTCATGTAAAACACAGGACAAATCAACAACACAAATGGTTGGGCACAAGAGCAGCAGAAGTAAAAAGCCACAAAAATCAGTGACAAATCATTCAAAACCTTCTTTGATCCGGGGAAAACTGCTGATCAATGAAATCAAAATTGCATTTAATAATTCTGAAATTTGAGGAAAGTATTTATTTAGCAGTATTGAAGATTGTCTAGAACCTTCTCTCAGGCACTTTTTCAAGGAGTCATTGTTAAATGTCGCACACCCTCTTACTAGGGAAACCACCTCCAGCTTGGTTTGACACTCGCTTGACTCTGTTCCAGAATCCCATGCAAGTCTGTAGCGATGTTTCATTCATGTGAGCCCATCAACCCCCAGAGACCTCAGCATGCAGATCCCATCGATCCCTGCGGCTTTTCCATCGGAGTTTTTAGTGACTTCTGCTAAGTTAAAAGTTGTCTTAAAAGAGAGCCAACCCTGCTTTGTTTTGTAGGATATGAAACATTATCCTTCTCTGACTGACTGTGCCTACATAGGCAGAAAAGAAAATGAAACATTACATAAAAACACTTTTCTCTCTTTGAGTTATTGGAGGCTAGTTTTGGCATATAATACATCAGTGTTTAATCAAGAAAACTACCTCATAAGATAATCTATTAATCAAAGTTTTGTTACATTCATTCCTGTTTCAAATAAATAATTTGTGAGGAATATTTTCATTCCATATTTCATAAAATATCTTAACTACATCTCTGACGGACACCAATTGTCAGTTATAAAGAACATTTCTTTGATTTTAATTCACTCATTAGTTTTAAAATTTGAATTTGAAATTCTATTAAGGAATAACTTCATGCATCAAGTCATGTCATTAACATTTTGTAGAAACTGTATTTTTTATTTTGTTTATTAATTGATTATTTATGTATATATTTTTTGCGCATTTTGTCTTTAAAACACTGGTAATAAAAGTGTCTGATTCTGATTAAATACAACTCAAACTGGTACCAAATTAATGTCATTTATAGAGGTACGTTACCTGTGATGGTACTACACATTTCCTTCTGTAAAGTTGTATAGAAATACTTTCTTACAGTATTGAACCTGGTTATCTTGTGCACATTACTCCTACAAATGTGAATGAAAAGAACGTGTCAGGTCAAATAAGTGTTTTTTTAAACATATAAACAAAAGAGTGAAGTTAGGAAAGAATGTCTTTGTTTATTTTTCCAAGAGCAAGTATTTAAGTTTGTTGAAGTCATAGTCTGTCTTTATGCTTTATATAAAAATAAATAAAATACAATTTGTTTTGTGATGCAAATAATCACTTTCCTTGTATTTTCACTTTTCCAGAGAGATGTTTTTATTATTAATAAAGAAATATGTTAAACTCTATTTACAATGTTGATTTTCCACCTCTATAGTTAGTTTTAATAAAACCAGTTGTCCTTTTGTGGCGAAGGGGAATGTTGCAGGCAGCTGCCTTAAAAAAGTAACTTTTAATCCAATTTAGTTACTTAATCAAGTAATCAGTAAAGTAAGTTACTTTTTCAATGCGTAATCAGTCATCCGATTTTTTGTCATGGTTACTATGGCAACACTGGTTGTAGTTGTATACTTTCCAGTATTATTCACATTCTTTAAGTCCGCTTGCTGGAAAAGAGGACGTTTTCTGACAAAGGTTCAAGAGTCTTTGCCAGTATTTTGGTTTTGATGTGCTTTGAATTGATTTGATGGGTCATTTGTGTGTGATATAGAACTGTCTGGTGGGCCAGATCTTTCTGGTGAACCAGGAGTGTCTCACCTGTGTGGTAGAAGGCGCTCAGACAGCAGGTACCCTGGTCTGTGGACATCTTTGATGTAGTCGCAGAACTTGGCCTGGACAGAGTAGGAAGCCAGCAGCACGGCTGTTTCTGGAGGACAGTAGACCTCGTCGCTCAGGATTCCCTCTTTGACCTGCAGGAAGAAGAGCTTCTGGGTGATGTCCTGGATCAGCTCCTCGCTCACGTCTTCGGGGAAGAATTTAGCCCGAAACTTAAATTGCCGTGGGTTCTCTTTCTTTACGTCCTGAGATGACACCTGGAGTTTAGACACAGAGGAGAATTTGAGTTATCACTGGATCATTGAACAAGAAAATCAATGCATCAAGTGTCAAGAACCAATGGTTGGTCATGGGAGAAACAAAGGTTAGAGCAAAGAGTCTATTTTCAACATTTTCGATACCACAAGAACAAAAATAAATACCCAAAAATTAAAATTAAATTAAATTAAAAAATAACACATTTTCTTTTGTTTTTTAAACTGTTAAAAAAGAAACCGCAACTAGCAGTTGTGGTATCAATACTTTTTTTTAAAGTCACAGCACAAAATGTTTCACTTTTGCATGTTTGTATGAGATTCAGGCTACAAAGGGTGGAGCTCATTCAAAAACAGGATGTTGGAATAAACTGTAATAACTCCAGGTTTTCACAATGTGCTTCTTCCTCTTATCTATAATTCAGGAACCAGCTTGTCTTTTTGGAGAATGGACCTTAACTGGGCGAGGAATATTCTAGGTTTAGCCTTTGTTATCTGCTGTGGTCGCATTACAGAGGCGACCGTGGCGGATGTCCAAAGATCTTTGGATTTGAATCTAGCAGAACTTTTTAAAGCCACAAAAGGAAAACTTTGTCTAAATCAAAGCTGTTGTTTGAGCCAGAGAGCCATGACGAAGAATCGTTTAAAAAATAAATCCATCCAATGGACGGATCTTGACTTGGAGTCCATGTTTTGAGAACAAGGAGTCCAGGTAGCTACTGTTCGCTGGTGTGAGGAGAACACCTGAGGCAGTAACGGTTCAAGAAAAGGTCACCTCTTAACAAATAATCCCACTCCAGCTGATTAACATCCATGAATCGAGAGAGGCGGAAGTTAAGAGCTTCAAAGCGACTTGCCGTGCGGAGAGTGAAAGGCCGAGGTCAAATATGGAGAATGGGAACTTATTGTTATGGCGGAGCTACTGATTGACTGAAGGACAAACACTGGAAAGGCTCTGGTGCACATTCTTTCTCTTTTGTATATTATATCTGGATTCATCTGAGGCGGAGCTCCATGCAGTTATGAAATACACGGGGGACGTGTCACATGAGTTCCAGAAAATGTTCATATCAACGAACTGTAACCAGAACGCTATAAAAAACCTGCTCAACTATGATCTGTTGCGTCTCGAGGATGTTAAGTGATCATTACTATCTTAAATAAAGTGTATCAGAAAGAATGCCGCGAGATAATAAGATTTTTTAAAATTCAATACACATAATTGCTACATTTGTTGTTTACCAAACCAACAGATTATAGATTACGTAGCCAAACAATTATGGACTCATTAGGCGGTATATCAGTTCCATTTAGAATATTGAACGGTTAAATTTAACATTTCAAATGTTGAAACTTATCATCCGAAATATTTTAAAGGAATCTTAAATACACTTAATGGCTCGACTGTTGAAGGCTTAATGTTCACCCGAGTGGTTCACGTGACCAGCAGAAGCAAATTCCATTCCAATTAATAATGTAAAAGTTGATTTAAGAGTTGATTTTTACCTTCTTGTCCAGTTTTAACCATGTGTAATATCCTTTTGAATCCATATACTGTAGTCCAAAGTACCAGACTTCACGTAGGCCAATGGTTTTGACCACCTGTGGAAGAAAATAATGAGACATTTAATGAAAAAATGAATCTCACGGTTGAATTGAGGAACAATTGCAGTTTCTTTTATACAAAGCTAATTCAGTTAAAACAGACAAATCAATTTAACAGAAACACATTTCTTCTTTCTTACAGCACTAGAAGATGAACTTACACACAAAAAACACTGACAACATTTCTCCAAACCATGTTAATGGATCACTTTTGGATGTCTTAGTAGGATTGTGAAAACGTCCTTCATTGATTTACAAACAGCAAAGCCTGGAGGCGAAACACGTGGCGATGATTCCAAGTATCATTCTTGAATTCTAAATGTCATAATTGAATCACTAAATGATTTTAACATTTTTCACTGATGTTGATTCCCATTATCTTTCACATTTTGGCACTCATCTTTCTCAATAAATAAAAACAAGTTTCAACATATTGGTCAGGAAATAAAGCACTGTTAAGACCAATGAAGAAATTACTGCACAAGGACCTCATAAGGTTCAGAAGGTTCGGCTGCTTTGATTTGCAGAGAGAGTACTTGAGAGTTGAGCCTTGTTGACAAAAAGTGAAAGTTTGAATTCCACAGAGACCAGATTTAATGAGAGAAGTAAATGTGTAAAGACAGGTACGTCAAGATTAATATTACCATAATATCTGGAATTAACTCAAGTTTTCACCGGATTCTAAAAAGAAAGCTCAACATCAGTGTAGTTTTCTGCAACCACCCAGTGGGGCGGGTCATTTTGGACCTGCTTGCTGCTACATTCCTCATCGTTTCACTGCAGGTATGCAGCCTGGATGTGGTTTTAAAGTCAACAGAAGAGCGGCATGGACACAACTCTGCCCTCAAAGATAACCTTTACAGCCGAGCGATGCATTTTAAATCAAAATGCAGAAGCTGAAAGAGAGCGGTCCGACCCGTGGGAGCGCAGGTGAATAGCTTTTGATTCAGGAAGCTTTTCTAATGGACTGTATTGAGTTCGACAACAAACACTGGAAAGGGCCTGAAATAAGAGAGCACACCAGCTCACCTGCACTGAAACACATAAGGCCAGGGAGCACAACAAGCCCTTTCATTATGCTTTTCGCCTCTGGAGTCCGCAGAGAGACGGAACAGACTACTTCAGATACTTGAATGTTCTCTGGGGGGTTCAAGCTACAGGGAAGTGGCAAAACTTTGCACAGAGAAGCAACTTTTTTTGACATGCTGCTTGTTTGGTTAGACGCCATTCATTCCAGTCACATGCTAGATGCTTCTCTCTTCCAACATCATTCAAGTTACAGTAGTTTTTCAGACTACAAGATGCAACCCATTATAATCGTTCATAATGTCTTGTGATTGGTCAATTTGGGGCGTCTTTATACCTTTAACAACCAAATTATGTTGTAGCACAGTATCTATTAATACTATTTGTTACTCCGCCAGCCCCTATTGGTCAGAGTATTATGACTGAGCCTCACAGAGTGATACTATCAAGCCTTAAGGGGCCCTGTGGAGTGATACTACGGAGCCTTGGGTGATAGTACTAGAATGAATACATAAGGAACGTGAAAACACCTTGAACAAGAGAGTACAGTGAGCACGACCTCTGGTTGCCACTAATAGCTGCAGCCTCACTTTAAAAGACCAGGTCAAAACGTATACAGAGGGTAAAAGGCACAGGCCTGACACTGGGTCTGAACCATGATGTGAGAAAGACCAATCTGCAGAGTAAACAGAAAGTACACCAGCTTCGCACAGAAGGCAAACGAGCACCATGCACAGATTTGCATTTGAGGAATTAATGCAAATTCAGACGAGGCCAACGGTCCACTTTTCATGGCGTAACCATGTCCGTCTACCACGCAGTTAGCCATGTGCAGGAAACAAGGTTTAATCGGGCATATAAATAATCTTGGAATTTATCACACTGGCTGTATTTTACACAGTCAATTATATATAAATACATGTATGCAGAGTTGAGGCCGCACCAAGATGAACTTAGTAGTTCTCATACAACTGTTTTCATATTCTGATCTGAGGAGCACTGAGATGCTTCCAGTCTTAACAGCAGTGGCATTTAATACCTTATTTGTAACTGTAACAGCGTTTTCTTTTTAATGAATCCTCCCTCAAGCTTATTCTCAGCTCAAATTTAAGGGGCAATATACACACATGTGTAAGTTAAAGAGAGGAAAACATCCATAATGGTCTATAATAAGCGCCCTCTTCCTGCTGGGAACAATCAAAACATTAACACCAACAGTTGCAATAGAAGCCTGGGGTGGTCTAGAGAGTGAAAGTCTCTCTTCGGTTACTGCAGCTTCTGCGGCGAGAGCGAGGAATGCCACCAGGCTGAAAAAGCATTACTCACCCGAGGGCTGGATAACACTCCTAAATATGAGCAGAAACTGTTTTACATGCAGTATAACTAGGAGTTTATTTTAGCTGCTTATTTAATAAGATCATTACTTTAGTATAGATGTCAAGACTGTGTAAGACAGCAGCATTTATTAGTTTTCTGATTATTCCCTCATGAGGTCACCGGGAACTAAAACTATCTCAGCTACTCGGTGCAAAAGGCAGGGGAATTGTTACAATCCGATCGAGGGGCACACATATTTAATTCATGCAGAAAATTCTTTGTTCATTTTGATATTTACTATAACAGTCAAAACAGCAACTCTCGACATTAGAATATTCAATAGACAACGTACCAAGACGGTAATTTAGATAAGTCAACATTTCGCTGAATGTCTGACACTTATTTATTAAGTTTTATGTCTTTTGAGATGCAATCTGAGAGAGATTTCGAGACCACCTTACGCCGGAGAGGATGAGGTCATGCATGTTTTCACCAACATCTCCTGGTTTTCGGGGATTGGTTAAGCAACAGGAATGAGAACCACCACCTCTGAATTAAGTTTATTTCCACTGAGTTATCTTGTAGCAATGTCAAGTTTGGAAACCCTTGTTCAAACCACTTTACAGTCGATGCTTGGAAACCTTTGACTGGACTATATAACAAGTAAAGCGCTTGAAACTTCATACTACAAACTTAAATCAGCTTTTTCTAAACTCTGACAGGAAGAGAACTGGAATCAAAGCATGAAGACTGAAATATTCTCCACAGCTGATAAGAAGGGTGGCTCCCCAACAGGCGTAATCCATGCATCTACCTACAACAGCTATTGAAAAACGGGTTCTGCAGGAAGTGGCTGAAACAATGTTCTTCCTCCCTCATCGCCGTCATTTAGCCTCAGACGAGATCACGTTAATGACATGTCATCTACATCTGGGCTGAAGGAAAATGAAGCCATAACTAAATGGAGTTAGACTAAATAATGAGAAGGTCTTGGGTTGTTCTGGATCGACACCGGGACACACACATAGGGAAAATATAGAGATGAGAGAAATTTGACTGAATTTTTTTTTTTAAAAGCGTTTACTAAACTTTAACAACACATAATTACAAAGAAAATTATTGTTTTTTTGCTTTTTGTTGACAAAAAAGAACGTTGTTTCTGTACACAACCATAAATTATGCCCTGATTAGATCATTGAGATGTTTGGTCTTCGTAATTGGGTCAAATGCCTGCACCATTTTGTGACGTAATGACACTTTAAAAACGCTACATGAGAACACAATTTGCTGGATTTATGTTGTTCCTATTTAAGATTGAAGAATAGTAGTTGTGGGTCAAATCAAAAGTTGATTGAAGATTTTAGATATATGTCTATGTATGTGTTGACACAAGTTTTATTTTTGAGATACCAAAAAGAAATGTGACTCATCAAAAGTCAATATTAGTTTTTCTGCAGTTAAAATGGTTTGCTATTTTTTAGAATTTAGCTACATACTTAAATATGTCAGAATGTTCATGGATAACCCATGCGAAAGTTAAAAGAGAAAAACCAGGTCAAGGTATAACCTTTCACACAGACCACTCAACATTCTTGATCTGACCCAAAATTAGAAGTCGGGGGTGAAAGAACGGCGCGCTAACATGCTAAAGTTGGACAGTAGCTGACACTGCTGCCTTGTTTGTTCCTCATGTTTTGAGGGGTGGAAAGTCCACAGGCTGTGCTAAATCACACACTGGTGTAGGTTTGACTCGTTTCATGTTCATTATGGTGCAGCATTCTTGAAAACTCGGACCATTACATCAACAGAAACAATTGAAAATAAATAAGAAATAAAATGTTTTGGGGGGGGTTGGACAGTTAATGTTGTTCCAGTTAGAATAACAGAGCGATAAAACCTTTCGTGACAGCAAGACAACACAAATGCACAATAAAGTACTGCATGTGGAAGCAAAATACAGCAAATATATGGCATATTATATATTTAAATGTTGTTTTAAACATTTAGGACTTCACAGTAGCTTTGTTTTTTAAAATAATGAGCACCTTTGCTATTATGTCCTTGATGTACTTGTAATCATTTAAAGTAATATTATTGCATATAATAACATGATTAGGGTTTTTTTTCTCTATTTTCTAAATCTTCTATTCCAAGTGATTTCTTTGCCAGCCAGACCTAGGATTGAGTCTTCAGGGTTACAGAGACATTTTTTAAATCACATTTTCAGTTTCATTTACTAATGAGAATTTTGACTGAAGTTTTCTTGTGCACTGTAGTTGGTTAGCATGGAAGCACAGCTGAAGCGTACCTGGTCAAACAGCTGCTTGCCAGTGGTGCTGGGCTGGATGGCGAACTCCAGCTCAGCGTCCATGGTGGTGACGCGAACATTGACCTGAAGAGAGAAAAAAGTTGGGTTAAAGAAAACTCCTCATAGGTTTAGGACTTTGGAAAATAAAAAGTGTGTATGTGGTGAGGGGAGGGGGGTTATATGCAGAGCAAACACAAGGGACTGTGTACACATGTGTTTTCTATGAGCCAGATTGTAGAAAGTCGGGATTAAAAACCCTCAAATTAAGCTCGACACGTTACAGAAGCTGATGATGAAGCCGCATTTTCCACAACACTGAGGACTATTCTGAAAAGACAAGGATTACGTTGTTGAGCTATGTACACATCCAGAGGTAAAACATGATTAAAATAATGATACCCAATATTCAAACTACCACAAACATCACCACTGATCTTCCCGGAGGAAGAATAGAGTATGACGTCAAACGTGCGATGAGGACAGGTTGAGTAATCAGGGAATGGCGAGTGAACTTCACACAAAAGCTGCGGGGACAACGCACCAATATTTACAATGGCGGCTTTGAGTGCAATACGGTGAAGTCATTTTTTTTCCTTTTATCCCTGTGGGTTCCAATGTCTGTGGTATTTGCGGGGGGTGGGGGGGGGGGGTGACTGCACACAGGCTCTCAGAGTTGACTGAATTTATTAACATGCATTGAAAGGCGCACAAAGAGGACAGTAGCGCTGCTGACAGAAACGTCCAGAGATATCTTTCAGTTCTACGACATCGTGAACCACATGCATGATCGATGACACATCAAAAGTCAGAGATAAAGTGGAGATTGACAACTTCCCAAATCATTTAGGTTTAGGTGTGTTCACATTAGTCACACATGGACTAGAGTTAGTTTCCAGCCTTTCATATTAGGTAAGGTAGAACTTTATTGATCCCTCAGAAGGTCTCCTTCGGGAAATTGTTTATCTCAATGTATGAGCACAAATGTTCATACTTTTGTTATTACAGTTTAAAATTGGCTTAGAAAATTATAATGTGTTTTTTTCTTTTTTTATCTGAATAAGACTCAAATCATAACAAGACAGTTAAGGATAATTAAATGTAAAAACAAGATTTGCAATATGTCTAATTCCTGTCTGGGAACATTTTAACCATCACAAGAAACTGATTATTAGTTAACTATTAGTCACGCCAACCTTACTTACTGTGTTTAAATGTAACTCGATGCCACGTTGACAAAATACTAGGTTTAGATTTACATTAACACTTCTCTCGTTATGAGTTTATATGCAAATGTAAAGCATATGGGGAAAATATAAATCAGGAAAAACAAAAAAGACTTTTCATGAGATAATATAAAACAGTTGTGTTGCCAAAACGTATGTGTTGTGTACGCCTTGAGCCATCTGTGTGGATCTCAGGCCTATTTTGTTTTCATTTAACTACACAACAATGTGTCAGTATAAAAATCACTAATTCATTTGATTTTCATTCATAAATACTCTTATTTATGTTTTGAATTTTTTGCAATGATGGAATGATTCCAATTTGAAAACCAAAAGTACAAATAGGCAATAGTAGGAGATTATGGCCCCTAAAGCAGGGGGGTCAAACTCACTGACAAAAGGCGCCAAAATCTTTACGCTATCCAAGTCAGAGGTTGAGTCTTATTTTGAAATTCATTGTTTGAGTCTCAAATGATCTCAATTATATCTGCGTTTTCCGTCCTTCACCAAAATAATTCCTTTACTCTTTTTGTCGACATCCATGATCGCTACCGGTACGTGGATTTCGAGGAAACCATAGCACAGGCCACACAATATCAATTGGGTGAATGGATTTGGCTCCTGGGACACGACAGATGTGCCATAAACCCCCAGAATATGAAATGTGGTGGAATAAATTATGAATTTCTGTTTCTCTCTTTTTTTTTTAAAGCGGCTCCTTTTTGTACATAACTACTCAATTATTAATAGATATAATTATGATTATCTTTATTATAAGAAATCTAATCAATAAAAAGGAAGAAATATTAACCACACTCATTGATCATTTTAATCACAACAACTTCATTTCATTGATTGTCGAATAATCCACCAACCTTCAGGTTCCTTTCACGACTCTAACTTTAAAGTAAATGGTAAACCAACACATGTGCAAACAATTAACAGCAAACGTGAAAGTTACAACCACTTCTAGTCGAAGTGGAATCAATTAAATTGAAAAGGGAAGTTCTGCATTCAAAACACAGCGAAACAAAGCTTCCTTTCAGCTGCTGAATCCTGGCAGGCCTTCATCATCCTCGACGTCGACTGCATACTAGAGCAGCCAGATTACCTTAATCTACCTTAACTGGGGCAGAAAGTAAGAAAGAGTCCTTCTGAAAGTTCCCCTCTCCCCCCCCGGGTATTTTTTAAGACCGGAACATGTGAACGTGGAGCAGAAACTGCTGGCTGAGTGATATCCGATCTCAAACCCGAGTCCTTCGACAGAACCTCACAATAAACTGAGGCCATTCAGTGCGGTAAAGAAAACATGACACATTGGGCTAAAAATACTCTGGGCCAGTAGACTGAGGTACACAATGAGCAAATTCACTGAAAAGGAAAGCGTTTCTAGAAAACTGTAGACGCTGGACTCATTTGAGTAATAACTGACTCAGTAGCGGTGCAAAGGTTCCCTCCGCAGATTTTTTTTTTTACCCACTTTAGGGAAGAAACAAAACAGTAACTAAGAAACAACCAGTGACCTGATCTCCATGGCAACAAAGACCAAGCAGAGGAGACAGCTAGACCATAGTGTATTCTTTTAAACAGATGCCATCTTCTCAGATATTTCTAGAGGAGCAACTTAGTTCTTGAAGCAGGAATATGTTCCTCTGGATCTGTAGCAAAACCTTTTGACTATTTCACCTCAAACACTATAGAAACACAATCAAACTTTTTTCCTGATACCATTTTCTGAACAATTATCAATCTTTACGATTCCTATTTCACGAGATCGATACTAAAAAGAAAATGACATTGTACAAATCTTGAGTGAAAATCTTCAGCTTAGGGGAATTTTAACTCCAAGCTTTTCTCTTACAGAAAAAAATACGTAAAAAATGGTTTCCAGTGCGAAATAAATCTTGCTAAGAAATGACGAATTAATCTGATGTTCACTGCCTTTGTTACTACATCAGTTTTGTTTTTCAGAAAGATTTGCATATTTGTTTTAAACACACGTGTGTAGCAAAACTTTGGCTCTGAAAAACAAAGCATATTTCGATACTTTGTACTACAGAACATTTTGGTTGGCGACACAAAAGAACCAAAGTTCGACACCGAGCCCTGAGGAGTCACAACTTCGTGTCTTGCTAAAGCGATCCCAGCGTCACCGTATCAAGAACCAACTGCATCAGAGATGATATACGCATCGACTACTGTGCTCAGCAACACATTAAGTGGTCTTTTGCCTCACCTTTTTGGGGTCTTTTTTAAAGTAAGTTGATTATTTATTCATTCAACTTTCCACACACACCTTACTTATGGTGCCAACAAACCATTGAACTCCCAGGATGCCTTTTCTACACCCTGGTCTATTTAGTTTGATACTCACCATGTCAAAAGTGACAGTTGTGATTGGTTGGTTGGTTGACATAAAGCATTATGGAAGCTGCTCAGATAATGGTTACTCACAAGGTGGTTGAGAGTGATGGCATCTGATGTGTGACGTTAATAAATGAAGTTTTTTTTTTAAAACATTGTCCATCTAGTTGTCGTTATTATGAATCATTTTGTGTTGTTAAAATGATGGCGTGTATTAACTGTGTGAGTATGGCGAAAAGCCAATGACAGTTTGGGATAGGTTTAGGCGGGATTATGAGATATTTATCCTATTGTTAATTTCCCATTAATATAAATGTAAACTGCATTTTAATCCAGGGTCTCCTGCTCTCTTGCCATAATCTCACAGACTGATCATCACTAGGTAGCACCTGACCTATCAATTGTAAGTTAGAAGTACTTAAAAAGAAGGTAAGAAGTAAAAAAGGTTTTTGGCCAAAAAAAAAGGTTTAACTGATCTGTGATGAATCATTATGTAATAGATGAATAATCCATCCATCCTGATTCTGGTGAGTCAGACCAAGTATATCGAAGGTGTGATTGAAAAAAATCAATTATTCAAACGAACAAATGTGAAACCGAAGAACTGGACCTGAGTCTGGAAACACCTGTCACCACGCCTCGCACGGCTGTGTCACCGTAGGGAGAGACAACTTTGTGACGGTGTGTCATTTGGATTCGTGAAACGTGAGTCACTGCGGCGCAGGAGTCCTCACTCCTCCCTGAAATCTGCTCCGGCGTCCAGACATCTTTGTGCTGAACCAACAGTCTCAGTTGTAAAAATATTTCAAGATGCCTTTGTCTGAGCCCAGAGACGTGCAGTCACCCTTACAAAACGAATCTACTCATGGAGTTTGATTGGTTTATATTTCAATAGTTTTTTAATAAATGAATTTCCTATTTATAAATATTTATTTTCTGGCTGCAATTACACAGTCCGCTTGATGGCAGCAATTATGAGGTTCTCCGCAGCCAAAGGGACAATCAAATCCTGCAAGATCCCTGCAATGACTGTGGACGAGAGGATACAGTCGACTCCAGCAGTGTTTAAAGCAGATTTCTGGATATGTTTTGGTTTCAAAACCAATGAAAGCAGTCACGACTTCGTGAAGAGTCATGTGGTCTGTAAATTCTGCAACACAGTCTCAGGCAATACTACAAATATATCCTTGTTACTACAGTATCACAATATATCTTAATGTTTTCACCGTACCGAGATACTCACTAGATACTTGCCAATAGAAAACCCTCAATATGACTCGCACTTCCTGTCAAAACCCTGTTTGTGGTCTGTAAAAAAAATATTTTCAAGACCAATCCTACATATCTTTCTAGTAACAACATCAGAACATTACACCTATTTTACTCAGAACCAATGTAAATGACAGGAAAACACTGCCAGAGCAGCTGCCAAATCCATTCTGAATTTTCGGAAGTAATACGCTACATCCCACCTTGATGTGACAACTTTTAATTTCTACTTCTACTTTATCTGCTTCCTGTACAAAGACAAAGTTCCCTTTTTTAACATGTACTGGGTCCTCCTTATCCCAGAACACACCAGACAGAAGTTCATGTCAGAGTGTCAGACTGTGGTCGACCCTGCCTCAAGTCACAAGGACGCAGACAGAAAAACACCACCGTATCAACGGGGGTGATAAGGACTTAAAAAAGACTGCTACTGTTAGATGGTGATGATGTCATTTCCATCAGCGACTCTCATGACAACCGAGAGGCCATTCTAAACAAACCCACAACACCTTTTACTGACGCTGGCCACGGCCTGCTCTCCTCACAATACTCGCCTCTGTTCAAGTCTGCCCACAGGTTTTCATTATTCTCTCTATCTGAACGAGAAGGAAATTAAAAACTCCAGGAGTGGAATCACAGCAGTGGTTTTTCTCAACCGTGGAAACGCGCATGACTCGTCATCACGGAGAGAACATTCCCAACCCATTTTCCATCCTGGTGCTAAACATACACATGTGAAGATTTGCCTGCCGGAGTTTTCCAGGGTGAGCATGTGCCATAGGACTGTTTGTAATAGCCGGGGTGGGGCACTGAGTGGTAATTAAAATCCATAAAACCTGTTTCAATTATACCCAATAGCTATTTTCTTTTTCTTTCTAATAAAGTACAGAGAATATTTTTAATTAAAATGAATTAAAACCTTTTTTTAAAAAGATGTGTCAAGATGTTATTTTAACAGATATCTATTTGTTGTTTATGATTTAAAATCATTATCATTTAAACTAGTCTTTTCTTATTATTAGACAGACAGTGTGATTTTAAGGCATATGTTTTAATATTAAAAAACACATATAATTCATTCAATCTGTATTTAGCTATCATAATCTATCATTCAACCTAAAAAAGCAAAAACACAAGAAAAATATATAAAATCTGAATATTACTCACCGCTTTGGGCATTTTCTCTCCTTTTGTTGACTCTATAAACGCTAAAAACCTTGTGTGTCCAAAACAGCGACTGTCCTCCCAGTTCCTGTCAAGGGAAAAAGAGGAGAAACAAGTTCGGTTCACTTGTTTCGGTACTTTGAGCGTCTGAGACGATGACACTCCTGTAGGCAGCCGTCAAATACGGGTTGTTAGACCACACCGCAGCGGAAACTCAACGCGGACTCTTCAAAGTAAAGGCAAACCCACCTTTCAAAAACGAACTTCTTAAAAGGAAGGATGGATAATTGAATCACACATTATATATTGTATATACTATAGCTATTGTCAGGGATAAATAGCCTTTAATAATGGGAACTTGAACTTAAAAGTAATTTTATACTTTTTTTTATACTCATTTTATACAACAGGTATTACATATTAATAAAATAAAAGTGTCAGTTTATTTCATTGTTTGATTTGCGTATCGATCCATGTATACACAGAATTAAATACTAAATATATGGGTAAAAAAAATAACGATTACAAAACGAATGCAGGTTATTCCCAAAAACAAATAACTTTAAATGGGTATATTGAAAATTTGCACTAGTGATGAATAACAATCATGAGTAAGAAAACTACTATTAAGTGTAAACTACTACAAAAACGATGTTCTTACGACGATACGTGATTCGTTGATGTTCCAACTAAAGCTTTTATTGTGAAATTAAAATAAAAAAAACACGAAATCTGGCAGGTTCCGTTCTTGCAGGTTGAATCTGGTTCTAGTAAAACAAAAAAAAAAAAAAAAACTCACTTGATAAAACCAAACTAAAGCATCCACCCTTATTTATTCTAGACTATTATTCTGTAACAAATTAGCCACACCTCGAACGACAACACTTGAAACACGTATTGTACAAACAAACCATTGGATAAGTGCAAACAAAAACAAAACACTTTAATTGTAGTGATTAAATAAAGGTAGGTTTGAAATAATATAAAAAACTAAAAGTCGGGGCGTGTCGACGAGTGGTTCACGTCAATGTTATGAATGCCTCACATTGATGCCATGAATAAACACAATATATATCCGAGTATAAAAACACATTCGTGATCAAGTTTTAAAAACAGAACCACGTATTTAATAGTGTTTTTTTTCCTGTGTAGAGATTTTGTTTTCCTCCTTGTGTGAGTCAGTTAATCCCGCAGACACCTGTTGTCACATTTCTTTATGCATTCGCTGCAGGGATAAAAAAAAACCCCACTAATGTCCGTAAAAGTGTGTTTCACTCGACAGTCCGCTTGTAAAAGGAAGTTTTTAAAGGCGTGTTTGTCAAGTTTACCTGGTGATATGAAGAACCTTCTCGGCGCGGTGTCCAGACGCTCCAGATTACACGCGATCAGTCCGGCGCAAGATGGCGCTCATCCCGCCACAAGATGGCGCTCATCCCGCCACAAGATGGCGCTCATCCCGCCAGAGAGGCGAGACGCACTGGCGGAGATACGGAAACCAGGGACTCATCAGGGGGGCGCTACAAAGGGGGCCAGGATGGTAGTGGAAATGGAAAAAACCTCCTCCTAGTACTACTTTAAAGAATATAGAATCTAAATATAAATCAAACCCAGACTCCTACTTCCGGTTATTAATATACATTTTGTTCAGCCCACGACTGATGAAACATTCTGTAAAGTTTGTTTAGTTTTGTCAGTTTTTACACCAAAGGAATTTCAAACAATACCATCTTTGAACTCATTATGATTTTTAATAGTAATTATCTGGTTATTATTGGTGAGGAACAAACAGTGGAAATTAGTGTGGCAGTGACGTCACGGCAGGTACCTTTTAATTCAAGTGTTCAAGTATTTTGAAGGAGGATGTTTCTGTCATGTGCTGGGGGGCGGGGCCAGGAGAGGAGCTGGACCAATCACAGGGCAGGATTAAAAATAGAGCCGGTATATAGTCGGAGTTGAAGACATTAGTCACCGGAGTATAAGAACACTCTCATGTGTTTCACTTCATTCATCACCAGATAAAGGTAAAACATTTAGTACACAATAAGTAACAATGTGTTAGTCACAAGGGGAGCGTTCACACTAGTTTGTGTCACAAGTGGCTACTTTTGACTTTCACGATAAAGTCCAGGAAAAAAAAAGAATCTTGTGAATATAATAACTGAAGAATCAGAATATACACCTACACTCAAATTAATCATATCCACAAACATTTCTAAGCAAACAAAACAACTACTTAAATAATATAACAAACTTATTCATGGATGAATATACATTTAAACACAAATAAATATGTATATTATTGTAAAAAAAAAGAAGAGGTATATATATATATGTTAATACTATATATATATATATATATTTCTTTCTTTTTTAAATGTGTAAAGAAAAAAAAAAGTTAAATGTCAAGCACAAATTTCACACTAAAAACCATGGTGACAGTTGCACAGAGGAGATCACTCGACAAACTACTGTCCATCATTGATGATGGAAAAGATGAAATTCCATCTTGTTCATCCTTTTTCTTTGTTATTTTTCTTTGATCTATGTTCTTTATCTTTAGATTTGCACTTTGTTTTATTGCTGTGTGCTGGAAAAACAATTTCCTGAAGGAGATCTCCAGAGGGATCCATAAAATGTATCCATCTAGATATACATTTATTAGCTAAAAGCTGACAGTTTAGTTCCAAAGATCCACCTTTAAAGAACAATTATTCTAAAGATATTATTCTTAAATCAACACAAACACACGAGTGAACTGTCGAACTTACTTTCACACAAACAATAGAACAAATGCACACAATTGAGAAGAAGAAATACCAACACTGTGCGACATTGACACTAACTTATCACTCACACAAGTCAACACTCATAAAAACACTTCAGTGACCTCGCGTTGTAAATTCAAAGTTAAGTTAAAATGGATCTCAAAAGATGAGGCAAACACGTCGATTTTTCAAGTTTATTCAACGTTGAAGAACAAGGGAAAAAACACATATAGAAAAAATCATCTGATTCAAGTTTTATTAAAAATGACGTGGGTCTAGTCACACTGGTCTCCGCCGGTCGATCGCGAGACTCTTTTGGGCAACTTCATAAATGATCGCTGCAACGAGAAAGGAAAATATCAACCAGCTGTCGTGTTTGTAACCGCCACAAGGGGGCGCCAGAGGAGTAACTGTTGACCCCATACAAAGATGCTTTTTTTTTTTTTTTTTTAGAGCGACAGTTATTAAATAAGAACTTTGTTTCCTCACATGTATGCAAGTAAGAAATGAATCACTCTGTAATGTAAATAAAGAACCGATAAACATCTCTTACTGTCCATCACTTGTCTCACTGCCTCCCTCTGCTGCAGCCTCTTCATCGTCTCCGACATCAGACATGGCATGAAGTTGGTCTGGATCTCTGGAAAAAAAAGCAAACACAATATGTGAAATAAAGCTGGAACTTAATTAAAAAAAAAAAAAACTCATCACAATCTCTAACCTCGCTTCAGCGGGTCAAAGAAGCAGCCCTGCTTCCTCAGTGAGCCGAGGACCGAGGGTTCCACTCCTTCCAGGTACCGGCGGGCAAAAGCCTGGGCGGCAATCTTCTTCGCCAACTCCTTCTCCTTCTCCAGCACCTCCTTCTGCTCCATCACTCTGCGCTCCTGTGATGGACAGATGAAGCGCGGTCGACAAATGTAATATCCAGGAAGAGCGATATTAAATGTCAGGCAGTGTCACAGTCTGATAATAATAAACGAGGTTTAAGGCTTACAAACGTGTCAGGATTCAAAGCTGAACTGAAAGAGCCTCGAGGCAGAAATATAAGAATATTTTCTCGTAAGAGATCTGCTGTAAATGTTAATGTGATTGATGTTTAAAAACATTATTTATCAAATATCTGCAGCAAATTACAGCATTGTTTACCTTATGGTGCCGAATAACTTTTGGTGTAATACGAACAAAGCAACTTCAAACTTTTCTGTCACTATGGACTGGTTTAATGTCGGCATTATATTCATGTACCAACCTCCAGAGAAAAACAGTACAAAAAATCATAAATAGTTTGTGTTTTAACTAGTTTTCACTAGTTTACAGGTTTATTTTTGGAGTAAACTTGACTAAAACTAGCTTATTGAGTTACATGTTGTTGCTTCACAGAAAATACCATTTTTTTTGTTTAAACAGAACAGATTTTCCGAGAGTTATAGTATTTTGATTTTATTTTTCTATCTGTGGCAAAAGCCCATGTACCAGTATCGGACCCTGGAGCGATACTGTTTTAAATGACGTACCACCAGACCAGAGTTGGATGTATTCGGTAAGAGTTGTTATTATTGTAAACTTATTATTAAAGTCTACAGTCTGCACTGGAAGCGATATTTACCCGGAGTACTTCCTGTCTGTGTAGCATGTTAGCCTTGTTAGCTTCTGCTACAAAAAGTTAAAAATAAAGACTTTTTTTTCTGGAACAATTTCTCATGTCAAGGCTTCAATCCAAGATGGACGTGACAGACGAGCAGTTTGAAGGTATTTGGATGTTTTTAAGTGTCTTTTTAGATGAAGGTAAAGAAAACGAAGAATCAGTTGCTACATTAAAATGAACAAACATTTTTGTCTATAACTCTAAAAAGAAAAATTACTCTAAATAATCCCAACCCCTAGTTGACATGAGGGTGAGCAGAAAATGAGTGAAATTCAGGGTGAAGTTAACTTGAAGTCTTACTTTCTCTGCGATGCGTCGCATCTCCTGCTCGCGGAGTCGCTGCACCTCCACCAGCTCGGCGAGCCTCAGCTCCTCGTAGTACTTCTGCTGGGCCTTCAGCGACGCCAGCTCCTGCTCCTCCATCAGCTCCTGCAGGGCCTGCTCCAGCGTCTTCCCCACCAGAACCTCCAGCAGCTGCTGCACCTCCAGGTCAAAGTCGAACAACTGCGAAGAAGGAGAGAAAATAAATCCATCACGACGCCGTAAAAAAAAAGAAAAAAGAAGTTTCAATTCATCGCGAAGACAATACTTCTCCATCTTCTATCTGCGTCGCCACATCCTTCCCCGTCTTGGCCGGGATGAAGAGTGGAGTCGCCGGACGTTCCAGGAAACTGTCCGTCTGGCAACAAGTGTCTGCAGTCTCGATGATGTCGCTCAGTTCTTCCAAGTAGAGCTCTGGAGGGTTTCAGTGTCAAGATCATTTCAGCAGAATCACCAGATGAAGACGTTTTTTATATTATGTTGGACACATATTACAAATGATAGGTTCTTTATGTAATTTCACTATAACATGATTTATACTTTTAAAAGTAGAGAGTGATAGAAAGAGTTACATGGGGGTTAATGTGATCTTAGGATGCAGCTAGTTGTCCTGTTGTTCAGCTGGTCGGTGAATTATCCAGCGGAAAATAACGTTTTTTTAGATTAAAATGAAAATAAACATCTTTTTTTAGATAGTTTTAATAAGGTTTAGCTTAAAATGAACTTATCAAACTACCAAAAAGGGCAAATAAATATTTTTAACTCAATTGTCAACTTGCCCGCATGATGCCATTTGTATAGCATCTAAAAGAAACCATGTCTTTGAAATAGCCAGAACATGTACCCATTTCCTGGTAAGCATGTTAAGCTGTGGTTTGAAATTATTAGGGGTGTGAGAAAATATCAATACTTTATAATAATCTTCAAATTCTTTAATGGTTTACAGTTCAATCAAGTGTGTTTAAAACAAAGTCATTTGTTTTGTTTTATGTTTACAATTGACATGCAAATATTCACACCTTTTTTCATTTTTGTGTAGCAATTAAACGTCTGTGCAACCAGATGGCAGAATTCATCAGCATGGCTGAGGACGAGAGGATACAGTCGGCTCCAGCAGCTTTTAAAGCTGATGTTCGGGCATATTTTGATTTCAAAACAAATCCCGCAACACCAGAGTCAAGTACTCAACAATACTACAAATAAATCCTTGTTCCTAGACTATCGCGATATATCGTATTATTGTCCGTGGATCGTGATGCGAATGGCCAGATTCTCGCTAATACACACCACTTTTATATTGTCCTATGTGGAATTCTGTGTAGGGTTACTCATAAACTCATTTTTCTCACAGTCCAAAATAAATAGATCCCAATGAAAGAATA
Source organism: Callionymus lyra (assembly GCF_982586985.1). Classification (NCBI taxonomy): domain Eukaryota; kingdom Metazoa; phylum Chordata; class Actinopteri; order Syngnathiformes; family Callionymidae; genus Callionymus; species Callionymus lyra. The sequence continues at coordinate 10,987,801 of NC_141830.1, forward strand.
AACCGTAGAAAATGAATGCAATTGGGTATTTTACATATATTTAAATAATCAAATGAGTGGTAATTTGGAAAACACATGTTTGAGGTTAATTCATTAATTCAATTGAAGTTAATCATTTAGGTACAACTGTAATTATATGAGTGGCTTTTCCTAGCTATCTTGGTCTTGTTATTGGTAGAAATGAATAAGGTAAGGTAAGGTAAAACTTTATTGATTGTTGAAAAAATTGTTTTTTCCAATAGCCACAGAAAATACAGCAATTTTTCATAAAAAATAAATACAAATAATATAAGAACAAAAACAAAGAGAAATAGAGAGAAAGAACAAGATTATACAATCTAAGTCTAAAGATAAAGAACATAGATCAAAGAAAAATAACATAGAATAGTGTTTAAAGTGAATTGTATTGATCTTTTTTACTTTTCGGCAAATTGGACATTTTCAAGAGATCATTATTTCAGTTTTCGTACGGAAGATCTCACCTGTTTGAACGTCCATGTTCTTCCTGCCCCGCACAGGCTCAGGAGATCTGGACCTCAACTGCTCTCTGTCATATATGCTGGTGGCTGCAATCCTCCTGCTCTCCATCAGGCTTTGTATTTCTGCCAGCTGTTTTTTATTGCCATAGTAAAATCCTTAAGCATCTTATATAATATTGCCTAGTAATGACCAGGAAGAACTTGAAGAAGAGGAAATCAGACTCACGGTCGATGCGTGTCGGTCGAACACGCTCCCTCTGGCAGAGCGACGATCATTGGTGACCTTTCCATATTTGTTGTGTGATCTGAGGTGCAAAGAGAAAAATGTGATCTGCACATCAGTATTCAGCCCTGATGCTCCACTACTACAGTGTGATGTGTGATGTGCATGTGTGAACTCTCATGACAATATTCATGTTGCAAATGGTGTCGCCAGGGACTAGAAAAACCTGCTGACAACCCCCATGTTCTGGACGTAAAAATAATTGGAATAATATAAAATATATCATTGACTAGTAACTTAAAATATGTTAAATCAACACACATATCAGGTAGATAGACAAAAAAATTAATAGTCAATCGTTTTTTTCTTAACATTAACATATTTGAAACATGTGTTTTTTAAACTATTATTATTTTAGTTACATTTTTTAATTATCTACCCTAAAGCACTGAAGATTATCCCTAAAATATGTTTAATTAGTTTATCAGAAATATAGAGGAAATAAAAATAATATAAACATAACTTTATACTAATGACATAAAATTCAGAAGAATGACTTTAATCGCTTGACCTACGGAAACACGTAAAGGACCTATAGCTATTATTTTTCTCTTCGCCTTCTTTAAGTTTTCATAGTCTTGTTAAAACGATTGAAACCGAACTTATATACATAAAAAATAGTTTAAAAATACGTCACATCCGTGTCGATGGTTTTGACACAAAGATAATAAACTCACGACGTCGGCGGGTCCTTTCGATATTTGGGCCTTTTCTCCGCGGGTCTGGGATGACTGGTGAAATAATACAGTCCGTCTGGACGTGTCTGGTTGTATATTTCAAACGACATTTTTACACAAATGATGGAAAAGTATGTGTGTCGTCTTCTGCTGCCTGTTGAGCAGTTCACGAGAGGAGCTGTGGTAGCAACAGTATCCAGGAAGTGGAGTGCGGCGTCACTTCCGGGAGGACGGGGGTCGTCGATTATTTATGCTTTTGATTCAATTTACTTATTTCAAAAACACTTAGAAGCACCTTTGCACTATACTTCTTAGTATGTTATTGTTTACTTATTCACTATTTCCTAACCTATTTATTTTTTATGATTTTAGTATTTGACTACATTGTTTACTTTAATAAAATAATAAATAAAAAGCATGATTCAGGAGTATTACGCTCTTAATTACCTATTTTCTTTGTGTAAAAGTGTTGGGGAACCTAATGTAAGTTTATCTTTGTTACTCACTGCTAAAAAGTCTTCTATCTATCTATCTATCTATCTATCTATCTATCTATCTATCTATCTATCTATCTATCTATCTATCTATCTATCTATCTATCTATCTATCTATCTATCTATCTATCTATCTATCTATCTATCTATCTGTCTGTCTGTCTGTCTGTCTGTCTGTCTGTCTGTCTCTGTCTGTCTCTCTCTCTCCTTCCCTCCATCCATCCATCTATCTATCTATCTATCTATCTATCTATCTATCTATCTATCTATCTATCTATCTATCTATCTATCTATCTATCTATCTATCTATCTATCTATCTATCTATCTATCTATCTATCTATCTATCTATCTATCTATCTATCTATCTATCTATCTATCTATCTATCTATCTATCTATCTATCTATCCATCTATCTATCTATCTATCTATCTATCTATCTATCTATCTATCTATCTATCTATCTATCTATCTATCTATCTATCTCTCGCTCTCTCTCTCTCTCTCCCTCCCTCCCTCCCTCCCTCCCTCCCTCCCTCCCTCCATCCATCCATCTATCCATCCATCCATCTATCTATCTATCTATCTATCTATCTATCTATCTATCTATCTATCTATCTATCTATCTATCTATCTATCTATCTATCTATCTATCTATCTATCTATCTTCTGAAGTTTCTTATTTGCACGACTCACCTGCAGATTTTTCAACAAATCTTTTATTCTTCAATATCCATTTTAAAGTATTATATTTTCCCCTTTTTCTCCAAAAATTCTCTGTGAAAATGTTGGACAGTTGCTTGTTGTCGTCGCCCCTCCCGAGGCCTCATGGTTTCTCTATCCATTGTCGCCCCTTTTGAGTTGCATCACAGATTCAAATGTCCTCATTTAAACCGTCGTGACTCATTTCACGACCTCAAACGGGACCGCTCCTTGTTAGCGTCCATTCTCAGTGTTGCGCAACACCACAGCACGGGGTGTCCCCTCAGAATACATTGACTCAAGGGCCCGAGCGAGAGGGTTAAGAAGTGTCACCTTACAGCTATTATATAACTGAAAGTCTTTCGCTTAACATAATCGTTATTGCTTTCTAGCACTTCTTCAAAAGTGTCACCTCACACCTCTAGGCTCAGGAAGGCGATAAGATTTCAAGAAGATCATGCGACGTCAAACGTTTCTTTGGAGAATTCTAAGAATCTGCGGATGCTAACTTAGGTGCTGCAAGCTTCCCGCTTCAACTTGCAAATCACCGGCAGCATCGCTGGGTTGGGAAGTGTTATGAACCTGCTGCTACTGATGTGATGTAAAAAAAAGGGGAAAAAATAATGTGGCATCAGGCGGCAGAAATTCAGAGAAGAGAAAAAAAAACAAATCATGTGATCAAGTCTGGTTTCCTCTTTCTTTCAACGAACTCGCTGAACATTTTGTTCTGTTGGTAAGGCTCGTTGAAGGTTACGCAACACTCCAAAGTGATATCCAACGAGCTGCACTCTAATGAAACTATTTTACATTTGAGTGACAGTGAACATGTCAAAGGTTCTAAGCACAAAGCAAAATCAATCAGATGTTATTGTATAGCACAGGTGTCAAACCGGTCCAGTAAAGGGCCAGGGTGGTGTAGGTTTTTGTTCCAACCAGTCAAGCACATATAGTTGAACCAATCAGGCGCCTGAAGACAGTAATCAATTAATTGTCAGTCAGGTGTTGCTTGTTTAAGCCAACACCTGATTGGTTAACTCATGTGTGTAGTATTATTTCACGTTCATATACTAATGACCACTTATCTCAGTAACCATAGCGATAAAAATGCCACAAAGCTTTCAATGCTATGACTTTATTACTCAATAAAGATGCTCATAGTACAAATAAAAACTGAGAAAGTGCTTTAGTGATTTGCCAGAGATTTGTTTTGTCAACATTCAGAGATATTTCTATAGCTTAACTTTTGATAGACTAAATATCCATCGGACAACATTTACAATGTGTACTCTAAATAGTACTACTTTCAAAGTGTTGCTGAGGAATCAACATCAAGAAGAAAAAAAAAAGAACAGGACTGTGAAAATAAAGGTTAAAAGTCTACCGGAGCGAACCAGAAGTTTCCAGCAGTTTTCCTAATCTTGATAAGACACAAATACTATCAATTCTTATTATTATTTGTTATCGTAGGAGAACTGACTGGTTTCTGCCTCTCAAAAAGTACTTGTCCAGTCAGACGTAAGACTCCTTGGCGTAAGAAAACTCCTCAAAGACCGGCTGACTGCATCTCCGGGTCACAGTCTCGTGGTGGTTTGCAGAGACGGACTCGGACATGGCTCTCTGGCGGAAAGCTTGTCCCCCAACGACCACTTGTGGGTCACACGGGGTCACGCAGGTGGAGGGGAAGTTCAAAGAGGATGGGCGAGACCTTCTCTCCAGCTTGATGGCCTCGTGAACTGTCATGGATCCATACTGCGGCGGGACGTTATGGACCGCTTGTTGATATGAGGGGGGGCTGCAGGCCAGTTGGCTGTCCACCTGTCGGAACACCGTGATGGCGGAGAGTGGGCGGAGTCTTTGCTCGACTGCGGGTTCCACCTCACACTGGGAGTCCTCCTGCAGGGTTTCACAAGGGAAGGAGTTCTGTGGTTCTTTCCTCAGGCTGTTTCTGCTGAAGCGACCCAGACTTCTGGTTCTCATCAGCACCTTGGTCACGGTGCTCACGGACTGTGAGCTTATCTTGGCGTCTTGGTTGATTTTGGGAAAGTGTTCTGACAAAGTCTTCCTCTTGGTGCAGGTGGGAGAACCCGCCGGCGAGCTGGTGAAGACGGACTCCTCCGACTGGTTGGACACGGCGCTCTCGAGAGAGGAGCAGGAACAGTCTCTAATCTCAGCACTGACCAGGCGGCCGGAGGTCGTGAAAGGAAGCGCTTGATCCGACCGACGCGTGACCAGAAGTGAGTCGTCAGAAACGGGTTTGGTCAGCGGTTTCTCGTGTTGTCTTTCCACCGAGAAGTCGTCGTGACTCCTGCTCAGGCTCTCGCCGAAGGCCAGATGAGCGATGATGGGCTCCGAGCACCGACGGGCGAAAATGGGCTTCGGGTCGAAGACGGTGTCCGAGGGCCAGGAGTCGCGCGTGCTGGGGTCAGGCCTGAACGACGGCGACGAGCTGCTGCCGTCGTGCGACGAACTCTCACCCGCCTCCCCGTCTGGGTCGGTGCTGTCGTACGCAGAGTCGGGATGCTGGGAGCACAGCGAGTCTGTCGTGAAAATGACCAAATATTACTAATGTGCAAGCAGGTAGAGCGGAGGAGTCAAACTCAATCACACACAGAGACAAAATTGTTTAGCCGTCGGAGGATTGACGTACCTTCATCTGTGTCCAGAAGATTCAGAATATTCTCACCGAGCATCTCAACGTGTTCGATCAGGAACTGAGTCAGTTCTGTGACCTGGAATTATAGTAATTACAGTCCATCAGAATCTTAACTCAACAACCAATGTAAGTAAGTAAGTAAGTAAGTAAGTAATTTTTATTTGTATAGCGCTTTTCCAGACCAGGGTCACAACGCGCTTAAACAATCAAAAGAATATTCAATAAAGTATATACTTTAAAGGTCAAGATAAAAATGATAACACAACGGGTGTTCCAGAAAATCAAGGAAAAGCCTGAACAAATAAAAACGTCTTAAGATGTTTCTTAAAGGAGTCAGTAGATCCATCAAGCGCAAAGAGAGAGGAAGATCGTTCCAAAGCTTAGGAGCAACATCCTGGAAGGATTTCTCTCCTCTGGTCCTGAACCGTGTGTGAGGAACCATCAGTAGATTCTGATCCACAGACCTCAGAACCCGAGCTGGGGTCTAAGGCTGGATAGGATCACTGATGTAAGGAGGAGCCTGACCATGAATAGATCTAAAAGTAAGAACCAGAATTTTAAAGTTGATCCTGAAAGAAACTGGAAGCCAGTGAAGAGTTTTAAGGATCGGAGAAATGTGAGTTCTTCTACTAGAGCGGGTAAGGAAGAACAAAGTTGTTGTATGTGACGCCTTCAGGTGAAATAAATAAAAGGTCCGACCAAAACCATGTGTGGTGGACAGTTGCATCTCCAAGGGAGACTAAACGTGAATGGCAACGTCAATGATTTGTTTTTTATTATTCTACTTCATCCCGACAAATGTATTTTATTCCATCCATCCATCTAAAAAGTCAGAGAAAGCGTGATCGACTGTGCACCTTTCCCATCTTTTCCTTCTGCTCCTCCAGCGGCGTGTCGTTGAGTTGCAACAGCGTGGGTCCGATGCAGATCGCCAGGTTGACGGCATCCATCTTGTTGAGGTCCGCGTTCTCCAGGATGTGGTGGAGGAGGCAGAGCAGGTGCTGCAGCAGGACTTTGTTGCACGACGGAAGCCGCTCCACCAGCCTGCAGGGTACAAAGAAGGATCAGACTCCCCGCCTTTCTTAAGAGTAGTATATATTTTCCTAATGTGATATTTTAATCTTCCTAGCAAATCAATTTCATTAATATTCATGTAAAGATTGTGACATGAAAGATGATTTAAGATGAGATCAGATTTTTAAACTGCTGAATTAATGGTGCCATAACTCACAGTTTCAAGGCCACAGCCTTCTGCTGAATGTCTTCAATGTCCAGAGTAATAATCCACTCATTATAGAGCTCAGAAACCAACAGGCTACCAGGAAGTTCCTTCAGAAAACTCTGCAATTACAAGAGCCACAATGAGATGGATTCAAAGAAAGTGGCTTTCATTAAGTTCTCTAGCGTATAACAAGAAGATATAAAGATATAAAGAGTTTTATTGGCTAATATAACAAAATAGATCAAATGAAGGATATACAAGGACAGTTAAAAAAGGCAAATATAATTCATTAAAACAAACTAAACAGCTAAATATTAAAAATGTTCTAAAACATTATTTCTTGTTTTAGGGATCAAAACTATTAAATATTAAAAAATAAAGAATACAAATGTATGTTTTGACAACCAAAATCTCATCAGAAACGTAATAATAACAAATATTCTTGAATTTTAAAGCGTTTTTCTTCTATGTCCACTAGATGAAAACAGGAAGTGAGTTACATAAGTGCAGGACTCAGATATCATCTAGTTCTGTGTTTCAGAGGTCATTTGGTTTCAGGTCAGCTGAGTTCGCTTGATTATGATTCATTATTAACAGTGAATCGTTGACTTACTTTGAGCAGGCCGACCAGCAGGACCACAGGCTGAGCCTCCAGGTCCACCTCCTGGCCACTGTTCAGTTTCTCTCTGATGTCTCGCATGTTCTTGCTGTTGCAAGGCTTTCTGAAGACCCCTTCGGTCGCTGGACCCCTTTTCCTCAGCAGCAACAGCATCTCCTGAGAAAGAGTTGTCACATTAACAACACAGCAAGTATGATATTTTGAGGTGTCACTCATGTTTTTATTTGTTTAAAAGGAAGCAGAAAAAAGGTTGATAACAACAAAAGTGTCAATAAGTTTCTCGCTAGACAGAAAAACAGTTTTAGCCCCTGAAGATATAAAGATAGATGTTATAAAAATGTTTTAATTTTCCTTTTTTTTCCCCCTTTAAAATGGAGTCCAGGCCTCTCTCCTAGCTACTTTGAGGTGTGCGACAACATGGGTAGTTATCCATCACAAAACATGTATAAACAGACAGCCACTCACACACACGCATAAACGGAATCATTTACAAACTCACGGTCACTGGTTTGGGGGGGGAGCAGTCGCCGGGACAGATCTTGTGAAGGGGAAGACCGAACAGGTGCGTCTTGCGGTCGGTCGACCCTGCTCTGCTAGCGAAACTGGCCCCTTTCCTCAGCCTCCGTACCAGGTTCCACTTGTTTTCTGTTGGAAACCAAAAAAGTTGGTCCATTTTTCCAACACCACAACATCAACAACTGTTGTCCGCCCGCGATCAAACCTTTTCTATATTTGCTGCTATCAGATTTCCTTTTTTCTCACTCTGCGGTTGATCTTTTCCTTACACAAGCTCCGCCCCTTTATCTCAGCAAAAACGATTCAAAACTCACCAATCATTTGAGCCGGTTTGTCTTCTTGGTTGTGCTTTGACAGTGGCGGCATCTTTGCATCGCACTGGAAACAAAAAAACAGAAACAGATGCAGTGTTGGCCCGATAAGAGGAAGCAGAGTGTTCCAGAGGAAGTTAGGAAGAAACAAACGATACATAATGAGGGCCACATGAAGTAGGAAATAATGGTCAGAAATTCAGAAGTGGTTTCATTCATGTTTAACTGCTGTTACATGTTGCACATTTACATTAATTATAAAACTTTCTTCAGAAAAAAAACATGAAAAAACATTTTTAACATATACATAATTGACCTATTTATAATACTTAACTAAGAAATAGAGAAAAAAGATGGATAAATATAATCAATACAAAGACCAAAATAGAAAAATGCAGAAATATAATCACATGACTACAATTTTCAAGTGTTAAATGAAAATAAATGTTCTTTATTATTATCATACTAAGCACTGAACACCAAAAATAAACAGTAAAATTAGTAATATCAGATTTAAATGTTAAAAAATAACACTATTTAAATCATAATAAAGTAATTTGAACTTATATATTATATCACAAATGTATTGATAATTGAAAATATAACTTTGGATAAAGGGAAAAAAAGAGAATTAACAAAAGCTACTTAAATCAACCTCAGTAATAGTAATACAAATTAGGTAAACAATAAGAAAAACGAAATATTTTAGAGTGAACACGAATAAATGCTAATGTTTCCTAAGAAGGTCAAATCAAATCAAGAAACCTGTGAAAATGTCAAGTTAACTTGATCCACCATTTTCACTTCAGCAAAAGAATATTGAAAGAACCCTCACTTCAATTGCAGATTGGATGAATTGTTCCATTCCTCCTCCTGACTCCTCTTTATTCTGAAACAGCGAAAATAACAGATTTAAATTCTGTGAACTTTCTCTCACCAAAAATGATGTCTGACTCACTATTAAGCTGCTGCTCAACACCTTCATGAGGACAGCTGGTGGTATCGAACTACCCACACGTGTCTTGGCAAGATTAATTTTGCTTTAAGATGAACAAAAAGAATGAAGATGAATAATGTACTTTATATTATAATCTGGATAAATAAAAATGATGGATAAAGCAGAGTTGTGGAAAATCATTTAAATGAAATATTATTTCTTACCTGCTGAGAGTTTCAAACCAGCGTTCTTTCACCTCAGGTGAGCTGCGGGTGAAACATCCACCTGGTAAGTTACTACTACAATAGTCAAACAAATGAAATCACTTTCGCTCTAAACACATGAGTTGGAAAGTCTGGTGCAGTCATGGGGACAGGAAGAGGCGTCACGGCCTCCCCCAACCAGACACCTTCCACTTCCCCTTCGACGACGCTGCGCTGAGGTCGGGTACATCATCAGTGGAAATGCAAACAAAAACTTTTGCTTACGTTTACACCTTCAGAGATTGAACCTCTCAAGTTTATTTCCAAAAAGGTCATTTCACAGACTTTTGTAGGCCAATCACATTTTTGATTTTATGTATGACAGCAGAGAAAGGAAACACAAAAGAGTGTTTGGATTCACATTGAGATAGAAAATAGCTAATTCCCACAACAACAACAAAAAATGTCCAGAACTGCCCTTACAGCACTTGAAAGGTATTCCAAACATTTTAAACATGGGAATAAACCATGTATTACTAATGCAATGCATTCATTTTCCTTCCTCATGCACAGTCAATAAAAGGCTTTCGCAAAGAACCATTAGCATCTGGTATTTTTTGCTGTAAAGGTCAGTGGTTTTCAGAACAAGTTGTTGATAAATCCCTACACAACTCAACACTTCCTTTATTGTCTTGTGACTTTAGGGGGAATTCACTTTTCTTCTTATACTTCCTTTTATAGAGATGATCAAATGTCACATGGTTTCTCGACCTAGAATCTTTTAGGAGTATTGGACGCCGGCTGAATCCATTCGATTATTTTGTGAATTGTGCACTATTTTTAACTTACTCTTCTGTGTTTTTTAACGGTTGCCAAGCAACAACATTTCATTGCCAGTTTCACTTCTGTTTTTTCTGTGCAATGACAATAAAAGAAAGTCTAAATTCCCATTGAATTATTTTCCTTATTTTTAATGTTTTTTTAAGTATCTTTAAAAAAAAATGACATCCATAATCTGATAATCACCATATGGGTACGATGAATACTGTTTTGCTCTTCAAATGGACCGTTGACTGTTAGGGCTCTAGTAATACATTGATCTGACGATACTACTCCGATGTGATATATTTCGATACACTTGCATTATTTTCAGGGGGGATTTTATTGCAATATTGTTATTTTTCCTCTCTCTTCAAACAATTTCCAGAAGGAGACCTCGAGAGGGATCAATAAAGTTTATCTATCTAACTATCTTTTGGTTTAATTAATAGAACTGACAGCCAGAATATGTCCAAACATCAGCTTTTAACGCTGCTGGAGTCGACTGTATCCTCTTGTCCTCAGTCATCGCTCAGATCTCTGTTGCCATAGCTGCAGAGGAAGTAATGACTGTGGCCATCTAGTGGCCGGAAGTTAAATAGCAACACCAAAATTAACAAATATCTTCTTGTTAGTTGTCAATAAATCATTATTGTTTTTGTACACACTTTACCGAAATATAAACCATTAAAGAACTATGATTAAAACTTTTTTGATGAATAATCGATACACCCTTATTGACGGTGAATCAACATTATGACGTTTTACACAAACATTACAATTTACAACTACATTTTAAATTAAAACGATAAATCAACTTACCTAAAACACACCAAACAAAAGGTGAAAGGCCAGGCCATGATGAGGGTGACCTGGGTGTCAACGTCACCCCACGGTAGCTCCTCATCATCGAAATCCTCCTCTAAGCCCTGAAGATACATGTCGCTCAGATCCACTCTGTGCTTCAGACGGTAGCTGTAAGGTGACCTGCCCAGAGACCCAAGCGGGTTAGATCCATACTATGTGAAGCGTTTTCTAAAGCTATTGTGACCTTATTATTCAGGTCAGTGGTTCGTGCTTGTTATTTGTTGAAATACTCTTACGCAACACACTCTCAGCAACATGTAAAAGATTTTCAAGGAGCAAGAGACTTTAGAACTCAAGTGCAAAGATTGTCCCTTAAGATTCCCACGAGGTAAAACAGCAGCACGTTTGAGTGACCAAAAAATCAATTTCACTCAGGCACTGAGTTAAATCCAGAACAATAGTGATTTTAGAAAAGCTAATAAGGCGATGTTTATTGGGACATAATCCCTTTTCTACAGTTAGAATGGCATCAAAATAAAGCTCGCTAAACTAGCTGTTCTCTACTGGCCCCCATTAGTAAGTAATAGAAAGATGGCTGATTGACGACTCTGCAAAAAAACACTCACTAATGACAAATTAAATGGTTTGAAAAACTGTGGTAATTTTTTGGAAAACGGTGATCAAATGGGCAGATATCCCGGATTTTTGGAAACACTCCTGTACATTTTCGTAATCTTAGAAGCCTGGGCAAGTTTACAATGTTTTGAGCTTGGCTCATTGTTTAGCGACCCTCTAAAGAAGCTGATCGTTACAGAAACTATAGAATTCTAGAAGGTATCAGTACGCTGTTTTTTTCTGTCAAAAAAGTCAACTGCTATGTGATGCGAATAATGATTTTTTTTGGAAAGGTATGTCAAGACTGAATCTGACAGTAATGTGACGATTCTCGGTCCAATTCTCCGTAGCGAAATCCTTCCCGTCCACAGAGCTGCTGCCACACTCTGATGATAGTCCGGGAAGATGGAAACAGTATTTCCTCGATAGTTGAGAGGATCGAATTCCCTCGCACGCGAAAGATGTCAACACAATCTTGATAATAGTGCACTTTGGCCACGATGACACCGGGCTTCAAGTTCGCCCTCGGTTTCGTTCCTCTGTGTGATCTGTCCACCAGAAACTCGTTATATGTGTTGAAAACTTCTTTCAGACGTTATATTACGGCTACGGGTGAGCTAGATCCGGGGGACTCCTGAAATGTTTACAATATGGATGCTGCAGTGACTCATTAGTCTTTCCATTTTTTGGTTAAAAATCTGATCTCCTTCTCCACTCCTCCAAGTTGGGAGACAATGCTCCATTTCTGATATTATATATATTCTGAGGGCGAGGACTTACGAGGAGTGTGGCGGTTCCTCCGGGGAATCTGCATCTTTTCAAATAGTTCACCATCGTGAAGAATAATATAGCGATATGACCAGAACTGGATCAATGACGAACTTATATTTGCGTTTCACAGCTCCTTTGTCGATGTCAGATGACAAAAAAACATACCTTCAAATAATAGTCGGTGGTAGCTCAAATATACCCACCTTACGCCATTGCGTGCTCACTAGCGCCCCCCCCCCCCCCCCTCGGTCCAATTCTAATGGCAGAAATATCACAGATTCCCAGCTCTTGCATCACAAAGCTATCGACTGCTGTAAGGCCTTCATACCGTAAGAATTTTTGCATTCATGTGAAATCACACGTTCCATAGTGATTTTACAAGACTGTTTCTGTTCCTGTTATGATGGGATTTCCCGTCAACACCAGAGAGACAATTACTAATCATAGTTCCTCGTTCTTTCATTGTATCCCGAGCAGGGTGTGATGTTCAGAATATTACCTGAGTTTTGCAAAGATGACGACATCACAAAAGAGGAACAGATGTCTCTCCCGGGTCTTTATTCCCTCAGTCACCTGGACGCATTCATCCAGCAGCAGCGGTCCATTCTCACTGGTGAGGCCGTGAACAAACGGGCTCTGTTCCGCTGACACCCGGCAGGGAGTCTCCTCACTACAGAAGTGAAACACAGTCAGGACTTGATGGCTTTGTGATTTAAGTGCTACATTGCTCTTTTGATTTGATTTTTTTTTTCTTCAAAAGAACTGAGCTCACTTGAGCCAGTAGGAATAATGTTGTGACAGTAATACTAGAAAAGCACTCACATACCAACATCAAGGAGATAATTTCACAGGACTTTTACAAAAACACAGCATACACATTGACACACACAATTCGATAATTGTTTATCCGTACAGCAAAAATCCCAGACTGGCAATAGATGGTGTAAGTGCCAAGTTATGAATCATTGAGACTCCAATGAAATTTAATAAAAACCGGAGGTTCTCCGGATAAATATAACATTAATAGCTTCCACTGTAGACAGTAGACTGTTGGCTTTTAAAATGTGTTTCCGGAACAATTCTTCTGCCGTGGCTTCAACACAAGATGGACGTTACAGACGAGCAGTATGGAGGCATAAGGATGTTTTTAAGCATCTTTTTGTAGGAAGTTTGTCCACTGAGCTCCAGTCTCTTATTAAAAAGGATGTATATTTTTGACCATAACTCTGAAAAAGGAACAAATTAATCTGAAAATAATCCCAACCCTTAGTCGACATGAGGGTGAGTAGGAAATGAGTTTGAACTTTGGGTGAACCTTTGTCAAATGAAATAAACATTTGGTTGATGGAATTCATCTTTATGTATTCAGGTAGTTACGCACTAATAATAGCCAAGTACGTAAACAGGTTGTCCCAAAAACATATTCCGACTTTTAAAATTATAAATTAGCTGTGTATTAAAACTAATTTAGTGTAAACTATTTAATAGAATTCACAAACATTATTGTATTAATTTGTCTCTTTTTACACTGACTGCATTACACACATCACTAAACAATTCTCTTGGTATTCACATGCATTCAGATTCAATTTCTGATCCCATTTAAGGGACTATAGCAGGTCCCATGGTGTATACTTTGTGTTTCATGTATTCTCATGAATAAAGTATATGGGTGTAAGGTAAAATGCTCCTTCCCAAATGCAAAACTAATAGATTCAAGGACTCATTCATTCCTCAGTCTATTAGATTGTACAATTCTGAGTTCGGGGGCAGAAGTGGAGCGAAGGTATCATGATGTTCTATTCTATTATAGTCTTTGTATCCTTTGTCTTTGTTATTTTTCTTTGATCTATGTTCTTTATCATTAAAATGAGATTGTATCATCTTGTTCTTTCTCTTTGTTCTTGTTCTTATTTTTATTTTCATTTTTATGAATAATTGCTGTATTGCTGTGTCTAATTGAAAAAAAAACAATTTCCCAAAGGAGACCTCCTGAGGGATCAATAAAGTTCTACCTGACCTAACCTAAAGTGTTTATACACTGTATATAAAGTCACCCTGTATGTACAGTCCATAATAGATATATAAGTAAAGGACGACTGCAGACTGTTTGGAAATATCTTGTTATTCATTGACGTAGCTTTGACTCTGGACGCATACACAGAATCCAAATGCGTCTATTATCTCAGGACAAATTAGGTCAATTACACAATTATAGGTCGACAGTATTCAGCCTGATAATAACACATTAAAGCCAAGTGGCAGATTCCATCCACAGCAGCAGTACTTTAGTCACTAATAGGAAATGTAGTATTCCAACTCTTCAGACACTAATCAACACAGACTCTCACTGGTAGAACAAATATTACAGAAAAAAGCCCAGTTTTGGTGGGAGTTAAATCTCAAATCATCACAAATTGATAATTTCACATTCAAAAAGCAGTCTTCCTTTCTTCTGTCAGGTGTTTTTCTTTGTGGTGGATAATGACTAGCACTTGGTCATGAAATAACCCATTACGTATCGCAAATGTTTTTTTCACTTTCAGCCATTTTATGAACCTTGGTTCAGACTAGGATTGCTTTTATTTACAAGCTCTCAATGGAGCATTTATATTACTTATGCTGAATAGTTGTCTTTATTCATAAGAATAACAATGACATTTGTTTGTTTAAATGCACATTTTTTGGTTGAAAAGCCACAAAGTTAATTCTAGAAACCAGTTATAGAAAAGTATTCTTATGTTGTCTGCTTTTATAGAATAATTCACCTTTTAGTTACTTTAGCTGAAGATGATCTAGAAAGAGTTTATGTCTCGATCACATCGCCCACAATAGTGAAAGTAGTGGTCTATGACCCACTCAAGGAAACTCATTAAATGTGTTGTGTGAGCGTATGAAAGCAAGAGAATACGTTTGACATATACTGCAACTATGACGTTCTTGCCCACTTTGGAAAGAGCCAAAAGGTCAAACGTGTGATGTAGGGCAGAAGAAACAAACCAAAATTAGGTATAAACATCTGCAACTTCAGTGACTGATGTTAAACACAACCACCTGGAAGTATTCAATCTTTTTTTTTTAATTCCATATTAAACAGCAGAAGGATAATAATGTGTTGCTCTTTCTATGATGTGAATCTTAATCAAGAGCAACAGTATATTCAATATGTTTCACCGTTCACGTGAAGCCTTTTTTTTAGAATAACACAACAACAGGTGACGTGGTTTTGTGTACAGCTGTTGACATCTGCGGCTGACTTGCCCTGAACATTCACTACGGAGGGGGAAGTCATCAGCAGTAACTGATTAAATAATGAAAAAAATATATGTTAAACGTCAACATCTAAATAATTTGTATAACATTTATGCTGAGTAAAACTTTACAATATTGTGTATTTACTTTTGCAAAATAAATTCTGCTTAATTAAAGATAGTGTTATCCATTATTTGAACACATTTTGGGGAATTGTGTAAGAACAAAATGTCTAGTTTATTGCTGGTTTGGCTACATGATGACATTACATCCTGAAGTCATAAAATACCATATTTTTGTCTGACTACAAACCACACTTAAAATCCTTTAATATTCTTAGAGATCAACAGTGAGCCTTACAATACAATGCATTATTGATTTATTGAGGTTTACAGCACACGAAAAACCTGTCAACATTTTTTTGTTTCGACTTTGCTAAGTTAAGGATTTCAAAACACAAAGCCCAGTCACTCAATAACAACATGCGCCTCATAATCCAGTGCAGCTTTGGCATAGAAATAGATTGTTGTTTTTTATGAAGCTATTGATAACAGGACTGAACAAGTAAATGTCACCTTAAACCCTTATATTACAATTTTATTTTCTCATTAAAACCTTGCTTAAAAATCAGATCAAAACTGCCGGGTGTGACGTCAACACCAGTTTGCTAGTCTTAAATTCTCAAGTAGAACCTCTGACCCTATTGATTAGGAAAAGATCATCCGGTCAGTCTTTGAATTGCTTGACCCACCTGATAGGGGACCACGGGAGAGATTTTCCGAAGACAAGAGACGGAGCGGATCTTCGTCTTTGAGCCAGAATTTTGAAGTGCTGCAGGGACACAGAGATTCAGATGTTGAAAAGTCTTTTCAGTTTCTTTGTGTCAAATGTCATCAGAGGTATCAATGTGAAGTAATTTTTTTTTTTTTTAAACCTTGTTTATGTGTTTTTTGTTTTGTTATTTTGTTAGAAGCGTGGGAACATGTTTCAAATGATGAAGATGCAGTTAGTCCCTCATCATGAGCATGTTTTGAACTTATGACTTTATAAAGTTCTCCCTCGTCTGAAATCTCGGCGAAAAAAAGGTTATGAGAGTGGAGTCCATTAGGTTAGGTTAGGTTAGGTAGAACTTTATTGATCCCTCAGGAGGTCTCCTTCTGGAAATTGTTTTTTCCAATTATCCACAGCAAATATAGCAATTTTTCACAAAAAAATAATCAAAATAAAATAAAAACAAGAACAAAGAGAAATAAAGAGAAAGAACAAGATGATACAATCTAAGTCTAAAGATAAAGATAAATAACAATCTGTCAGTATTTTATTTTATATCATCACTTTCTTCATAGTTGGCAGAATGTATTGCATATCAAGATGTGGTCTTAATTGTTTCAGCACCTCTAAGAAACCAGGCTTTGTCGAACCAACAAACAACATTAACAAATGCCGAGGTCCTGGATTGGCTCTGAGTAAACAAGCTCACAGACACGTGACGGACACAACACAAAGGACCTGGTCACATAAAGAACCTCTCTCTATTGTCAATGGCCTCTTCTGTTTGTTCATAAAGGGACTATAGTTTAATCAATACCTCAGTCTTGCACGGATGACCTCTTCCCAGATAAACAACAACAATAATATGCACCTATATAATGCACATATTTAAGTGTTAACCAATATAGTTGGGAAGTTATTACATATTTTTGTTGTTAAAAAATTACATTTCAAAGTGACATTATTTTAATGCAAAATGTCTTTCTTCATTGCAGTTGTATGTAAAGTAAATTGACATAAATCTTCATATTATTTGATTTCTCGTATTTCATAAAGTAACCCTTTTTCCTGTCTGTGACTTTTTTGTTTTTGTTTTTTAGCCTTTTAACAATATATTCAATTTTCAT
The DNA here is from genome assembly GCF_982586985.1 of Callionymus lyra. Classification (NCBI taxonomy): domain Eukaryota; kingdom Metazoa; phylum Chordata; class Actinopteri; order Syngnathiformes; family Callionymidae; genus Callionymus; species Callionymus lyra. The sequence goes on from NC_141830.1 coordinate 11,005,057, forward strand.
TATTACTCCCATTTGTCATCTCCTTAGAAGTGGGAAAAAAAACAGAAAAAGAAATGGACTAAATTATTTGAACTTCATACAATCAAGGAGCAATTAATTCAAATTAGAATTATGTTTATGATAAAATTAATATATATTACATTTGGAAAATATATGATATGTTGGATTGGAATTGTGTCACAAATTCGTAAAAGAAGAATGAAAACCCAAAATAATTGAACATAAATCTATATAATATTGTATTATCTATTGTGTGATTTTAAATCACATTTCAGATTATTAACACACATTACTCAACAATAATATAATTCACTTAGTATATTGTTAATATATTACACTGTTGTAAATTACTGACATAAATACATTTCATTAACATATTATAGATTTTTTTTTTTATCAGAAGTATTTACATCGTGAAAAACTAATCGCTTTTAAATTTAAATCAATGTTCAAATAGTAAGAATCAACAACGTCATTGCTAGCATTGCAAGCTAGGTAGTTAGCCTAGCTGCTAGCATAGCTTAGGCTGATTCCTGAGCTAAAACGTTAGCTTCGGAGCTAACTTATAGATATGTCACAAGAGTGAACAAACACAGACATAGACTACATTTGACTTATTGTTAAGCATTTCCATACACTTACCTGTGGTCTACATCTTCTTCTTACTTGTTATCTCCGAAGCATTTCAAAGAAAGACTAGATTAGTGTGTTGAGAACCTGCAGTGCATGCATTACCCATAATGCAAGAGTTTATTAAAACCAATACAAACCTATATTATGGGATCAGACAGTTGGTCTTTATAACCACGTCTAATACTAAATATCTATTTTTCGTGCCTTCTTTCTTACAAATCTCACTAATCTGTTTCCACAGCACATAATAATAATAACTTTATTCAAATATCCCCTTTCAGATGTATCAAACTCAAGGCCCACCAAGTCCATTTATTTATTTGGTTCAAGTAAAACTAATGGAAAGGAATTTGATTTAGATCATTAAAGAGCATCCAAGTAAGAATGACTATGGATTTTGTTCCAAAATAACTGTTTAAATAACGGAAACGCTGCTTTTATTTATTACTGGTTTATTGAAGTGATTCGAATTTTAATATTTAACAGTAAAATTATTCTGTTTAATTGTGTGTATTGTGTTTTTTTCTTTTCAATATGAGGTTGATACATTGTTATATTGGAATTACACCCCTAGGTGCTGTAAATTATCTTTGTACTGAACTAGACAATAAATAAAAAAATAGATTTCTGGTTGAAAAAGTAATAGAGGTTTATTTGTTTATTATCATGCCTTTATGTATTTGTTTTATTGGTGTGTTGATTGCGTAACAGGTTGTGTTGTATATTATGCAATGACCTGCTGCAGGTTTTTATCAAAAGATATTCCAGGATGTTCTCTGATTCATTATTTATGAGTTCTTATTATAGTACAAGAGTAACACGACAGCAATTATTTTTGAATGCAATTCAGTCCTCACAGGTGCGATTGGTACTCACAGGGCGCACGGATGTCGCACTGGCATCATAACTTCCTCTCCTCCGTGCAGAGATCCTGGAATCCTGAGAGTCCATGCTGGAACCTCCACCTGACAACCAGTCGTTTGTCTTCTTCAAAATGTTTTGTTGGCTTCCCAGTCGCCCTCAGGGGAACATGCTGTTCTCACTGCTGCTAATGTGGATCAGAACAATAACTACCCTCGAATGAAAATACGACTGTCCACCCACTTCCCCTTCATCCCTACCATCCTCCCTCCCCGGACTGTCCCGTTCTGCTCCAATGAGGCGCCCCCAAACCACCAGGCTGGGGCCCAGTGCCCGTCAGTAAGACGTGTGCTCCCGGGCGGAACAGATAGAAAACTTTTTAAAAAAATAACATTTCTGTTGTATCTAATATTTCTTTCTGAAAGGGTTTTTTATTTGGAAAAAAATCTTGGTTTTCTCTAAAATACAAATTAGCCTTTAATTCTTGAGGCGTGAACTGATGACAAATGAGTAAAACACAAACTCTATATGTGAATATATGTTTGACAAGACACAGGCTCCTGCTGATTCAGCGTTATAGTGATATATACTTTATATATTTAACAATTTGATAGAAGACAGTGACATTATTCTATGAAATTATAAATACATGTCGCAAACATTTAACAGGATCATCTTTATACTTGGGTCAAGTTGTGGTTTTTAAGCACTTTCATTTTTTATTTAATTAAATAGATTCTATATTAAAAGGCTTATATTAACAAAAGTCGAATATTGAATGTATATATTTTTTTTACACATAGAGTATGACATTCTAATTCCATTATTTCAAAAATAAAATTTCTTAATTCAACATTGTTTAATTTGTAGCCTTTTAAATTCAATTTAATAATGTTGGTATAATAATTGGTATAATAGTGTCAGTATTAGTGGTTGAGAGTTTGTTCAAGTAGCTCGGAACCCGTTTGGTGTTGTGTGGTGTTACTGTTATACTATTATTATTGTACATTTTTATATTAAATTTAAATGGCTATGAATGAAAAATGTTGAATTTTACTACTACTAGCATTTGGAATATCAAACAATGTGTAAAGAAAATAATAATAATTTAGAAAATATTCAGTTCTCTTAAGTGAATTATTTAAAAAAGAGAAAAAGAGACGTTATTGAATTCAATTATTTGAGAAAATAATTACATTTTAATAAAAAAAAAGAAAAAAAAGAAGGTTTTATCTTTGTGTTTAATTCAACGTTTTAGTTACGTGATGCTCTGTTATAGTTAGACATAGATAAGCCCACTGAAATAACTGCAACATTTTACAGTTTTGCATTGGGTTCACTTTTTAAGTCTGGTTCTGCTTGAGATTTCTGCCTATTGAAAGGACGTTCTCTCTTAACAATGTCTCCAAAGCTCGATGCTCGTGACTCGCTGGGATCCAGTATTTGTCTTCTCCTATAAGGTGTAAATTAATTGGCACTTCAATATAATTGAATCACAAACACAATCTTCATTTTTGGAAACATTTTATTTTTAACTCTTGATGAAAGAAAAATATAATTCAAGCCTGTACAGATGATTCCTTCTATGGAGCTTAATCCTGAGTCCATCACTTTTCAATTTGTAGTTAAATCCAACTTGAAATAACAGCCTTACCTCGTCATCAGGAACCACATCTTCCTGCCGAGTTCAGGCTGAAGTGATATTAAAACTCATTTTACTCTCAGAATCATGTCCACTTTGGGTTATTTTCGGAGCAATTTCATTTTTGAAATTACAGTCAGAAATGTATGTTCATAATACTGTATTAAATGGAGCTCCATTTTCTTCCTCCAAATGATAGATGGATGGATAGATAGATAGATAGATAGATAGATAGATAGATAGATAGATAGATAGATAGATAGATAGATAGATAGATAGATAGATAGATAGATAGATATATAGATAGATAGATAGATAGATAGATAGATAGATAGATAGATAGATAGATAGATAGATAGATAGATCGATAGATCGATAGATCGATAGATCGATAGATAGATAGATAGATAGATAGATAGATAGATAGATAGATAGATAGATAGATCTCCATTCGCGACCATCATATGATCATACATTTTTGCCTATGACCTTAAAAATGAACAGATTCCTAGCACTTTAATATTTGAGTGTTTAAAACTGTTGCATGAGCCACCTACAGGCATGACATAGTAACTACATCATCATTTCCAATGGTTTGTCTTGTCTTTACAGTTTGGTGCGAACACTCAAGTTTCCTCCCAACAGTGAACTCTGTGTCTAAGGATGTTTCTCCTCGAACAAGTTTCCGTCAACGATGATGAGCAGACGATCATATGGACACGGGCGCCATGTCGTTGGCAGACTTGTTGCTGTTCAAAATGACCGAAACCTTCTTTGGTGCGGACGCCAGACAGTTGACCAAACCAATGATGGGGATTTCTCTGGCTTTGTTTTTGGTGCTGGTTTTATCAGTGGTGGAATCGATCTTCCGCTGGTGACGCTGGTTCAGTTCCTGCAGCTGGATCTGAATGGGATGTGGAGCTGGAACGCATAGGTCCGAATGAACGCCGACGCGGTTTCCCCGGAAATGATTGGAGACCGCCACGAGCAGCTGTCGAAACTCGCGCTGGAAATTCTTGTTGAAGTAGAAGTAGATGACGGGGTTGTAGATGTGGGAGCTCTTGGCGAAAAGGGCTGGAAAAACGAAGCCCTCGGGCGCCATGTAGTGCTTCTCCTTGTAGAAGATGTAGAGGAAGGACACGACGGCGTACGGCGCCCAGGCGATCACGAAACCCATGCTGACGCAGAAAAACATCTGGAAATATATTATTTGATTAGTTGAATAAAGGCTTGAATGTTTTTTATTACTGTAGAATTTTTGAAGTTACCCTTTTGTTCGGACTAATGGTGCAACGGAATATAAAGCTCATTATGTTTTGTGTGGTCTACAACGCATTTTACAGATCCATGTGGAGTAATACTAGGGATACCTGTGAAGAAATAACAAGGAGCCACACGGGGTAATACTAGGGATAGCTGTGAAGTAATAATGAGGGGCCTCACGGAGTAATAATACGTAGCCATGTGGAGTACTACTAGGGATACATGTGAAGTAATATTGTGGGGCCACACGGATTAATACCACGGAGCCACGTGGAGTAACACTAGGGATACCTGTGAAGTAATATTGAGGGGCCACACGGATTAAAACCACGGAACCACGTGGAGTAATACTAGGGATACCTGTGAAGTAACAATAAGGAGCCTCGCGGATTAATACCACGGAGCCACGTGGAGTAATACTAGGGATACCTGTGAAGTAACAATAAGGAGCCTCGCGGATTAATACCACGGAACCACGTGGAGTAATACTAGGGATACCTGTGAAGTAACAATAAGGAGCCTCGCGGATTAATACCACGGAGCCACGTGGAGTAATACTAGGGATACCTGTGAAGTTACAATAAGGAGCCTCGTGGAGTAATACAACGGAGCCAAATGGAGTAATACTAGGGATAGCTGTGAAGTAACAATAAGGAGCCTTGTGGAGTAATACAACGGAGCCAAATGGAGTAATACTAGGGATAGCTGTGAAGTAACAATAAGGAGCCTCGTGGAGTAATACAACGGAGCCAAATGGAGTAATACTAGGGATAGCTGTGAAGTAACAATAAGGAGCCTCGTGGAGTAATACAACGGAGCCAAATGGAGTAATACTAGGGATAGCTGTGAAGTAACAATAAGGAGCCTGGCGGAGTAATACCACGGAGCCACATGGAGTAATACTAGGGATACCTGTGAAGTAACAATAAGGAGCCTCGCGGAGTAATACCACGGAGCCACATGGAGTACTACCAGGGATACCCGTGAAGTAATAATGAGGGGCATCGCGGAGTAATACCACGGAGTCACGTGGAGTAATACTAGGGATAGCTGTGAAGTAACAATAAGGAGCCTCGCGGAGTAATACCACGCAGCCAAGTGGAGTAATATTAGGGATACCTTTGAAGTAATAATAAGGAGCCTCGCGGAGTAATACCATGGAACCACATGTAGTAATACTAGGGATACCTGTTTAGTTATAATGGGGAGCCTCGTGGAGTACAACCATGTAGCATTCAGGATTAATACTAAGGAGAGTAATATTACGATGCCTCGGAAATGTATATTACGGAGTGGTTTTTAGCTGACCAAAGTTGTACCAAAACATCATGATATACTTTTGAGTAGCTGCTCTGGCAGTACCTCGTTCCCGGACTGAAACTATTTTATGCAAATCTCTGACCTGTAGACAATCTAAAGGGGTCTCACCTTTGACAGTTGCCTCTCTGTGTGTCGCAGGTTGTTCCGGATCCCTTTGGCCGACAGCGAGTGTGAGAAGCGGGACACCCTGGACAGGATCTGACACTGCGACACCAGGATCAGGAGCACGGGCAGCAGAGTGAAGACGGCGAACGAGCAGATGACGTAGAAGGCGTCCTTGGAGGAGGTGTGGAAGCCCGTCCAGGCCACGGTGCAGGACAGGCCGTAGGGTTCAGGGACGTAGCGGCCCCAGCCGAAGAGAGGCAAGCTGGACCAGACCGTAGCCACCAGCCAGATGAGGCAGCACAGGAGCCGGATGTTGGCCTTCTCGAGCCACGTGGCTGTGAGAGGAACATGGTCTAGATCAGGGAACTGAGAAGGAGGTCGCTTGAGTGACCTCCTACATCAGGGGATCAATAAAGATCTATCATGTGAAAGGACAAGAATGAGAGAGAACCTTGTGCAAATGCACATGTTGTCTTTCCAAGGACTGGTTAAACGGCTCACAGAATAAGTTTTGTTCCACAACCTTCATCACAGAAAACCTCATTTACCTTTTGAATAGTCTCTTGATATTTCTATATTGAATGGTTGGTTATTGAGTTTTTCTTCCCCAAGCATTTCATATTTTAATAAAGATGGATTTAGTTATTGCTATGCTGAGAGGTTGAATTGTTATTCTTTCATAATTACCTTTATTTTCAAAAAGGTATGGATTTTGATACGGTTTGAAATTCGTATTACATCAATAAAATAAACTAACATTCTAAATTCCATATACAAATTGCCAATGATAGTGGCACTATTATAACATTTTTTATTTGTTTTTCATTTAAAAGGGTGAAGAATATATATATATATATATATATATATATATATATATATATATATATATATATATATATATATATATATATATTAAGATACATTGAATTTACATTTATTTAATTTTTATTTAACATATATTCTTCAATTATTGGAATTGGGATGTAAAAATCCAAATGTACGAAATTTTTAATTCAATTTAAAATTAATAGATTATTTTTAATTCAATTGTTTTATAAAAAAAAAAAAAAAAACGTATTTAACCTTTCAATTTAGAAATAAATTAATTTTCTTCCACTAATGGGTCATTTAAATGTATTATTTCAAAAAAGAATTCAATGCTTGAAAAACAACAACATTTTAATTTTAAAAAATTAAAAAAGATCAACATTTTAAACACTAGATTCAACCACTTAATATTCCGAAGGCACTAATATACTTCCATACTTCCAAACCAACGCTCAAAGAAGAACATTTTTTAAATGTATTCGTAGAAAGACGCTGGAATGTAAAATAACTATCAGCCTGAAAATGGCCTTAATGTCTCTTTTTATGTTTTTATATGCAGATGATGTTTTGAATTTTAAAGACCCACCATAGATCAGACCGTAGCAGGTCTTCAGGTAGCGGATGAAGCTGATGGCGGCGATGGTGAACATGCCACAGAGCCCGAATATGTAGCAGCCTAGACCATAGTAGATGCACGTGGTCTTCCCTCCCAGCCAGCCGTGGTGGAACGAGGACACGATGGAGAACGGGTAGAAGCAGATACAGCACAGGAAGTCCACCACCACCAGGTTGACGCACAGCAGCTCAGAGCCCACCATCTTCTTCCTCCTGCGGTAGGAGACCACCAGGACCAGGCCATTGCCCAGGACCGAGAGCAGCACTGGAGGATAGAGAAGAGCAACCATTGATTGGCTGGTATTGAACGTTTATCAACAACAAACCATGGTTCACATCCTTCAGGAGTCAAGTCCCCTCCATCTATAAACTGTACTGTACAAGTACTCGAGATAAACCCTACGACACAGGACCGACTGCAGACCTGAGGCTGTACTCATGAAGTCCTTCGAAAAGACTGGTATTAAACCACCTGAGGACCACAAGAGGACCGGACCACCTGCAGTTCCCCGATTGTGCCAACAGGTCAGTGGGTGATACGGTCAACTTTGCACCAGGATCGTCTTCGCGAACCTCAAACCAGGAACCAAGATCAGGACCAGAACAGGGAGCATCATCAGAGACCCCAGATCTACCCTCTTCTGCCCCCTCCACTCAGAGCCCTGTGAATAGTTTCCTTCCTATTCCTATATATATTCCTATATTTCGTCTACTTGTAAGTAAGTAAGTAAGTAAGTAAGTAAGTAATATTTATTTGTATAGCGCTTTTCGAGACCAGGGTCACAAAGCGCTTACACAATCAAAACAATACTCAAAAAAGTACATACTTTAAAGATCAAGATAATACTGAGAACAACACAGGAGTTCCAGAAATTCAAGGAAAAGCCTGAACAAATAGAAACGTCTTAAGATGTTTCTTAAAGGAGTCAGTAGATCCATCAAGCGCAAAGAGAGAGGAAGATTGTTCCAAAGCTTAGGAGCAACAGCCTGAAAAGATTTCTCTCCTCTGGTCCTGAGCCGTGTGCGTGGAACCATAAGTAGATTCTGATCCACAGACCTCAGAGCCCGAGCTGGGGTGTAAGGCTGGATCAGATCAGTGATGTAAGGAGGAGCCTGACCATGAATAGCTCTGAAAGTAAGAACCAGAATTTTAAAGTTGATCCTGAAAGAAACTGGAAGCCAGTTTGAAGAGTTTTAAGGACCGGAGAAATGTGAGTTCTTCTACTAGAGCGGGTCAGAATTCTCGCTGCAGAGTTCTGAATCAACTGCAGGCGAGACAGATCCTTCTTGTTAAGACATGAAAACAAACTGTTACAATAGTCCAGACGAGAAGAAACAAACGCATGGATTATAAGCTCCAGTTTAGAGATTTTTCTCAGTTGAAGGAAACAGTTTCTGGTCAGTTTTCTGCAGTGTCGAACAAGAGACATGTCTTTATCAAATACAACACCCAGGTTTCTCAGGCTCAGTTTGACAGACTGACCTAAGTCACCCAAGTACTGACTCAACCCTGGAACCTTATCATCAGGAGCAATCACCAGATGGACATCATGTACAGATACATTAGAAATGTTCAGGCCAAGAGTAAAAACTAAGTCTAAAATGTGGCCTTTTTGATGAGTGGGTTCAGAAACATGTTGCTCAAAATTAAAGGCTTCAGTTAAAGTTAAAAGTTCTTTAGCAGAACAAGATGTGACGTCATCAACATGAAGATTAAAGTCTCCAAGAATAAGGACAGATTCCATTTGAATAATGGAAGATAAGAAGTCACTAAAGTCTTTCAAGAACACCGCCGCAGGACCAGGCGGGCGGTAGATTGACACACAATAGAAAGGTCTTGTAGAACCAACCAACATCATCTGAGACTCAAAAGAAGTGAATTCCTGTGTCTGAATCACTTTGCAAGAACAACTCTCCCTAAAAACAGTAGCAAGACCTCCTCCACGACCAGAGAGGCGAGGCTTCCCCAGGACAGCGCTCCCTACTGGACAGAGTTCGTTCAGATGAATAAACTCTTCCTCTCTCTGCCAAGTCTCAGAAAGACATAATAAATCCAAATTAACTCTTGTGAAAAGATCATTAAGAATAAAGGATTTATTAGTAATGGAGCGAACATTAAGAAGTCCCACATTCAGCACCGATGACGTCACTGACGACGCCGCGTCACTGACAGGCGCGCAGAGCAGGATCTTTTGAAGCGAACAGTGGTCACGTGGGTACCAGCTGTCACTGAAGTTAAACTCGGTTGTAAAAGCCGAATTAAAGAGAGGAAATGAAAAAATCTTACCACCTTTCGTTGAGGTCTGGACAGACGGCAGCGCTGATGTGTCGTCATGCTCTGCAGCTAGAGGAATGTCGATCAAACATCGATGACGTCCGATGACGTCAGAGTTGTTCCGAGCGATCGCGACTGCACATCTCATCCTGACCTGAACTCCAGACCGACTTGTCCCACACATTTGTGTCTGATTCCTATTCTGAGGAGTTCTTCCTATTCTGAGGAGTTCTGAGGATCTGCCCTCCTCCCATCATCCTAGCTTCAGGGGCCCACCGTAAGGGATTCTCTGCTGGCCTTTAGCATACTCCTCAGAAAAATATGTTTAAAGTCCTCATCCGTCATTCACTAGTGAGTCACTTCATAAAAAAACGAAAAAAAAAACATTTCTGATGTACTTTGCATTTTACTACTGATTGTTACAGTATGACAATATAAGTAGTACTGCAAAAACTAGTTTGTGGTGTCCCTGATTGCTCCTGTGCTGCCGCCTCTTCACATCAGTGTGTGATGTGTGAGTGTGTGGATGAAGGAATGAGTGACAGTCAAAGCGCTTTACAAGGCGCTGTAAAAATAGACATTATTATTTATTTTTTCATTTTTTTAAAGAAAGAAATGATTCTCACATCTGGAGCCAACATTCACATCAAGTAAACCGTATGGATTCAGATTTAACTGTGGCAGTGCAAGATTTAAAAAGAAAATAAATACGAGAACAAATGTTAATGAAACAATAATTATCAACTGAACATCCAACCTTCTTATTTCTATACATCAATAGACTTTTTTTTAACCCTCAATATAAAATTCTAGTTATTGACATTTCACAGATTCTATTAATTATTATTTTTCTGAACAAACAAATGGTTATTAATGATAGAAATCATCTGTTTCTTTGTCAAAGTTACAATATAATTTAAATCTGCTTTTTTTTAAGACAAAGGAGAAAAACATTACTTGCTTTGGCTGCAGCAAAGATCTCAATATTTTTTTTTTTATTTCATCAACAAAAGTATCTTTGTAGGCAGTGTTTACTAACTGCATTTGGTTAACTCTTCGCTCTCCATGAAGTTAAAAACATCTGTAAAAATGTTTCCACTCACCCACAGACAGGATGGCCAGTGCCACACATATGTCAGCAGCAGGAGAAAGTTTGGAAGTGAACGCCAAGCTGGTCACCTTCATTGGTTGTGCTCGAGTTCTTCTGCTCCCTCTCGCTCCCTCCGTTTGCGATCTTTATACAGAATCATGTGGTCGCCATGGAAACCACAGAGGCTGAGGTTAACGGTGAAGTCAACGTCAACATCATCAGTGCTGGCAGAAAACTCTAGAATATTGAAGGGGGAAAAAAAAGAATTTATATACTTTGATTTCTGTTTTGAAATGTTCAAATTGTGTTTATTAGATAATTAAATTTAATAATTTGTATCAAAATCAAATAATAGAATGTCTCAGCCTTTCAAATTCAACATTAAAGGTCGGTATAATAGTGCCAGTAAATAGTGAATTTAAAATGCTCCAAAAATAATTTTGGGAAATTTTGGAATAAGAATATCAAACTCTACAATTAAAATATTTGATTAAAAAAAAAAAAAATCAACTACTCAAAAAACGTAATATTCAATTATTCAAATCGGCTAAAGCCCTGCGATCCCAATATAGCAGTGGCGGGCCGTCAGGGCAGGCAAGGCTTTAATCAGAAAATAAATGTATTTTTTAAATAAAAAAATAAAAATAAAAATACAGTTTTAATTTTTTTTTTCGTATTGTTTATTTTTCATAAATATGTATTAAATTATTCCTCAAAGTCTTTTCTCTTCATTTCTTACCTCTTGCTTGCATATTGAGCTGTCACGTGTTGCCAGAGGAAATCTACCCGAGGCCTTCAGTTGTTTCAGAAGAGGCTCTTGTCCATTCTAATCAAAGGCAGCCAAAGAATTGTGTTAACCAATCAGATTCTAGCTGGCCACATCAACGTCAGCGTTTCGGCAGCTACTCTTCTCGCAGCTAAGTTCCAAGACCCTGGACACGTTGAACATGTGACACTTTCATGTCCTCTGATTGGATAGCACTGAGACAAGTCACATGGAGCTGAAACGATGATTTGAGTTAATTGAACCGTTTGTTTTTCCAACACAATGGCTGAAGAGCTTGATATGGTCGCGGATATACTTATATATAAGCCATTTTCAAGAAGGACTTTTCAATAAAAGCTGGATGTTGTTAAGAAAGTTATGCTAACTCCGAGACAAATCTTTCACGAGTTTCAAAGGATTCATTTATTTCCTCCATGAATTACGTAAATTCATTTTTTTCTAAATAATGTTGCGCTTTGAGATCAAAAGTGGTACTTGTGTGTGTGTGTGTGTCGCTTTGGTGTGTGTGTGTTTGTCGCTGAAGCGCGTAGTGTGTGTCGTGGCCATGGAAACCATGTTATGATATAATGCACTGATGTTCGTTTGATGATAAACGTCGTATTGACCTATAACAGTTCACGGTCAGATCCCTGTGCTGTATAAAGAACCTTAAAGAAGTTATTGAGAGGTGGATTCATTCAAACGTGCACCACTGAAGGCCTATGTGTGCAACATATAGAATTAAATCATTCAATAAAAACAAATTAAATCTCAAAATATATAAACAAATTTCAACATTTGAAATGGTAAAAGTAAATATTTATTTTTTTGCATGGATGTGCTTCCATTCCTTTTATTCACACACACCAAGTTTAGCTATGGTGTCCCTCAAGGTTCTTTTCTTGGACTGATCATATTCACAATCTATATTTAATTCGATATGAATTGATACTTTCCATTAGGCCATTGGATCAGAAACCGTTTACCTGTTGACTGTTATGCTGATGACACCCAATTGTTTGTTTATTGTTTGTCAACAGAACCAGATAAACTTAATCAGCGAACAGTTACAATTTAAGTCTTTAATAAACCAAAATTTCCTTTTACTGAATTTAGACAAAACTACTACTGTGCTGCTAGCACTGTACAGATCTGGGTGTGTTTTTGTGGTCATTTAACACACACTTTATATCAAGGAATGTCCATTTGAAGCTCATTTCTTCTCCCAATGCAGGAGGCTGTTCACATCGAGTCTGGTTCTGCTCGAGGTTTCTCTTACCAGAGACTTTGGATTCAAAGAGTCATAATGGTTCTCAGCGTCTTTGTTCTCGCTGGAGCCAATTAGACAAGCTGGCTTTTCTTCCACGTCTCTCTGCTTTCCAATTTCAAGCATTGGGAGATTTTTTAAGCCTTTTATTTTCTATAATCATTTCCCTCCCTGTGGTTAACTACTTCAAAGTACACCGTTCTTCTGAACCATGACAGGTTTTTCTATACTTCATGACACAGAAGTGTATGTTCATATGGTATATATATGGTAGATTAGTGGCAAAAATTTCCTTTTCCACATTTTTAAACACATTGCCAGTCATTTGCACTTGAAATAACGGCTCCTGTGACTCAGTCGGAAGATAAAGCAAATTTTTTTATTTCATGATCAAAGAAGGGACTGCGATTACAAAAACCCACGCAAATAGATTGGAATGCTGTTGGAAGAAGAAAAAGGCATCAAGAGAGACGGTTACAAACTTCACGGACGAGAGTGGACCAGAAGATGGAAGTAAGAAGCCCCCGATTCTCACGCCGTGACGACAGACCTTTTTTTTTTTTTTTTTTTCCTTTTTCTCGATTCAGACGGTTGGCAGTGCGAGTGGTGTTTTCCCTTGAAGTATTCTCCACACTGTACGGATAAAATTCCCCTGACAAAATATACAATCAAACCCTCGCTACCTGGAATTCCATCTGAAAAAAAAAAACACGTAAGAAAATATTTTCTTTTTCACTCTGAAAAAATACTGTCGTTTTCGTCGGCCTACTTTCCAGAAAAAGCTTGTTACGATGAAAAAAAAAAATACTCCCGCTATAGTTCCTGTGAGTACTTGTCTTGATTGGAGAGCGCTAAAGTTAGCAGGTTAGCGAAAAAACTCTTTTGAAAGTTTCAATCAGTTTGGCAGTAAATTCCTGTTTGGAGTCAGAATGACTATTTAAACAATTTCACAAAGGAGACCTCCTGAGGAATCAATAAAGTTTTACCTTACCTTACCTTAGAATGCTAAGCTAAAGCTGCTAACGGTAGCAACAACTGAATAAATATTGTTTCGACTCGACGTCGTCTGAAGAAGCCGGGAAAAAAAATCTCATTATCGTCTTTGCCATAAAAGCCGGAGTAGCCGAGGATGGCGGTTGAACCGTGATGAAACAGAATAACCCACACCTGCATCAGAGGGAGAGTAAAAACCAAATGATCAACGCCTCTTTTTAATCGATTGTCGAACGGTAGTTTGGCCACGTGCTCTCAAGTAGCTGCTCACGATAAGCCCTTGAGTCTACGAACTCCTCTGGAACATCTCCCTAAATTCCTGCCTGTCTGGAAATCATGCTTTCACCTGAGCGATGACGATGAGAGTAAAAATGAACTACATCCATGTGCAGCGCAGTTGGAAACATTAAATTCAAGTCAACGGTCCTCTCCTTCCTGTGTGTCGTAATACGAGAGACAAATCAACTGTAACATCCAGAAAATATATATATATATATTTAAGTTTTCAATCTATCTTAACATACTGCTGAGGTGGGATTTGTTTTGCTAACATGGAACAACCAATGTCATTTGGCACTCGTCTCGGCATCCGTCGCCATGGCGATATCCGCCTCTTCTTCCGTGGCCGAAGACTCGTTAGCGCAGCTGTCATTATTGTGATTATTATTACTGTTGTTGTTATTGTTGTTGTGTTGCAGGGCATGGCTGTTGTTGACCACCAGGGTGGTGTTGTTGAGCCGCAGCTCATCCAGCTTCCTCCACAGCTCCTCGCGCTCCTGCTCCTTTTTCTTCTCCCTGCGCGAAAAAGAAAAGGTGGATTGAGCTCGGCGTAGTGGCGTTCCTCAAGGCAGGAGCTCGGGCCTCTCCTTTATTGATTATATACAGTTAATATTGGGCATGCTCAACCAAAAATTAACATCTTCGCGGATGATACCAAGTGTTTTCAAAGGGCTACAGCCCAGCAGTAACAGCTGGACATAATACCTTTTTTTTTATTTTTTTTAAACAACAGAAGATATCTGGAACCAAATTAAACAAGGAGTATGTATGAAACTATATTTTGTGCCATCAGAATATTATTAAGGTAGGATTTAATATTTTAAATGTTTGAATGTTTTGAAATGTTGTTCAAGGATTGGATTGGTTTGATTGTATACTTGAATTCAATCATTTCTATATTGAATTTAAAAAAATAAAAAAAAACTACTAAAGATACACATTCATATTTAACGATTCCAAAATGAGAAGAAATAATTAATTTGGAAAATATTCAAATTGTTTAAATTTTTAAAATAAAAACAACAAATTAAACTTTTTAATAAAAAAAAAAAAATTAATTTAATGATTTAATACAAATAATTGATCGCAACTTTTTTTTTAAATTAATTAATTAATTAAAAATAATAATAATAAATAAAATCGAATTTAAAATGCGAAATTCAACCCTTCATTATGTAAACTTGTTATGTATCCAGAAAACCACAACTACAAAAAGAATGAAATTGTTTTTATAGACCCGTGTATTTCACAAGCCAAAAAATGTACCGTGACGTGGAAGAGGAACACTCTGACCCACTATTGGTGGCAATTATTTCTATGTGTTTTTTTTTGTTTTTTTTTGTAGGGTTTGTGCATTTTGCAAATTGTACCGTGTTTCGCTTATACTGTACTGTGTACAATAAGTGAGGTTTTAGAGCGAACGTGATAATGGCGAGTTCAGTTTGACAAAGACGTAAAATGATTGTCTGTAATTATTTGAGTGGTGAAGAAACAACGGCTTCCTTCCGACGGACTTTGTCTTGTTTGTTTTTTGTGTTTAGTGTTTGTTCTGGCTTTTACTTCACTGTATTGTGCTTGAAGGACAGAGTAATGGGAAAACGCCAAAAAACAGCCAACAAAAGGAGAACACAAACAAAAGTCTAAACAAGAAAATGCAAGTTTCAATTTTTTTTTTTTTTATGTTATCAGGTGCAATTTAAAAATAATTATTTATAAAATGATCACAACATCATTTTTTACAAAACAAGTAAATGATTATTTGTTTAAAAATGAGAATTTGTCATTCAAATGCCAGGTGCTTGTCGTATAGTATAGTGTTATTTAACTGGATTAAAAGTTTTTTTTTTTCCCCTTTCCCTGGACCCAACTGGACATCAATGGAACAAATCCATCCATCTCTGAATGTAACACTGACCTTTGCTTATCAGCTTTATAGGAAGAGGTGAGTTCGTCGAAGAGAGCGCTGTTCATCTCCATCAGGGTCTTCAGCACATTGTAGACCAGCGCCACAATTGTCCTGCGGAGGCAAGAAGGTCATCAGGCAGTGGCAGGGGGAAGTATTCAAGGCCTTCTGCGGTCAATGTATTCAGTATGAAAAGGAGCTGGATCGGTTTCGGAAGTCTTGGAATGACAGCAGCGCAACAAGAAACGGAAATCATCATGTTGTCGTTTGAACCAGAATTTCCCCTCGCGGGACTAATAAGGGATTCTAAAAAAAAATAAATAATAATAATAATAATAACCTGGTTAGCATTTAGCTTCACTAGCTTCACTAGCCCTCATGTCTTCTGTGCAAAGTTTGCCTTTAATGTTGTCTTGTTCCCAATGCTGAACTGTACTTCCATTCTGTGTGAATAACAAGGTTAAAAATAATCCATAATCAAGTTGTCACCCCTTGTTTCTGGCAACATGGATGTGGGAGTACAAGTCAGTATTGTCGTGCGTAGCGACCAATTGGCCGTCAATGAATAGAGCAGAAAGGCACCATGGGAGTTCACCGTTTTGATGGACAAGTGGAGTGTGTGCGGCAATTAGTGGCGAGGGACCACTGAACAACATTATCATGGATTTTTTTTTTCCGCTTCAAGGTGCGTCTTCGTTGAGTTACTCATGCAACACAGTCAACCATCCCCATCACTCTTGTCGGGTACATACGGGTTCCAGTGTTCTTTGGAGATCCTGTACAGGCTACTGAAGACGATGGGAAGGATCTTGTCGAGGTTCTCCTCGATGAGGCTCAGGATGTACTCGTTGTTCCAGAAGTAGAGCGCTCGCTCGGCTACCTGAGATGTGGACACACAGTGTTCCTTTTATCATGAAGCCAAGTAGTCGTGTGGTCTTTACAACAAAACTTTGCTGCTCGTGCAATAATGTAAAGCGTGAAAGTGTGGCTACAGAACAACCAAGCATATTGGAGAAAAGTAAATACCGTATTTTCCGGACTATAAGTTTTTT
Organism: Callionymus lyra; assembly: GCF_982586985.1. Lineage (NCBI taxonomy): Eukaryota > Metazoa > Chordata > Actinopteri > Syngnathiformes > Callionymidae > Callionymus > Callionymus lyra. The sequence goes on from NC_141830.1 coordinate 11,021,949, forward strand.
TTTCATAGTTTGGCCGGGGGTGCGACTTATACTCTGGAGCGACTTATTTGTGAAATTATTAACACATTATTACCGGTATATCATTTCACATGTTATTTTCACACTAAACCACAAGAGGGCGCTCTAGGCCTGTGTTGATAATTTCGACGTAGAAGAGGAAGCGCCGCATCTTCTACCTCCGGAGTTAGTTAGTTGTTTAAAAGTGACACCGAGGATGAAGATTTCATTGGATTTCAGTTATTTGGAGTTACACGGATGGTTTGGTAAACTTCTTAGTTATTTATGCTATAGTTATCTGAATAACTCTTAATATGTTATGTTAACATACCAGGCACGTTCTCAGTTGTGTCATGTAACGTAAGCATACCGTACAATTATTCAGCCTGTTGTTGCCTCCATTCTATTTTTATTTTAAATTGCCTTTCAAGATGACATGTCTGTTCTGGGTGTTAAATTTTTATCAAATACATTTCGACTCATATATGTTTTTTCCTTCTTTATTATGCATTTTATGACTTTTTTCCGGAGCGACTTATAGTCCGGAAAATACGATAAATGAAAAGGCTCAGTTAAAGTGGGGGGAGGTCAGCACTCACCTGGAAGTGGGGGTTTGACACACACTTGGAGATCCGCTTGAACAACGGCTCCTCAACCTTCTTGAACTGGGTCGGCTCAATCACGTCCAGAATCTCTTCAATTTCACCCAAGAACATCACCTGAGGAGATCCAGAGAGTCATGGGGTCACATCAAGTCTGACATCAAGACCACCATGTTAAAATTTTACATTATGACGTCACACAATCCAAGCTTTTAACTGTTCAACACTTTTATCTGTTTGTTTTTTTTTCACTCGTTTCCTGTTGCGTCTCTATATTAGGGGCGGGTGGGGCCGCGCCCCCAGCAGGTGGCGCTGTGGAACACTAGGCAGGCTGAAAATAATTGTGAACATAATTTGTGTTCGTTATAGAGCAATAATCTATAAACAATATGTTTAAATGAAGACACAACTTGATGTCATCCGTCAAAACTCAACGAGTTAAAACAAAAACCAAGAAACTAAACGATGTGAATTATTTTATAAAGGCTTTTCTATGTGGACCAAAATGAGAAGTAAAACGTTTTTGACCTCATCAGGCAACTTAAATTGGAAGATTCTCTTGCATCCTTTATAAATTTAAAGAACAAACAACTAGTACATCCTGGTTGGGGTTTCATGGGAATCTTTTACATTTTTCTTATAATATAAATCTATGTTTTCTTGAATTGAATCGAGGTGCCTCACTGTCATCAAGACAAAAAAGGAGGGTTTAAGTAAACTGAGTTTTTTTTTTCGTCATACTGATTGATGATATTTATAGAAAAAAAATGATTGAAGCACCCTAATTTAAAGTTTGAAAAATAACTGACATCTCTATACTTTCATTTGTTTACAGTAAATATGAATGAGACACAAGAAGAGTGCTCTATATAAGAAACAATCTTTGTAGGACGTTTGTTTTGGTGTCGATGAAGAGGAATGCTGATATGAATCAGTTTCAGGCTGTTGGATTAATAGTGAAATAAGAAGCCATTTCCACTGATTACAATTGTAACTCTGACTTCCTGCTTCACCAGCCATGAACCTCACTGTACATCACTGTAAAGCGACCACTTTTGGTCAGCGTGTCTTGAGAGGGCCATCTAGTGGAGTAGCACGGGAACTGCAGGGGAAAGTTTAAACAGTTATTTCTAAAGCACCTTTCTCAGACCAGGGTCACAAAGCGCCTGAACAATCAAAAACAATACAAAGTTCAAATACATACTGTCAAGTTGTGATTGAAGAAAGTTTATTATGGATAAATATTATATCAGCCATGTTAAATTTAAGGCACTTTTCATATGGCCGTATTTTTAAAGGATGCAATTTATTCACAACTATTACACTCAAATGTTGTATACTAGATATTATCTTGTTTACATTTTATTAAAGGAGGGTGTGACACATGTGTATAATTAACTGTGGTGGAGTTTAAAATAATGTTTTAAATATTAATTAATCAGCTTTATAATATAAAAAAGTATGAACAATACATTATCGGCATAAAGAGATTTATTTTTAACGAGTCCTACCTCTTTTTGACTGCAGGTTTTAGGCCAAAACTTCAGCAGACCACGAATCACCTGCAAACATAAACATGTTGTCAGTGAACATTCTTTCCACAGAACAGATTTTGTTGTTGTCGTTGCCTTTAACGTACCGGTTCGGTGAGTGTTGGATCCTTTTCCAAGAACTGCACCACACAATAGGCCAGCTGGGTGACACAGAGATGATCAGTTTGGGGAACAGATCATTTTTGCAATTTCGATTGTAAATAAATGTGGAGGTGGGAACGAGCCTAGGTTGAGTGCAGTTTCACGTGAACGCCGCTAGGAGGAGTTAGAATACTGTGTTTGAAAAGACTGGTTTTATACTATTCATCTTCTCTATAAAAGACAACGCAGTAGGGCAGAAATCATTTATTCTCCCAAGTGTAGAACAATATAAATGTCGACTTTGACAGAATAGGTTTAATTAAAAACTATGACAATTTGCTGAAAAATGCAAATATTGAATATAATATAATTTAATATGTATATTAAAAAACATCTTCTGGGGTTTGTTTAAGCATTTTAAATTTTCATTTTTTATTAGAATAATCTGCGTTGCTTATAGAAACAATGCAAACAAATAAGGGGATGATGTCAGGTTTTGATTAATACATTTTTAATTCATAAATGTGGAAAAGAGCATAACTCCTAATAAATGGTTAAAAATGTACCAAAAAAAAGTTTGAAAAAAAGAAGAAAAATATTAATGTAAAAAACGTAAAAATAAAAACAGCATAAAGAATTGATATATTTCTAGAAAAATGTAAGAGACATCCATTGTTTTTCTAATGGAAACTAACAATACAAAAATTCAAGGAAGTAAAACAAAGTAAAGCTCACACACCTGAGCATGGAAAAGCGCCAATCCTTTGGCTGTGTGTAACGGGATTAGAACCTTCATCAGGAACTGTTTGTGCTCAGCCTTCAGAGGCAGCGCGAAGCCGTTGATGATGCTGCAGTTGAGACGACACGACACACGTCAGCGGTCACGACATTTGACGTAACATCTTTCGCTGAACAGAAGCATGAATAGTGCAACGTTCTTGCTGACCTTCCAAGTATTTCCAAAAGTTCTGCGACTCCATTGAAGTGGTCATTCTCATAGACAAACCTGACGAGGGAGAAAAGCACATTTCACTGATAATAGAAGCACCGTTGGGATCTTTCTCGTCAAAGCTGCTTTGCTAAGGTGACCATTCGTTGCACCTTTGGCATGTTTGTATAGAGCCTGACAACGTTAGCACTGTTTTTATCCGTGGCGGCAGATGGTCAAAGGGGGGCGCATCAATTTGCCACCCTGACCCTAACATTAAGTGTTGCTACTTTCAGTCTTCCACATCCCTTTGTCACGTAGCAACAGGTCAGCGACGCTCAACAGTTTTTACTCTACATGAAAGAAACATAATAATAATAAATCTCCAATTCCAAGAAACCGAGAGATATTAGTGCAAAACCCGAAGAACATTAGCTAAAAAATGTTGCAGCATGTTTCAGAACACCTAGTTACACCCAGTAATAGTAATAATACATGGTATTTATTTAGCGCTTTTGGTACATGCAAATGCGCTTCAAAACAAAGGATGAAAACATGCAGGAAAAGGGTAAAAAGCACAGAAAAGACGATCACCAGTAAGCATTCTTAAACAGGTGGGTTTTTGAGTAGTGATTTAAAAGTGTATTTAAAAAGATACATCCTGTGTTGGCCGTAGAATATGAAAGTATATTAAGTGACATCGGAATATTAAGTGATAAAATCCAACTTTTCAAATGTTAAAAATGTTTTTTATTTAAGCATGAATTAATTTTTTTGAATAACTTAATAAGTACTATCTTGAAAAGTTAAAAAACGATTTCTTTTAATAATTACTCAGTATTTAAATGAATTTATACATTTTATTTCACACAAAAAGTATGACACTTATTCGGACCATTAAAAAAAAAGAAATTCCCGAATTAAATATTGGTAATTAGTCTTTTAAATTCAACATTAAAGATTTTGTCAGTAATAAAATGCTGACATTTCTATATTGAGTTGAAAATATTAACTATATATGATATATTTTTTAATTATTAGAATTACAATATCAAACTTTATGCAACAATTAATGAAATTATTCGATTTTTTTAGACTTAATTATTCAATAAAAGCAAATTCAACCATTCAATAAACACAATATTTATATCAAGTATTCAACAGAAACTAATTTTATACATTATATTATATATTTTTAATTGAATTATTTAATATAAAAATTCAATCTTTAAATAATGATTTGACTATACAATATTCTGATGTTACTGATATACTTCCATATAAAGTTACTTCAAATTATATTAATCCAGCATTTAGTGTAAAAAAAAAAGAAGTGTGATTCGCTGCGTGTCCACGATCACATCTGCTTAAACTCACCGTAGAAAAATGTTGTTGATCTGCTTCCGGATAAAAGCCCTGAGTCCCAGGAACTTTCCATAAATCCTGTGCAGGATGGTCTTCAGGAAGTCCCTCTCTCTTGGATCTTCGCTGTCAAACAGCTCCAGGAGCTGAAAGGTCAAACACGTTCTCACTCTCATTCTCAAGTCACACCTGCTTCTTCATACGTCTCATCAAAATCTTACTTTACTTATCGACACTTAACGATGAAATCAACTCAAAGGGATCAATAAAGTGCAGTCGAAGTCTAAGTCCAAGTCTAACTTCCATGATTCAACAATTTGTACGGTCAAAGCAAAGGTTTCATTAATGGATTAGGAATATATCACTGAACCACCAGGGGACGTTATCTTTGCTGTATTTTTAAATGACCGATAACATCATTGTCAACCACAGTCTGAATGGACAACAGCATTTGCACAGAAGCGTAGAGAGGCCATACAAGTGAAAACTGACTCCGTTCAAGCCTTTTTTGATCCTCGATCTGTTTCTTGTTCCATTACAAACATTTCCTAAAGAAAACTAATTCAATTTTTATAAAAACATTTGGTCTTTTTGACTCCAAGCATTATTTTACAATAACCTTTGAAGCATTTGCAGTGAATTTGTGTGAAGAAGATTGGATTTTTTTTTCATCTACAAGGCCCTGCAGAAGGATTCTGCTCTTAAAAGGCTACATGACCCTGGTCTGGAAAAGCGCTATACAAATAAAAATTGTCTACTTACTTACATCATTTATTTTATATGCAAACTTATTAACATTTCCAAAAGCTTTTTCGTGAGAGGAAATAAAAACATCCAAATAAACTAAAAAAGAAAGTCTTTTAATTATATGACATCAATATTTAACACTTGACTAGTGCGAAAACTTTTTTTTTTTTAAGTATTACTGCATATATACAGAACAGATTATCATGGGTTTCAAGTAAATTTAAAGGTTTAATATAGGTTTATTCCACAAATATTTATATTCCTTATATGTAGAATTTTATTTTGCTATATACACATATAATAATCACATATACCTATGTGTGTATATATAAATATATATATTTATATGTGTGTATACATATAAAATCAGGCCAAAGCACACTGCCTACTCACGCCTTATATAACATACAAATGTGTGAACTCACAGCATCAAAAATACTTTCGCATTTCAACACAAAACAGTTTCAGCAACATGTGATGAGTCATTTAGATTATTTAGAGACATTTATTCTAGTTTTGGTGTTGTAGTCATAGGGCTGAAGGCTATTTTGAAAGCAACACACACGCATGTAGAAATGCTATTTTAACTGTGATAAACCGGGTACCTAGGAAAGGCTGGGAAACCGAATGTTTTGTTACATTTAGATCACATTTTTCAATCAGGTTTCCATGTTGATTTAAGAGGCAGACACCATGTTATGCTTGAGGCGTTCCACTGTGAATCCACTACACTCTAGCTACAAACAAATAATAAAACAACCTTGTGTGCTAAAGAACAACTGTGTCAACACCGACACGTTAACACTCCGCTTTATCCCGTCTTAATTCATGTTTGCACAACGTAAAAAAAGGCCTTAATCTTCACTGTGCTGCCATTTGTTTTTGTATTTCAGTAAAAAATACTTGTAGGAATAATGTTCCCTTCCTAATATACTAGTGATTTGTTGATAAAGGCTGCTAGATGACAGCAGTCCTCCCTAGTTAAAGGAATAAAGAAATCCCGCAAAAGTCTCTGTGATTACTGAGGACGAGAGGATACAGCCGCCTACAGCAGCTTTTAAAGTCGATTTTACTGACATATTTCAGTGTCAAAACAAATGAAAGCAGTTAATAAGTCTGTGGTCTGTAAGTTCTGCAACACCAGAGTCAAGTACTTGACAATACTACAAATATAATCGTTACTAAAGTATTGAAATATATGGTATCGTTGCCCCTGTATCGTGATACGTATCAAATCACCAGATTCTTGCCAATACAGAACCATAGAAAGTAAGTGTAGGAAGGAAATGGAACTGAAGTTCTATCCTCATCCTCATGGTTCAAATCCAATAAATTAATAATTAATAACATACAAGCTGGCATTAAAATAAAATTTTTTTGGCTATGTTGCAATTTTTTTCGAGAGTCTTTTCCCGTTTGTTTTGCTTTAATCATATTTGCATGAAGTGTATTTTTCTTGGTTTGGGTCCAAAAACCAGACTCATTAAAAAAAATCTAGGTTTTCTTAAGTAAATCGTGTGCTGGACCACTAGGTGGCACTCACATGGCAAACCTCGCATTTGTGTTATTGAATCTTTTTCTATTCTTTTAAAATGGAACCTTAGCAAACTAGCTTTCATTAAATCTTTAATTTAAGGTTAAATCAATTCTTGAATATATGTTAAGTATATGCAGGACATTGAACCGTGAAGGTCTGTTACATATTAGAAGAGATTAACAGGTAAGACTAAACAAGATTAAAGGGATTTAAGATCCAATTAAACTAAAGACATGCTGTAAGACATGCAGTCTGTAAGTGTCTCTAGACAATAATAATAATAGACAAGCAATTTGAGAAGCAAACTACAGAATATAATCACACATGTTTTCCATTTAACAGGAAGTAGAATATGTTTCTAAACTAAAACCCTGAAGATCGGAATCAAAAGTAGTTTTATTTATACTATTTTCTTAAAAAAGTACTGTGCATGAAAGTATATCAGCGCCATCATAATATTGAATGGTAAACATTGAATTTTGAAGTGTCATTTTATTTTTTACATAATTTAACTCCATAATTTCTATATTGAAATGTTAAATTTTTTTAAATCAAAAAATTTAATACAATGATTTGTAGGCGGATACATTTTGAATGGATAGGTTTTAAAATTTACTATAACATTTTTATTATAGTGCCACCGTTATTGACTGAACGTTTGAACAAGTAGCTCTGTAGTCTTTTGGTATTATCTGGTGACACCATTTTACCAACGGAAGTATATTGACTTATAAAAGGCTAAAAATATATATATATACAGTATATATATAATTTTGTATTATAAACATAAAGATAATTTATTATAAATAAAAACATTTATTTTTTGAATGATTGGAATTAGAATATCAAACCCTAAGTGTATTTTTTGTATGTAACTATTTAAAAAACAATAACAAATAAATACAAATGATTGAATTCAATGAACAAAGTCAACCTTTTAATATAGAAATTGTAATAAAAATCCTCAAAGTTTAAACTTTTCAATATTCTGATGATATATTGCCATATCTTTTTGCCTTTCTAAATCTCAAATGAGGTCATCATACATTGCGTGTGGCCATGTGCAGATAATGAAAACACGCTACAAGATTGTCACCATAGCACGACTCAAACATGTTTAGCCGAACGAGGCGCCCTGGTGTGACGGAGGTGTGATGCAGATTCAAACCAGCTGCTGGAAAAGAACAGATGCTGGAGTCCTTCAGCGACACTATGGCGCACTAACAACATGTGTTTCAGGCCCACTTACGATCGCTTTCTCATGGAAGGTCAGTCGACGCAAAGCAGACCAGCAGGAATACATGAGAATAGATCCTAAATGTACATTTGGATGTCTTAATATTGGTCAGTTCTAACATGAAATGTTGCTTTTGCTTCCAAGCGAGTGTGTGAACTCACTCTGAAGACAAACCCACTATTTTGACAAGCAAATCACAGGCCCACTTTCTCCGCAGTAATTGCCCGCCGAGCCTCCCCCTCCGCTCCCACCACATCCCTCGCGTCTGCTGCTGCCGAGGAGTAAACAACAGGCCCTATTTAAAGCTCCTCTACGACATGCTCGCATCATGGAAAAGTCGGTCCGGTGCTCGGATGTGGCCGAGCCAACATTCCAGAACCGCTGGTAGTTGTTAGCTCAGTGGCTTCACCGATCATTCGAGAGCTCCCAGCACACGGTGCAGGTCAGGTCTGATGCTTCCAAGAGAGCAAGAGAACATATCCTTGAAGAAGCTTGAATGATCTTCTTGTAAGAAAACATTCAACCAGACGTAAATGAAGTCAATGTACGCAGCATGATCGCACAATTCCAAGGTTCTCCTACATCCAATAATATATATATATATTAATAATTAAATGAGTCGTTAACAAGCCTTACATAGAAATGACTTTGTTCATTAAACGTTAATAATGGGCTCTTTATTCATAATATTAATACATGTTTTGTGTTGGAGTTTTACACACTTATTATTTTCACTTATTAAATATGATAATGATGTGCACTGTGTAACTCGTTACTTGTGTAAAATGCATATATTTATATTTACGTATAACAAATACTTCATAAATATTTTACAAAAATAGTCATATAACGAAATATTACAATAACCTTTTTTGTAAGACGGTTGTAAATCAACGTGCAGTTATTTTACAAGGATATTGTATCTATGAATTATAAATGTGTTTTTTTTTTTACATTTCCAAATACTAAATAGTGACATCATTATTTCACGGCGCTGTGTTTTAACTCTTATTTCCATTTAAATCAGGGGTCTCGTACTCAACTTGCCGGTGCCATCATAGGTCAACTCTTGTCGGGACTGTGCCTCTGGCTGGAGGGTCTTTCACCAGTTTTGTCTGAACATCTTTAATTTATAATATTTGTCCAATAATTAATGGATATCATGTGTTTTCAGGGTGGGTCTGATTTTACGTGTTATTGTATTGTTAGTGTTCAGAAATCTGTTCCATCTCAAACAGTATACTAAGAGAAATATAAACGATAACATTTGATGCGATGATCTTTATTCCTCAACCATCCGATGTTGAACAAAAACAAAGTCTCTTGCTTTGCCTGCACAATAAATGCAAGGCAGCAGAATCTCAAGTCACGGCCCAAATAGCCTGTGGGCTGCAGGTTTGTAAGTAATATGTAGACTTTTTAGATTGACTGAGACAATTGTTAAGAAATCCACATTACAAGTATAGTTACATAACGAAAACGACAACTAAATGCTGATGTTTTGACACATTTAACTCTTATAACTGCTAATATTCTCTCTACCTTAATAATCAAGCTTAGGTTTCACCTTTTCTTGCACTTCCTTCATCTACTTTGGTGCAAACTTGTGGTGCAACACAGGAAACTGATGTCAACACGCTCATGGTTTATGCTTTTATATATACACCGTGTATTAAAGTCTCTTTAAAGGACTGACCTGCAGAACAAATTTCTGATTGATGTGATGCTTGGCGATGCTTGGCTGGAAGTCAGGATTCTCCAGAAAGCGCAGAAGGAACTCGTACACCAGCTAGAAAAGAAAAGAACCAGACCAGAAGTAACTTAATGTGTCAGTGTTGGACTGTAGGGTGGATCAAGTAGTTCTCGTTATATTGGCTTTTCTTAGTGTCGGAACAGAATCAGAAAACTTTATTGTCATTGTTCAACACGTTGAGAAACGAGATTTAAAATCTATAATCTGCGAAGCCTTCATTTCCAGAATGTGGTAGTCGTTGGTGTTGAAACAAGAGGCTCTTGTTGAGTCAGTTTCTGTTTTTTCTCTTCCTGGTAACTTCAAAAGCTTTCTCGGTACTTCATATGAAAACACCATTTCTGACCGACTGCTCGCTAGACAGTCTGACGTGTCATTAACATAACAACAAGACTGTTGCTAGAGAGTTCTACTGTGTCAAAACATTAAACCGACGTCAAATTGTTACATAGTGCGGCTTTAAGATGGATCTCAGTACCTGCATGTGCGGCCATGAAGCCTCCAGCGTGGGCTCGTCCTCCTCCGGGTCGAAGTCTGGGTTTTCACTTGGAGAAAGTGTTCGGAATATGTTGGTGCTGATCTATAAAATAAAATAAAAGTTGTCGAGTCAGCCATTGAAGAGAGGATTTTATACAAATTATTTAAGGACATTGAAAACTGCAATTCTAAATGACAAAAACAAGTTATTTTTCAAAATATTGAAACAGAAAAAGGGAAAATCATAAAGTAAACATCCATGTAAAAAGTATGCAGCATAAATTCAGCTTCAGCTCTTGTGTGGCACCGACTGAAATGCTTTGGAAGATAAGTATCGAAACATGCTTCGGTTATACAGCGTCAAGTTTCACTAACTATGTGTGATCCAAACTTAATTATGTGCAAGTTTTTCTGAAGAAAATCTAATAAGTGACAAAGGGAGTGAAAATCCAATTCATTTGTTGCTTGTCAGCAAGTGTTTCCCACTAGAAATCTTTTTCTCTCAAGAAAACTGCTTGTAATGGAAATTAACCTAACCTAAAGAACATTATGAGTTTGATTTCTACCATGTGTAATGTCTTTTTTTTGGACGTGTAAATCAAATAAATGACGACGATGAAACAAACTGTTCCAACCTTGTGTCGGAGACAGTGAGGGCACACAACAGGTCAGAGTCACTGCGGATATTTTTAGCGTTAATAGATGAGTGACACGAGCTGGAGAAAGGAACTGCATTATTATGATTGGATGGTTGTCAGTTACAGTCACTGTCGGCCTGAGGAACAAACCTAATCACCCGTCAGCATGAAGGCATGAATGAACTGCGAGCTGTGAAGTGTGATTTAACAGCTGGGGATCAAACTGTAAGTAGTGAGAGAGAGAGACACTTCCGAGGACTAGAAAAAAAAAAGTGTTTCTGAAAACTCAACAGTGTGGTAGAGGATAAATAAGAACAATAAAAATGGCAAGCACAAAAATATTAAGCTGTATGAATCTGTGCGTGCACGTCAATCCCATCAGATTTTCTTTTATCCATAACAATCAATGTGGGATTGAGTGCAGATGTTTACCAACAACCCCTCCCTGAAAAAAAGTATTTGACCTGAATTTAGAGTTTCTAACTTTAAAAAATGACTTACTGTATTGGCAGGACAAGCATTTTCCCAAAGGAGACCTCCAGAGGGATCAATAAAGTTTTATCTATCCATCTATCTATAACATGCATCACAAAACAGGGGAAAAGATAGATTATACTGCGGATATATTTGTAGTATTGTGGATTACGTGACTCTCGTGTTGCAGAATTTACAAACCACATGACTCTTAACAGAGTCGTAATTTGTTTTGAAACCAAAATATGTCCAAATATAAGCTGTAAAAGCTGCTGGAGATAAATGTATCCTCTTGTGCTCAGTCACGGCTGGGATCACGCAATATGTCGCTGTTCCTTTAGCTACAGAGGACGTAATGACCTGGATTTACCAGCTGAAAGTTTAATTGAAACACAAAAATGAACAAACGCCTTAATGAAATTTCCAAATACATTATTTTATTTTATTAATTTGAAAAAGTTTCCGGATACAACTTTTCAATCGATGACAAGCCTGAATGAATTGCAGTAGTACAGGGGTGGGCAATGTGTCGATCGCGAGTAGATCGCGTGATTTAATCAAATATGATATAAGAAAATAGTAAAGAGAGCTCAGATTGGCTGCTGTGCATGTCAATCAAATGACTATTGCGCCGATTGGTTGACAATTTGATTGACATGCACAGCAGCCAATCAGGAGCTCCCGATCTCTTCCACTGAACGCACGGCAAAGTTCATATGAATCGAGAATAAAAAGAGCAAAACGTGAGACAGTCATTTTACGCAATTCAGAAAAAACGATATAGAATTATAGGCTTGTTTAAAAAAAATTATATATCGAACAAAAAAAGATCACGTCCTTAAAACACACTTGTATTAATAAACCATCACATGATGACTATTTGTAAATTGCCTTTATCTCACGAATATAATAAGAATACGCTCAAACACAAACACGTTAAACAGGTGCAGGTGAGAAACGCATTCTAATGACGTCAGACACGATCAGACAAAGCGATGATGATGTGAAGTTACTGGTTAACAGTTTTATTCTCGTTAAACTTCATCTGAAGATGTTTTAAAATTTAAATAATCCACTTGTGTGATTCATATCAGACATGTTTAAAATTAACAAATATAATCTGTGAGTTTGAATTCATGTTTTCATTTGTTTTTGTTTTTTCATGATCACAGAAATGGAGAAATGTAAGTCTTGTGCTTCATTTAAACATGATGGACATATTGAAATGGAGGCATGGAAAGGGATGAACCCGTCTGAATTCTTTGTTGATTTTGATGAACAAAGGAAAAGGACTTGAATTCGTGTCAAGCACAGATTCTTACACACACCATTTGGGTTCAAATAAATGACCATTTTTAGTAGGAAATCAATGCAGTACATATGAGTCTGAACTTGTCTGCAGTGGAGGATGAGATTTAACACGACAGGCTGACACTGAGCTTAAGACCAGGTCTCATGGATCTCATGGACATCTTTGGAAGTTACTCTCAGAGGAAAAGTATCTTCTTATGAGGAAATCTGCTCCTCACGGACTGAACTATTTGAATCTAGTTATTTATGTAAGTCAGCATTTCTATGAAGATGATTAAATCCACTCATCCTTCAATCATGACTGATTATCATTCACTTCTTTCAGTGCTATCATCCGAGTGAAGTATGTAATTACTTATGTTGGGCAAATTTGATGAAGGTAGATCTTTTGAGCTTGATCATTATAAAAGTAGCTCGCGAACCGAAAAAGTGTGAGCACCCCTGCAGTAGTAGATTGATTTTGTATATTCGGCAGATGAGGGACATGTTTTCGTGACAGGCTCAAAAACATCCGTCACTCTGGTAGTTAAAGCGATCAGACGTGGATGAATTTCTTTCATTACATTATAAAAACCAAGTCAATAAAAAAATATTTTCTTTATCATTGAATACTCTTTAAAACAGGTGGTAGAAAACCATAATGTGATCTTTATCAACAAAGATCATCACCGTGGGGAATTAGAAACAAAGGTATACATTTGTGAATACTTTAATATCCACTCATTTAAAAGCAGACACGTGGGATTATACATTTCTCATCAATGTCAATGTGTCTCTGATGTGCACTTCTCAACAACACCACTAATTCACTCCACTTCCATGTTGGCGAAGTTCACGCTCATTTGTTCGCTCATTTCATTCTTGATATATCCAATCGTTGCCGTAAAAAAGTACATATGCCCTTTTCTGGTATGCACTCACTCTTAGACAACAAGACCCCTTCATTGGAGCAGACAAAAAAACAAAACACAAATACTACTACAAAAAAGCTCTAAAATTTGAGAAACATTCCTAGGACCAAACATTTTATTGTTCCACAACAGTGTTTCTGTAAGTGAGGGACGATCAAGATAATGGACCAACACGTATTACTCAAATACATATGGGAACACAGCACTTTCTCATTACAGTCCACTTAACATTAATCCACCTTAGCACTCACACTGTGGACTTGTGTTGTCCTGACACATCAGTTTTTGTCGCACAATTAACCAGTCAGCCGTTTGGCCACTTAATTCAATCCATTTTAGACTTCAACCCGGTGAAAGTACCTCCACACGGAAAAAAAAAAAGGGAAAACAATGTGGGCGGACAGAAAACGTATGAATCTTCTTCATTTGGTAGAAGAAGGAAGTTATTTTTCGAGTGAAAGTAAAATTGTGGCACTTTCTAGCCCTGAGTCACAAAAAAACGCTTCTGCTTTTGTGTAATTAAATCAGCAAGTGATATGTTAAGCCATAATTGTTTTTTTTGTTTTTTTAATTATTCAGACTCATTTAAGATCAAATTGTAAAATAATTAAACGAGGAAAAAGCGTAACATGAAAACAGTAACTCCATCTTTAATAATAAAATACACGTCATGAAAATCATATGCATACAATTATGAAAATTCATGCATGCCTTTAGATTAAAAGGAGAAAGAGAAAGCAATTTAATATATAAACGTGAAAGAAAAGTGCAATACAGGAAAAAATAAACAACTTAATTAAAATACAATCGTGTTGGGAGTGTAAATTGTTTACAACACGTTCATAAACTTGAAGAGTTTGGCTGGAAAGGTGTTTTTTAGACCATTTATAATAACTTCCCTGTTGGAATGTAGAGAGTGAAATGAGATTCTCTGGTGTATAAGATTATGTGCGACTGCACCACAGTACAAATGTTCGGGAGAAAATCAGATCAGACCTCACAAGACGATCTCAGATTCAGACTGGACACGATGTACTTATATGGAGGAATATCATAGAGTGGGAAAAAAACACAACAAATAGATAATAGACAAGATAAAAACTGAATTGGAATACTGGGAGAAGAAAGGTTGCAATTAGACTTGTGTAGAAGTTTTCCAGGAGAAGGAGAATCTATATAAATTTACAACCAATTATGATAATTTAAAGACGACAAACGGCCTCACAATGATCCCCACTTTAACGGGGCACAGGTAAAGTTCATGACCGTGTCGTTTCTAGAGCAGAAAGTATCAAATACTGGTATAGATTATTGCCTACACAGACGTCGATCGGTCAAAAGCTCTGACTCAGCAGCAGAGGATCTCGTCACAATAATCTCCAGCGTGGATTGATTCACTCTGGACGTGACTCACTATCGTACAGTGGGAGTCATCAACCCAGATCTACAGTACGTTATCTGATGAACATTTGCCGGGGGTTGGTTTGGCTTCTAAAAGATGTCCGCGTTCAGTTCCGTAGAAACCGAAGTGTTAATTCCTACACGACGACCTTTAATTAGCAGAGCTTCCTGCTCTGTGTTTCTGCACACATGCACATCCATTTATTTCCAGATCTGTTGATGAGACCCAAGGCCTGCTGGGAATTTGCTTAAGGACTTGATTAAGAAGAACAGAACCTTCTTTGTATACATTCTGTACTACTAAGCTGTAGTAGACGGTTATTATTTCTTATTAGATAGTCTTTTCTTCTTCTTCTTTACGCCTCTCGAGTCCACGAGTCCAGGGTATCTCAGGTAAACACACGTTAAAGGCTTTAAAATAAGCAATTGGATTTAGTTCCAAGGACAACGAACACTCCGCTTCTCCTCAGATCTTTTGCCGTTCTGAGTGGCAAGAGACGTTCTCGCATGTAAACAACAGCTATAAATAAGCAGCATTTGCTTCAGCTGGTGAGAAAACACACTAATTGTGATCTACGACTGACAGGACGTTGTGAAAGAAATTCAATTGTCCACTTGCATATGACCAGCTGTAGCAGATGGACACAACCTTTGGTCAAAACTCAACCGAGACGACAAATTGCAACATCTTAAGTCAAAATATTTTGGTAAAGTATTACAACCAAATGGTGATATACAACACGTTCTAATCGGATATTTGTTAAGAATTCATAAAAATCCCTGCTTCTGGAAAATGAGATGGAAACGATGACTTCGGGTACATATCTGTAACACAGCTGTTCAGAATGAGATGATCTACATCATATTCTGGCGAAACTGATTCCAGTAAGTGTGTGGCAACTGACCCTTTCAACATAAATAGACCAGAAACATTAAGATGTAATATGATGAATTAACTGTTAAGTTCAGCTGACTAACACTGACATCCTAAGGACCATTAAGAAACATACAGTAACCCGTCAAGGGCCAAGCGCAGCTTTCACCCCCACGAACTAGCTGATCATTTGACCTTTCACTGTACAATGCATGGACATTAACATTGGACAATCCTTTAAAGCGACTTATGACACAAGCTAAGTATCTAGAAGGTGCCTAACTCTTGACACATTTAAAGTCAGAGACAATGCGAGTCCTACGTTTACTTCCGTCATGTGCTTTATATTGTGGGAGACACTGTAATCTCCTTTTTTAAATAATCTCTATGAAATTCAGTGAAACTATCAATGTTCACCGTATGGAGTTTTTAGTGTCTGATCATCAATTTATTTTTTTTGTTTTCCTTCAGATCCTCTTTTGTTAACGAAGCAACAGGTGAATGCTGTATGCTTCTTAAAATTAATACGTTATTTAAATTAATATGTTCTGCTTCTACAAATTTCACCTTTACTTACCAAAACACAAAATATGCTTATTATTAATTTGCCTTCTCGTTAATTCAATGACAATTTTATCACAGTGAACATCATGCATTTGTTATCAGAATAGATTTATATAATAGTTATTTACATCTAAATCGTATCAATGGTGTATAAAAATAGTGAGAACAAATAAAGCAGCACTTAGAAAACACTAAACTTCCCTCTGCTGTATGAAAAAAGATCTAAATGTTTGTGGTTGTCAATACCTAACCATCATTTATGACAATACTAGTATAGAAGATAAAGTTTGATATTATTAGATGCAAATATCTATAATAATTCTAAATTATGTGCAACACAGACTACCTAAAAGAAAACTCTGAAACTTGCTTAGTTAAAATAAGTCTTTGCTCCAATAAAAGCTCTCAACTATTCTGATACGTCCAAAATGAACCTTTGTTATAATGACTGGAAGATTTGATTTAGAAATAAATAATACACACCGTTATAAACGATCAGTCAGTCGTATAATACTGTTGCCTGGATCAAATATTGCCATTTTGATCTGTTACAAAAATAAAAACAATGGAGACAATGTAGAGTTTTATATTGTGTGATGTTTTGATTAGTCTCTGCGACACTATGGAAATAATACAACCGTCAACTAAAAGTCTGAAAGTGACAAGTGTTATTAAAGTTTCAAAGACTGCGAGAGCATCCTCACCATGTTGGTGATCTCTGGGTACGTGGGTTCCACCAGGACGCCTCTGTTGGTGGACACGTATTCCACCAGTTCGTTGAGGGTGGCCCTCTTGATCTCCTTGCTCCTCAAGTCTGTGACCGAGTCCACGAAATCAAACAGCATGCAGCACTGCTGGAGCTTCTGCGAGAACAGTTCCTGCTGCTCAGTAGATGACGCATCTGGAATCACGCAAAACACAACACGCAGTTAGTAAACAGATTTTTAAGCGATTTTAAGTTCTACTATAAAATAGAATATACACGTAAAATGATCCTCTTGTTTGAAGCAGCATTTGAAGTACTTGATGCCAAATACAACATTTTATATAATGTTTCAATGTCATTTATCCAACAATCTTTAGTCAGTTTTACTAAAAACATGGATAATTTACCAACGTTCAGATAGAAGCCATTACTAAACTGTCTTTCGCAATCTTGAACAAATGCACACTTAACATTCACTTTTTTTTCCCCTTTAAATTCCACTATAAAATAATGCCCTTGATAGTATTAAATACATATTTTAAATTCTATTATGAATATTAATATATTTATATTTAATAGTAACAAAGAGATATTTTAAAATTTAAAAATCCACATATATGCCTGTCATGTAGTTGAGAATACCACTTTATAACACATGCGTTCCGGCTATTGCAAAGACACTGCTTCTTTAAAGGTGATGACATTTGATCCAACATAATTTAATAAGAATGGTTAGCTCTTTTTAGTAGTAATATAGAGTCAGTTAAAATAATCTTACCAGCCGTATACACACAATAGACGTAAGAACTGTTGGAATCAATTATTTTTCACCTGTACTGTAGTTTTGTTTAAACTGAATGACAAACATGCTAGCTTGGCAAACAAATATTTTTTACCAAAATAAATTAAACCTGTCCCACGAGAAAAATATTATTAAACATTAATAGGGATTTTTTAAGTGTTTAAATATTTATAGGCCAACACATATAGGCCATATGCATCTAAAAAAAAAAGGTGAATATCCTAAAAACTTACTTTGATGATTTTTATATTAAAAGAATGGGCCAGGTAGAAATTGCACTGGTTTTGTAAAATGTATCTGCTAATAACAAATTGTTTGGATATATTAAAGGAAAGAGCTGGACAAAAATGACAAAATTCACTTATGTCCCTAAATAATATATTGATAAACTATGCAGCATTTTCATTGACCTGTGATAACTAAACAGAAGCAATGCATGGCACGTAGACGACAACAGCACACATTTGTGTTCTGGCACACAAAGACAAACCCAGTCACTTTCAGCTTTGATTATAAAGCTATTCATGGATTAGATGGTGAGCGCATTCAGGGTTATTAGAGCCGTCAGACTTGACCCCTGCGAGTGCATCAGCAGCCTCTGGCAGCGCTTCAAAATAGCATTGACACGGTGCAGTGACTTTCTGTACCTGCTGTGCACAGGCTTGTTGCCCAGAGGAGTGCACGTCTGATTTACAACCCTCAGAGAAAAGGATACCTCCAGGTTATAGGGGTTATGCAAATATAGATGCCACTCTACACCACCTGTTGACGCGTCGCTGGACCGCCAGTTGACGAGTTTCTCCAAATGTCTCGTCTAATGTCTGAAGTCACAGACGGAACCAATATAATTCTACCAAGAGTCACTATTTCAGAATCAGAATACGTTCTTTACCTGCATTTTAAACACAGGTATTTGTTGTGGTGCTGACAGTAAAAATAAACAATTATAAATAAAATAAAATTGGATGAAAAAAATAAAACAAGAGACTTGTGCATTCAAGTGGACATACTTTATAATAATACAAATGTAATACATTTAAATAGAATAAAAGTGGTAGTGGTGGTTAAACTGCAGATACAAGTCGGAAACTAGTTCATAAAGTGATGACACGTTAACTATTAAAGTGAAATCCACTGGTAAAAAAACGTAAGATCTGATAACATGGACAAAGAGTGAGAAAAATAGTGTTGCATTTACGCTAACTATTTAACAGCATCAATAATTATAACATAATTTAATGGTTTAGTAGTTTAAGAGTTAAATAATTGGCATATACCGCATATCATAATAAGAAAATATGTATTGCCAGCGTTGTAACCACGACACAGGAGTTTCCTGTGGTGGTCTTACAGAACATAAAAATGTAATAATATGATGATTAATACAATAATAAATACATTAAACTAAATTAAGAGACTGATTTAGAAAATAGTTATCAGGAAATAAACAACTTAATAAACAAACAAATAAAAAGGTAGCAACACCTGTAGTAGAAACTGTCTTGAGCGTGGCCAAAAGAGAAAGTAAACATGCTTGTTGGAACTTGGCAAATACAAAGAGAATGCAGGAGAT